>NC_091505.1:25280484-25588262 GCF_947461875.1 Haliaeetus albicilla | reverse complement strand
CTTGAACACGGAGCTCTCCTGCAAAAAGGTAAATGCCACTGTGTGGAGGGGGACTTGGTGTCACACGGGGAAATGTGTATGGGATAACTGCTGGGAGCCACAGGTCCTACAGGCACCTGCTGACCTGCTAGCAACCCTTTGGTGCTTGTTCTCTTATGCTAGGAAAGATCAGCAACCCCTTCCCTGGCCAGAGTGGGGGGCTGAGAGATGGACAGCTCTGGGGCTGAGGGTGCTTTGTGCCCAGCAGTCCTGGCAGAGAGCCCACCATGTTGTTAGTGGAGGAGCTGGCTGCCGGTGCCCCCCGCCATCTCCTCTCTAGCCAGCAGCTGTGATGGTGCTGCTCCATGGCAGTGGGAGCCACTGGTAGAGCCACTCAGGGAGGGGGAGTTAGCACTGTGGGGGTCCAGCAGGACAGCCTGCCTGACCCTTACCTCGGCCTGTCAGGTTGGGGACGGGCACCCTCTGCGCTTGTGGAAGGTCTCCACGGATGTCGAGGCTCCTCCTGCCATGGTGCTGCACCGGGTGCTTCGGGAGCGTCACCTCTGGGACGAGGACCTGCTGCAGAGCAAAGTAGTGGAGGCCCTGGACAAGAACATGGAGGTCTACCACTACATCACGGACAGCATGGCACCCCACCCGCGCAGGGACTGCGTGGTGCTCCGGTGAGGGCAGGGAAAGACTCGAGTGGGAGGGTTTGGTCTTGTTTTAGTGGATCCCGTCTGCCTGGCTGCTCCTCCCTAGGCTGTATGGGCTCCCCGCTCCTGCTGCAGACCCCGAGGTCTGGGCAGGGGCTGCCCCCGAGTGGGCACGCAGGGACGGGAGCTGAGCGGGGCTGCTCTGTCCCGCAGGCGCTGGTGCACGGACCTGCCGCGAGGAGCCTGCCTGCTCATCTCCATCTCGGTGGAGCACGACAAGCTGCCGGTGGAGGGAGGTGTCAAAGCCATCGTGCTGACGTCCCAGTACCTCATCGAGCCCAGCGCCATGGGCCGCTCCAAAGTGACCCACATCTGCAGAGCTGACCTCAGGTGAGGGGAGCCCTTGGTGCTGCTGCATCAGCATCAGCTGCCGGGGAGGTCGATGGAGCAGCAGGTAGCGGTGGGGTGCAGGAGCTTGCCTGGCCTGGCAGCGCGGGCAGGGTTGCAGCTCATGCAGTATGGTGCCTGCCTGCCCGGAGGGAGGGGGGTGCTGGTCTGGGACCAGGTTTTAGCTGTCAGATGGTTACTGGGAAAGGAGCCGCCAGCTTGGTCTTGCAGTACTAGCGGTTCCTCTGAGCACAGCAGCAAGTCCCTTAGAGCTTCTGCAGAAAACACAGGGTCCCCCGTGGCTCTGAAGCATGGCCTTCGTGCTCTCCTTGCTGTGGCGAGCCGTGCTGGGTTGGGTGGTATAAGGGCAGGCTGGTTGTCACTCTGGGCTGGTGCAAGCCCGGTCAGGTCACAGATATTCCCCCATTTTGTTGCATGTCTGCAGTGGAGAGTGGAGGAGGCATGTTGGCTTTTCTGTCATGTAGTGCTCATTCAGCATCTCGTAGTCCATCATAGCTGGAGCTACACTGAGTCCCTGGCCCCGAGCAAGAAGTGACATGCTGCTCCTTGGTGCTTGCCGGGGCTCTTCTGCCATCTCACCCTCCTCCTGCCTGTTCCCTTCTCCAGGGGCCGGTCTCCTGAGTGGTACAACAAGGTCTTTGGCCACCTCTGCGCCATGGAGCTGGCGAGGATCCGAGACTCTTTCCCAGCCCTGACTCCCAACGGCCCCGAGACGAAGATTTGAGGTGCCAGGAAGATGCTCTATCCTGTCTGACGTGGACTTGCCGGTGGACCCGGGCTGGGGCTCTCGGACCCGGCCATGGAGGGGGAGGCAGAGGCTGGCGCGCTCACAGGCACATATTTATAAGCATCCTTTTACTCTGGGCTGGGCAGTCCCTGTCCCACCATCCCGGTTGCTGCTTCAGCCACCTCTTGCTCAAGCGTGCTGCGCAGCAGGTTTTCCGCAGAGGCGAAGCTGTGCAGCCCATGGTCTCTGCAGGAAGGGTTGGAGAGCAGAGGGAAAGAGAGGGGCTGTGGGGGTGACCCCCAGGAAGGCAGCCTGCGGGTGGGGCTGGGAAGCAGCTGGCCCAGGTTGAGCTGGGTCCCCCCCCTTGCAAGCCAAGGTGCATGGAGCAAAGCAGGAAGGCGTGGGAGAAGCGAGCAGAGAGGACGGTGCCATGTCTGTAGGTCGCAGCGCTGTGTCGGGAAGTGAAGGGTGGGCAGCAAGGGGCGGATCGTGTGTGCGGTGTGACCTGGGGGGGAACAGCCAGGCAGTCACTGTGAGAACCTGTTTGTTAGTGGAAGAGGCTGCTGTTCTGGGAGGAGGGCGGCTACACATAGATAGGTATGCCTTGAGTGCCAGCCCTTACCACATGGCAGAAGGAACCTATTGCACCTTTGGTTCTGAATTTCATAGGAGAAGAAAAAGCCCTCTAGTCCTGTGCCTTGCTCTTAGGCTAAAAAAAGCCATCTCTTGTGCACTAGGTTTCAGTGGGGGCTGGACAGACAGCATTCCAAGCCAAGCCTGTCCCTCAAAACTAGCTTACCTGTCATTTGGAGGGGGCAGGATGGCTAGAGCCCCAGAGCAGCTGCCCTTGTAGTTGGCTACCAGCTGGGAAGGGGCACTGCCTCCCCAGAGCAGTTATAAGGAGACACTATGGGAGGGATGGAGGGACACAGCCAGCACAGCAGCTCCCAATTCCTTGCTGCTCTTGGGGTCCACACTACACTGCCCCAACAAGGGGAGGAGGGCAGAGCAGCCTCACAAGCACTGGCTGCAGCACTCTGGGGCTGAAAGCTTTGGCCAAGGCAGCATAAGCACACCGAAGGGCTGCACTCATCCCAACGAACAAGGGGACAATGCTAGCAAAGCACAGTAGGTCAAGCTGGGCCCAGCACATGCCAGCAGCTTGGGCCAGGCTCAGTCCCATCCTGGCCTCAGCAGTAAGGTGGGGTGGCCTGGATTTGCCCCTCTTTGGGCAGCTACAGCTGGCAGAGCCCATGCCTCTCCTGGGTGCAGAGCTGCCTCTCTAATGCTACTCCCTGCAGAGACATCTGTTCCCCTTCCCATCCCTCCCTTTGCTCCGTGGAGAAACTGTCCACCCTAGCTAACAGCACCCAGGAGCCGACCTGGTTTCTCCATTCAGGCAGGGACCCAAGTTACCAGACATCGTTCCAACTGGAAGGCAACACGACCCACGCGCGGGAGCGATTCCCAGTGTCAGTTTTGCCATAACACATCCTAGCTGTCTCTCTTTTGCTGAAAAAAAAAAGCAACTCAACCTGTATTCTCTGTTTTTTTATATATATATATTTTATATATATATATATATAAAAATATAACTAACATTTGGGGGATTGATTTTTCTCCTAATATTTTTTTAAATTTCTTTTTTCTATCTATAAATACTTGTACAGTTGGAATATTAATATATAACTCCGGCGGTAGAGCTAAGCGCCAGGTGATGCTCACGTAAAAGACGTGTATTTTGTATTTAAGGGACTTTTGTTTTGTATCATACGCAACTGCAGCAGATTGTTTGACTTGGATCAGGGCTGCTCTTCCCGTCCGTGTAATTAATAAAGTACTAACGGTATCTGCTGGCTGACGAGGAAACCTTCATGCTTAGTGATTCTCCAACACAGGAGCATCCCAGAGCTGAGCAATGTGCTTTCTTGTGGGGCTGTGGAGCTGGAGGTAGTGCCTGGCAGGCTGGGGAGCCACAGGCATCCTTGTGCCACAGGGAAGGGTCAAGTGCTGTTGGCCTGCAGCGTCACCAGGGTAGAGCTCTTGTGGGACACGTGCAGCTCCAGCTGCTTGGTCTGCAAACAGCCCTTCACCTGCTCCTGGAAGGAGGTGGTGGTGATGGTGTAGAGGATGGGATTCAGGGCACTGTTGATGGGCAGGATGAAGATGACCACCCAAGAGGTGATGGTGCCTGTGCCAACAAGGACACGACGTTAAGCAGCTTGAGAGGGGACTGCCCTCTGCCCAGGGGTAACCCACCCACTCCAGCCCACGCCACAAAGCAGGGTGATGCCCTTCACAGGCTGAAATGGGGGGCTTGTAACTACTGCTCCCTTGGGAGAGGCAAGGGCCCAGGGAAACCAGTACCACTGCCCATCTCCTCTTGCAGCCCATGTGTGGGTGAAGAGAGCTCCAAACTCAGCAGGACCTACATCAAGGGGCCCCCAACCCAGGGACTCGGGGCAGGCAGCAGCCAGCGGTGGGCTCTGCTGCAGGGCCTTGTGGGGAATGGGGGTTCACCTGGTATTTCCACCTGCAGCAGGGAGAGCAGCTTGAGGAGGAAGATGGGTATCCAGCAGAGAGCATCAGTGAAGACGATGAAGAAGAACCGCTTTGCAATGGCGACTTCCCGCGAGCAGACGCCTCTCTCCGCTGTTTTAGACGCAGTGATGTGGATGGAATAAAACATGCCAGAGTAGGCAAAGACGATGGTGATGAAGGCTGCAAGATTCAAGCCTGGAGAGGGAGAAATCTTGCTTTGAGCATAGCAAAGTGCAAACCTCTGGAGCTGGGATGAGCATGGCCAGCAGCAGCAGGACTACTCCTGTTTTCATCACTAGAGGGGGCAGAGAGAGCAGCCCCTGGCTAGTGCTGAGTCCAGCCTTAGCGCAGTGATGCCCATGCCCATGCCCATGCCCATGGCCAGCTCTGGGGCAAGGCTGGGCACAGCACCAGGCTGCAGCGGGGACCCTCCCCAGCCTGGGATGGAGGGCAGAGCTGGCACTCCATCTCACAGGGTCCCAGCGGGATGGTAGCACCCCGTAAAGTCGGACATCCCGCTAACAGAGGTGGTGCGGGCTCTCACAGCACCCTGGAGGGGATGGCTGGGCTGAACAACCCCAGTCCCGCCAGGGAAGCCCGTCCTGCCCCACATCATCCCCATCCCCGGTCCTGAGGTGGCCTTACCCAGGTAGATGGTGGTGGAGTAGCCCCGGGCACTGGGCCGCTCGCCCAGGTCGGACTGTAGTGGGAAGCACACCCCGTTCCTCCCATAGTAGTTCCCAAAGGTCTCCTTACACCACAGGGGGATGAAGCTGAGGGAGAAGCCCAGAAGCCAGATGGCTGCTAGCACCGAGATGGTCTGCTTCTTGCCAGCTCTGTAGTGGCTGAACGGGAAAACAATGGAGAAGTATTTCTCCAGGGTCATGTAGGTCAGCAGCAGGACTGACACCTCCGAGGAGAGCATGGCCAGGCTGCCCACCAGCTGGCACTGGAGGCTGCCCATCCAGCCCTGGGCATGCTTGTTGTATTCGCCCGAGTACTTGATGTCAAAGGCTCCAATGACAAAGAGGTAGATGCCCATCAGGCCATCTGCACCTGTGGGGAAGACAAGGTACAGTGAGAAAAAAAGCACCAGTGGGCAAATGTAGCCCTTTGCATTAATGCCATGGCCATAAAGCCACTGTATAACTGGGCAGCCTTCAGCTTTATGTGCATATATATGTATTTTGAAAAGAGCTGCCTGCTGGTGCCTGTGAACACAGGCCTGAGGGCAGGGGCCAAGATGCTCCAGGCACAGAAGGATTCCCAGAAACACATCTGACATCAGCACAAAGGGAAAGACGGCAGCAAATGGGCCCCAGCCATGCTGGGGAGGGCTGGCATCAGCTAGACAACTCCTCACTGGGGAGATGCTGGTGGGCAGCTCATCCACCCCAGTTCTCTCCCCCCACCCCCCCCCCCAGTCCCTGCCCCTCCACCACCCAGCTCACAGCACAGGGACTTGATGGCCATGGTGTGCTGGCTGTTCTCCGTGACGATGAAGGACCGCATGCAGATGACAAAGAGGTTGCTGAAGCAGGTGAGGCAGGCGATGACCCAGACGAAGACACGCAGGATGATGTTGGCGAGGAGGTTCTCGAAGGAGGAGATGCCGTCGGTGTTGGGCTTGCAGCTGCGCACATGTGGTGCGTAGCTGCAGTACTGGAACTTTTTGAAGTAGCTGTCAAGGAGGGGGGAGGAAGGTTTCCTGACTGCCATCAGCACCAGGAGCAAATATGGTCCAGCATGCACAGCCCCCGTGCCCTGTACTCTGCCTGCCCGCACCAGCTCCTTCCAGCCCCTCGGCTACCTTTTATCCTTGTCTGGGTGGAGAAGACACCCCCCAACTAGCCAAAAGCCTGGGTGCTTACACAGACCAGGGGAAGGGAGATGGGGAGGTTAGGGGGAGGAAGGAGCCAGCAGCAACAGAGGGTGCGAGTGGGGACAGGGCAATGCCAGCTCACAGCCCTCCCTGCGACAGCACCCAGGGCCAGGATCTGCAGGGGACACAGAGCGAGGGGGGGGTCCCCGTTTGCACAGTACTGCAGCTGGTTTCGGACCCTAAATAAGCAACACCGCAAAGCCTTTGCAAAACCAGCTGGAGGCACCCCAGTGCTTTTTGGATCACATACCACAGCCACACTCTTAAATCTACCACTATTCAGATCTGTCAGCTGATAAAAACAAGAGTGTTTTCCTCCAAACCGTGACTCTCACAAACTAACATTTAAAAATCAATCCATTATTCAAATCCTTCAAGTTCCATTAACAGGTATTCACATTTTTTCCCCTGCATATTATTTCAGATTAATCTTTTCAAGCCTTATAAAAGCCAAGCCATATAAGCTTAGCAAAATTCTACATTAGAAAACAACTGCAAAACTGCAATGTGAGGCTCATTGCTGCTTAATTATAGATAAAAGGAGAGAAAATGATTGCTTATTAGCAAGTCAGGTAGAAAATGTACCATATTTAGAGTGCAAACAGACCAATTAAGGAAACGAAGATGTACAGTTGTCTTTCATTACAGGTACTTTAAAATGTGCATCTGGAAAAAACTAATCATTTTTTTTTCTCCTTCCAAAGAGAAGCTGAAGCACTCACAGCTGGCTGCATAGTCCTGTTTCTGCCCTGTGTGCGATGCCTGTCCAGCCTGTCTATCTGCACATCTCTGGGGTTCTTGAGTCATTATCTCAGACCCAAGGAAAAGGGCCTCTAATGGCTTCACTTAACCACAGCTTTCAGCGCACAGCTTAGCACGGGTACATGCCTTGGCTGACAGGCTACCTTGCCCACACCCCCTATGCAAAGTGCACCTTCAGAAATACAGATCACTTTTTGTATCGCACATGCACCAGGATGGGGCACGCGCTGGCTCTGCAAACTGCTCCCTGCGCATGGGCAAAATCCGCCCCTTGCTCTAAATAAGCCCCAGCTAAGAGAGACCCTCCTGCCCCACGGGGATTTAAGCAGTACCATCATGCTCAGGGCTTCCAGTGGGCTGAAATAACTTGCTCACGGGTGTAGGAGAGAATCCGTTTCCCTCCCCACCCCCCTGGGCACAGTGCCATCGCAGCAGCAGCCACCCACTCCCCCCACTCACATGTGGGAGAGGTTAGTCAGCTTCTGGAAGGTCAGGTTGTGGATGTTGGGGATCTCCAGCCCTTCCAAGCTCCTGCCAAAGGAAATCAGTGCAGGGGATGCTGTGAGCTGCCCCGGGCTGGGTTTGGGGCTGCTGCAGGCAGAGCCAGTGCTGTAGGGACGGGGATGTTGTGGGACTCACAGAGACCGTAGCTGGGGCAGGCTCTCAAACTGGCTGGGGAGGATCTTTTTCAAGGGGTTGTAGGAAATATTCCTGAAAAGAGATGAGCCTTTGGTATTTTTCCCACCTAGAAGCTATCAGAGTAGCTGGAAGTGAGGGCAAAAGGGTGTCTTTCTATGTCTTTTCCCAGCACTCCCCATTGCCCCTATGATGGGTCCGCAGCACCGAAGCGGAGCATCTGCGATGGCATCGTGCTCCGGGGACACCCGCGGGAAGGACCACGTCCTGCTGGGGCCACCGTGGCTCTGGTGGGCAAACAGACCGTGCAACAAGGACATCTACCCACCACGATGCAGGGGTCCTGCAGGACCCCCCATCACTTGCAGGGGGGCAGGGCCCCCCCTGGGGCAGTGTAGCCCTGGTACTCACAGCTGCTGGAGCTCAGCCAGGCCATTAAATAAAGAAGAGGGGAGCTGGTCTAGTCTGTTGGATGACAGGTCGCTGCGGGAAGGAGAGCTGTGTTTGAGAAGTGGTTGAGGGCACCAAGCCTTGCACCCGGGGGTGCTGAGCAGTGAGGTGTCCTGGGCAGGAGGCAGAGCGGGGTCCTGAGCGAAGCCCCCACGCCTGTCCCCAGCACAACCCCTGCCTGCAGGAGAGGGGGGGGTCAGGGCAGGCAATGGCTGGAAACTTACAGCTCCACCAGTCTGTTCAGCCTGGAAAACGTCCCATCTTGGATCCACTTGAGCTTGTTTCTGCGCAGGATCCTGGAAAAGAAGGAAGAGGAGAAAGTGCATGGGTACGACACAGCCCCACACACCCTTTGGGAGCATCGTCCGACCTCCGGACTGGCCGCAAGCAGCTGGGGGTGCTGGTGGTGCACAGGGCTCACCCATGGGGTGCACCCAGCCCTGTTGCATCCCTCCCAAATTTACCAAGCTGCCAGTGTCACCTCCAGCACCTCAGGCCAGCACAGCCAAATGCTCTGCTACTGTGGGGAAGGTCTAAGCCAGAGCCCAGCTCGCAGGTGGGAGGCACTATCTCGCACAAGCCCACAGCTCAGAGAAGAGCCCATCAGAAGTGTGCAAGATGAGCAGAGCTGGTTAAAGTGCTCAGAAATAAAAACCCAGAATGGTGCACTGAGAAACACAAACTGTTTCAGAGCAGTGGGAGCAGAGCCTTGCAGGACGGCGTATGCTTGAAGGCACTGGGAGACCCTGTGAGTGCCATGACCCAAGGACGGCTCCTTGGCAGAGGCTCACATCGAGCAGCAGGGCTCAGACCCTGACCAGGGCAGCCCACTGTAACGTGGCTCATGGCACGGCTGGGCAGGATGGGGTAGTCCAGCCAGGACGGCTCACCCCACAGAACCCACACACGAGCCCCCATCTCAACTGCTGCATTGGCTCATGAAGCTGTCTCCTGTGCTGATGTGACCAGCAAGGCATGTTTACACCATCCATCTTGCCCGTATGGACGTTTCCATAGCACTGCCACAACAGCCCTGGGAAACACGCTGCTGATCAAAGCCAGCGGGCTCTGCTGCAGAAGAAAAGACAGCCAGCAGGACAGCAGCTCGCCTGCCCGTCACAGGAGGCTGTGAGCAGCTCTCACTGGAGGAAAAACTGTAGCGGTGTACGTTTTGGGGATTTAATGCCTATCTGGGCTTCTCCAAGGGCCTGATAAGCTCTCAATTTATTTGCTTACTCTGATCCAGCAGCATTGGCACAGGGCAGGGGCATTCCCAGTGCTCAGGGTAACCGTGAATGCCGACCCCCTGGGAGGATGGCTTGGCTCCCCATCCCACTTCTGCTCTCCTACCACCACCCTGTGGCAGCTGGCAGCCTTGTGCTCCTGGATAATATCTGCACCATGCACAGCTTTTCTGTCCTTATCTCCTGGGGCTCCAGGGACTTCACAGATCTCTTTGGGAGATAGAGGACCATCATGGGCAGGAAAACTATACCCTGGGAAAGGCCTGTGCATCATCAATGTGAATCCTCTGCCTTTGTCAGCACCTGGGTAAGAGCTCAGCCCTGGGGCCAGGAGGGAGTGGGGCAGGAGCTGGCTCCAGGCACAAGGGAAAGAAACAGATGCTGTTTGACATGCGGAGCGCCGGCTCACAAGCTTTATGGCCTTCCTCAAGGATATTTTAGGGGATTTGGATACCAGCAGAAGGGTCTGGGGTGGCTGCGAGCTCTGGTATTTCCACACTATAGGAAGCTTTTTCCATGCCATGACCTACCACTATCTCCCACCTGACGAGGTCCCCATTTGTTTTGGGCAGCCCCCACGGGCCGGTGACAGGGCACTGGGGCAAGCCCACCAGCTCCCCAACCTAGAGTTGGCCATCCTCCAGCACAGAGCCCCTGATCAAGTCCCTACAAAATTCATGAAGCTGACTGCACTGTCAATGCTGTGTACAAATGTGGGCTGAAACCATCAAAACACGAGACAGCAGCCCCTTATCTAGCCCAGAGCAGCGGGAAACTGGGGGCTCAGCCGAGCGCTGGCTATCCACCCTCCTCCCTCCACGTGCCCGCAATGGGATGGGGTCTGCACCAGCAAGCGGGGGCCATAACCGGACCCCCGAGGTACTCACAGCACTGTGAAGTCACGGCACTCCTGGAAGACAGCCCCGTGCACTGCCTGGATCCTGTTCCCTTCCAGCTCCCTGCAGAAAGGCAATTGTGGCTGCCATCCCCCCACCTCCCCAGGCCCTGCCCTCCATCCCCACCATGCTTGGGTGCTGCCCAGCATGATCCCACCTCCTGCTTGCCCCTATCCCCATCTGCTGCGGGATGCTTCCAGCCCTTTCTGTCCCTTCTGTGCTCCAGGAGCCCGGCCGGGAAGAAGGAGCAGTGCCTGCAGCAGCCCCTGCCTACCCCGCAGGCAGCCCAGCCTCGCTGCCAGCAGGCAGGGTACTCACAGCCAGCTGAGCTTCGGCATCTCTGCGCAGAGGGAGGTGTTGGGTATTTGAGTCAAAGAGTTGTTCAGCATGTACCTGGTTGGGAGGCAATAAGGAAAAACGAGGTCACAGCACCATACATCTGCCTGGGACACAACCCTGTGCATGGATGTGGTCCTGCTGCTGCTCCTGGACCATGCAATATTTCAAAAGGGCTTTCTGCTGGTCCATGGCCTCACCCGGAGGGAAAGCTGCACTGTACGAGCTGTTCACCCAGGGCCCATGGTGCAGCCAGCCCGGAGCAGTGTGGCTGCGGCTGCACCAGCTCCCGTGCACCCCAGCAGAGCAGCCACGGCCACGTGAAACCAGAGCAAGTTCAGCTGCTGCCACCCCAGACAAAAGCCCAGGACACGTGGCTGTTAATGGCAGCACAGAACTTCATTCACCTTCTTTGGAAAAGAAGTAAAGGTAACGATACAGGGCACATTTAGCGGCTGTAGGAGATGCTCTCCAGTGAGCTGTGACGGGCACGTCACCAGGAGACTAGTGCATGAAAGCAGCAGCAAGTGACCCTGGAGCGACAGCCAGTAAAGGCAAATTTATAGCCTGAACTCCTGCTGGTGTTTTTCCCAGTGCCTTTGCACATGCCTGTGTGCATAATGTTCCTCACTGCACATTTTGTGACCACAGTTTTAGTTTATTTGATTTGCTAAAATAAAAAATATGCAGAAGGATAAACAGAGTACGTCACCGAGCAGAGCGGCACGGCGCTGCTGCTGGCAACGTGGGAATGCGTGGCTGAGGGGAACTCTGTCCCACCACAGCCTGCACGGCTCCTCCTCCAGGGACAGAGCAGGGACAGATCTGTGGACACCAAGTGCTACCCAGGTTTTACAGAGGAGCAAAATCCTGGGGTCACAGCCCCCCTTCCCCAAGCCCATTGCCAGCCCTGGCTGCCCTCCATCCACCTATGCCCACAGCTCCCCCATCACCAGGCATAGCCGCAGCAGTTACCCAAGTCCTACACACCCCAAAAGCCAACTTTCAGGCTTTTACAGCCAACTCCAGCAGTTACATCTCCAGCAGAGACAGTGTGAGACTGGACCAGCAGCCACAGCTGAAGCACTCTCCTTGCAGATGTACACCCAGGGAATACAGCTTAAAACCTGATCAGATATATATGAGTATATACGTGCATCGGTGCACTCACACACACACACGTATGTGTTTTTTCCACTGTAACAGCCAAAACTTTTCCCCTAAGGCTGACTCCAGGCTGCGCCATCTATATTCTGGACTACGGAGAAGGTGTTAAAATCATCTTACAGCAATTGCAAAATTGTTTTTATGGTGGTTAAAGCAAAATTGTTATCCTGTATTTCCATCTTGGAAATGGCTGGACCTTAAAAACCTCTTGGCTCGAAGTTATCTGGTGTGAAGACACCCAGCAGAGGGGCAGTACTTTGGGAAAGCACCAGATCCTGTCTGCAGTCGCCAACTCAAGGAAAGCAGTCAGCAACCCAAACTGCAGGCACTGCTACCCACCTTGCTCATCAGCAAGTGCTGAGGCTCTGCTCAGGCCAGACTCCCCAAGGACCTGCCTGTCCCTGTCCCAAGCAAAAGCAATTAATACTAGTTTTAATTAGGGCATGCTGAGAGCAGGAGATAGCACAGAGGAGCAGCAACACCAGCAAAGCCTGCTGGTTTCCCCTGCCAGCTCCTGGAAATGGGACTGAGACAGACATCTCCCTTGTACCATTACCCCTCATGCCCTGGGGAGGGCGAGGAAGCCACAGCATCCTCGACTTGCCCCCAAAAAGGCCAGAAGCTGCCTGAAGAAGGGGCGCAGAAGGTACCAGGCAGACACCCACCGAGCAGGGTCTCCCCAAACCCCGCAGGAGAGCTGCCCCTGCCCCTACTTACAGGAAATACAGCGACTTCAGCCCTGCAAACGTCACGGGGACGACCTGGGCAATCCTGTTGTTGTCCAGCATCCTGGAAGGAGAAGGGGAGAAGTGAGAGGGTGGACCTGGAGAGTGCGAGGAGGCATCAGGACTCTCTCGGTAGGGGAAGCCCCTGCATTGACCACTCGTGCTGCCCCGGCAGGAGGGGGCTCTGTCCCTTCTCCCCTGCAGGCACCCATGGACACACATCCCCAGGCGGGGGGCTTCCCCCCTCTGAAGCCTTCCCCCCCGCCTCCCGCCTTTGAATCCTGCCCAGGCAGCCCTGGCTGAAGCGTTAGATCCAGCTGCAGAGTCTGGATTCCTTCACAGTCAGAGTCTGTTGGATTTTTCCTCTCTTCTGCTGTGAAATAAAGATAAATTAGAAACCGTTCAGGGAATTCAGGGCTGTGCTTGGCTTCTCAAAAGTCCTCTGACTTGTTTGCAGCACAGACCACCTTTTGCGAGCTGCTCATCCTCTGTTTTCCCTCTTTGGTTTGAGGCACAACTAGGCTGGTCCCATGGCAAGTAAGAGGAGGGAAGCCTGGGGGGTGACAGACCTGCCCGAGCTGCTCCTGCAAATGCAGAAGGGGAACAAGCCATATTGTAAAGCAGCCCTTTCGGTTTCTCCTCTGTAGCAATAACTTTATAAGCTCTGTGTGTAAAACCACACACCACATGGGCCCAGATCAAACAGAGCTTTTGAGGATAAACAGAAGAGAAGGGTACTAGCTGTACTTTCAATTCAGGTGTGCATTTTTCAAGGTGATGGAGCTGCAAGTCTCCATGTTTAACAGTGCACTTCAAGACTTTTACATACGAACCTCCGGTGCTCCAGCCTGGGAGCTGAGGCTGTCTCTGCACAAAGCCCATCACCGCACCATGTGGCTGCTCTGGACCGGCAAAGGCAGCACGGCATGGCGAGCCCCCGTGGGGACCAGCCAGCCATAATGAGATTTTGGACAAGACCACGTCCAGTCCATACTAAGCCTGGCCTCAGTAACAGGGGAGGGAAACTCAAATAGGAGTTTCATAAAAGAGCTGCAGCTGAGGCCAATTGTGCCCCAGTCCACAGGGCTGGGGGGAAGGTGGGGAGGTGGACACCCAGCCAGGCATCGCATCCATTGCCACTGCGGGCATGCTGCCACACACACCCTGAAACCATCGTGCCCGCTTTTCTTCTCCCCATCAAGGAAAAGAAATTACGGTAAATGGAAGGAAAAGTCAGGATCAGTCACATCTTCTCGGACCAGAGGAGGAACTCACAGCCACTCAAGGCGATGCAGGTCCTCAAAAACCCGGGGCTTCAGCTGTGTGATCCTGTTGTGGCTGAGGAACCTGGAACCAGTGCAGAGGAGGAGAGTGATCCTCAGACACCGCTGCCAATTAAATCTGCTTTTGCTAAAGCTGTTCTTCCCGAGCTGCCTGCGGCCCCTGGCTTCGGGTGCCCCTGGCACCATCTCCCTTAGTGGCTCAAGTGCAGGATCTCAGCTCAGGCTGGAAAACACGGGGATGGGAACAGCTGTGTTTGCAGGAGGTGAAATGCCTCTGCTCTGTCCCATGTTCGCCCAAAATACATGCAACTCCAGCTTAAAGCATGCTTGATACAGACTCTTGCAGGAGCAAGAAAAAGGGCTCAAAACCTGACCTTGATCTGGCTGTACTGCAAGACTTCATGCCAAGAGGAGCAGAGGACTGCATCCATCCCAGGGCTCCCCTCCCCAGGGCCCCGTAACACAGACGCCTTTACTCACAACATTTTAAGCTGAGAAAGTCCAGCAAAGGCTTTGGGTAAGATCAACCGGATTTTGTTGTTTTGCAAAAACCTATTTAAAACAAGAGAACAGAAAAGAGACTTGAAGAAGTATGTTTTCTAAGGGATTCTCAGGGTCCACGGGATGTGCCCACGTCTGCCAGACACCAGGTACGCGGCTCGCAGGGCTGGCTGCTGCCTGCTCAGTGTTCACCAGTAGTGCTGGGGGACAGAGGTCCAGGCTGCAGCCCCAGCTCCTCCGCAGGCTCCTTGTCTCAAGTAACCCTGGAGAGGCTGTTTTCCCTCTCTGCCTCATTTACTCCATGCAAAGGGAAGGAAGCTGAAAGTACAGATGCCCAATGGTCACAAGCGGCTGTTGTGAGCTGCTTCATGTGGTTATTGCCATACAAAGCTGCCATCTCACCCACGACAGCAAACACCCCTCTTCTCCACTCCGCAGGCTCCCTCCCTGAACTCCCCAGTGCAGCAGCTGAGAAAGGTGATGGGCTGAGTGACCAAAGGGTCCCAGGTCTCCAGAGCAGGACAACTCACTCAGGAGACATCTCACACCACCATGCACTCGGGGCGGTTATCAGCCAACACGGGCGCTGCTCCACGACCTGCTTGCCCACCGGTGGGGACAGCATGTCAGGAGCTCGCAATGCCCCTAGCAGGTGCCTGCTGACTTCAGTGGGGACCACAGGCTCCAGGAGCTGAAAAAAAGCTGCTGTCTGGACAAACGCAGTGCCCCTTCAGGGTGCATTGTCCCAAGCAAAGCTATCCCCACAAGTGCACATTCCTGTTCCTCTACACAGGGCCACTGCTGACCCGTGCATCCACTACTCTCCCCTTTTACCACAAACAAGCCAGAGAACAGGATAAAGAAGGCAATACTCACAGCTTCTGCAGATTCTTGTACCTGGAAAACTGATAGTCCAGCAGAGAATGGATTTTATTTTTCTTCAGGTCCCTGGCAGGAAAACAAAAAGAAAAAAAAATAAACCCAGGACCAGCAGATTAGGACAGAGAAGAGACCTTTATCAAAGGAGAACAGTGAAGACTAGACCCTCCTCTTCCTGTGCAATTGAGACAAAATGCAAGGCAGCTGCTCTTCATTAATGCTACATCGCTAACTGCCTATCCCAATCTGCAAGCATTATTTGCTGCAGATGAGTTTTTCCACACTATCCTCCCTTCCTAGCCCTTGCTTTGTGTGTGCAAAGGCACCCCAGGCCTCAACCTTGCCAACAATCTCTGACCCCACACATCTTGGCCAGAGGCTTAGCAGTGAATGCAGGCTCCCCAGTCCTCGCCCCAGGGAAGGATCCGGCCGTTCCCTGCTTCCAGCTCAGTGCTGTTGTGGGAGGGTTGCAGTAAGCAGCTGAAGCTCAGCAGAGAGGGGTCTGTTGGCACGGTAAAAGTTCTTTGGATCCAAGGACAAGTAAAAGCCAGGGATTTTATTTCCTTCCCTTTAAGCTTGTTTTCCTGCCGGGTAGCAGCTTGTGTCCCACTCGTGCCTCTCCCGGGGGAGCGGGTTGCTTGCACCCACTGCTACTCACATCCTGGTGACGTTGGAGGAGACCTGGGGGACAGCGGCGAGGTCCTGCTCAGTGCAGTCTACAGCACTTCCCCAGCACCGGCACCGCTCCGGGAAGAGCTCCAGCCCTGTGGGCAAGCAGAGGGATGTGCTGAGGGGAGGGCACAGGGGGTCCGTGTGGGGCTGGGGAGACCCGCGGCGTGGGGAAGAAGGATGCCCGGCCCCGGGGAGGACAGCTTACAGCAGGCATCACCCTCGTCTTCCTCCGCCATCCTGCTGCTGCTCCTCGTAGCCAGCATGTTGCCCAAGATCTGCAGCCAGCCACTGTCATCCACTGCAGGGCAGAGAGCGGGGACCACCGTTAGAGGCACCGGCTGCTGGGCACAGACATCGGTGCGGAGCAAAACCCCGGCAGCCTTGGGAGAGGGTGCTGGATCGCATGAAGCCTGAGGTGTGGCTCCAGCCCCGCAGTTGTACCAGGGCAGAACAGAGATTCATCCAGCCCCGTGTCATGTCTCTAAACACAATCACAATAAAATTTTCTTTCTTCTCTTTCTAGCATCCCACCTAGCCCGCTTTAGGGACACCCTGAGTCAGGTGCTGCATCCAAGCCACTCAGTTAATCAGCTCCCAGATGGTAGGAATTTGTCCAGTCTATACCTCATTTGCACTCCTGGACTCAGCACCCCTGAGCAAAGAGCTCCACGATAGCACTATATATTGTGCAAAAAAAGGAACTCATTTTGTGTCTTTAAATCTGCTGAACTCAAATCTCCTGGCTGACAGTGCAGAGCCCCTCTGCTCCTCTGCCTTTCCACCACGGCCCAGAAATAACTGCCCCAGCCTCATAGCAACAAGGGTTTTCCTGCACCCCAGCCTGGGAGAATCCCTGAGGGATGAGCTCCTCCCTGGGGCGCACACACAGCCACTGTGCCGGGATGCAAATGCAAGAGTCAGGGAAGTAGCTGGGTGCTGAAGCAGATTCAGGATTCCTCATGCTGTCATTGCTCCCAGGGGAAGAGCAAGCTCTGCTCCGAAGCACTTGTGGTCCCAGATCCTGGTGGTCCCAGGTCTGGGAGTTACTCACTCTGAGGGCATCCCTCTTTGCGAGGGGCTTGCTGCTTACCGCAGTTCTCCTCGTCAGCTCCGTTGTCGCAGTCATCCTCCCCGTTGCAGTGCAGGGCCTGGGGCAGGCAGATGGAGAGGTTGCCGCAGGGAAACTGTCCCAAGGGACATGCGTGTCCGTCCTGCCAGGAGTGGATCAGAGGAGGCTCTGCCCAAGGAAGACGAGGTGCTCAGAGCTGGGGCAGCAGCCCCCCACCCCTGGACCCCTTGCAGATGCTGTGCTGTCGCCTTTGGGGTGCTGAGCTCCTGGGGCCACATCCTGCTTCGTGCCCAGCTCCGGTACTTTCAGGGCAGAGCGGGGCTGGGGGGCTGAAGGGTGCTTGTACTGCTGACGAGGACCAGCATTGCCACAGCGGTACCCTGTGAGACCGTGCTCCAGCCGGAGCAAGCGTGAGATGATGGGGTCCTGGAGACCACCGAGGAGGCAGGAACATGCCCCAGGGGAAAAGAATGACCCAAACTCCTGTTTCTTGGGCACTTTTAGCTGCCAAAACGCTGCCTTGAAGCCAGGAGATCTGGGCAGAGGCAATTCTGCTGAGGAGCTCATGGAAATGGAGAGCCCCAACAAACCAGCCACCCCATCCCTCCTTGGCCACCCTTGTCCCCCGTCCTGGGTTTCAAAGCTGTCCTGGTGGCTTCAGCTCTCCCTTTGCTGAGCCCTTTCCATCAAAGCCATCAAAGACAGCCAGCTGCAGGGCCCTGTTCATTAATATTCTGCAATTATCCACGGCAGAGGCATGCTCCAGATCCAGCTAAACGTTTCCACAGCCCGCTTTGATCAGGGCCCTGGGAAGTGGCAGCCATCAGGCACAGGGGAACACAGCTGGGAGGGGGACCCAGCTTGTTGCTCAGGATTTTCTCCAACTGCCAGGCTATTAATGGCTAACGGTGCATGCTATAATTAAAAGCACTTTGCCTCACTCACACACACCCCTGTAACCATCCCATCAGCAAGAACTGTGACATGATGCGGGAATGGATAGGATTTAGGAGTGGCTGGTGGGGACTCGCAATGCCCCAGCGGGCAGCATCGCACAGACATGGTCCTCCCCAGCCGGCCTGGCAGCCGAACCACGGGTGCCCAGTCCACACGAGTGGAGTTTTCCCACGAATAGGTTATGCCTGGACCTGAGGAAGTTTTCCATTAGACTAGAAATATCCCCACATTCTACAATAGCTGGCTGAGCTAGACGTAAACAGTGTGCACTGCCTGAATCCCTGCCCAGACATCTCTGACCGGCCAGGAGCCCCGCAAGCCTGCCCCAGGATTTACTGACGCATCTGGGACGTTTGTTCTGGGGAAAACGAGGACTCCAGATCCATGCAAAACCTGATGGATTTAACCACCATGATTCAAAGAGATTTGAAACAGAGTCTATTGTGGCTCCATAAATCTTTCCTGAAAACTGGAGCTATCCCAAGGACCTCTGGAAAGGATCTCTGTCCACTTGAAGCCACAAAGCAGGTCCAGGTGACATTTTTAACAGACCCACACCATTGCTCCTCTTTGTCTCCCACCTTGAATTGGCCGGGACCCCATGTCCCAGCCACGGGGCAGCCTGGGGCATGAAGGGAAACCCCGTTCCTATAAGGTTTTGAAGACTGAACTGTTGCCTTGCCTGGGGAGCCGCCTGCCAGGGCGCAGGAGCTGGTGGGGGGCAGCTCTCCCTCCCTGACTGGGGACCCCTTGGGCTGACCCAACCCTCTGGGGAGCTCCTGTGCCAGGGGCTCCGCACTGTCAGAAAGGGCCATGTCACCTTTACACCAAAGTAAAAACTCTGGGTTGTAGCCTTGGTACAACTTGTATAGTACATTGGGCTTCCAGAGACCTCTGTTTTGGAAGTGCCTGCCTTTGACTAGTCTTTTTGCAAACCAAGAGGTAACTTCAGATTTTTATAAATGCTTGTGGCTATACTTCTGTATTAGACATGTCTAAACCCACAGGGGTATGGCATGTGCTACTGCAGAACACTGAAATATGCAACAACTGTCAAACGAATTACTGTCTGCCTGGGACATTAAAAAGCATATCTGCTATTAAATGTTGCAAAGATTTATCACTGAAAATTCATTTATGCATGATCTTTTGTTTCTTTAGCTGGGAACAAGAACATCTATTTTCTTCTGATAACACAACAAACACAACCCCAGGCTGTGACAGACAAGTCACTGCTGGCTGTGCTGGAGGTTTCTTCCCAGCCTGCAAATGCCATGCCAATGTCACATATATCTAAAAGAAGGAAGACAGGAGCCAGCACTTGGCCGCTTCTCTCTGGTGAGTGGTGCAGCAGCACAGGCAGCTCCTGCTCCTGCTCCAGTGGCACTTCCCAGGGAATTTGCCCAGGGACAGCTCATTACTGGACAGCCCCATCCAAGACCTCTCGTTAGTGCAGAGTCTCAGTGACTTTAAATACTTTTTGGCATGATTCTGCTTTATGAAGCCAAACGTCTCCAAGAGGATAGACACAGACAGAGATCTCCTGCATGATGATGGGCAGTCGCTTAGCACCACAGTGTCTTACTGGTAAAGAGCAAATTTTGGTCCACCCAGAGCTCAGAGGGGTGCGATGAGGGCTGGTGCTCTCCAGATTACATCAGCTTTGGAGCAAGTGGCTGCTATGGAAATACAACAGCGAGAGTGAGAAAAGGATAGGCAGTGCCCTTGGATGGAGCCAGCCAACGTTGCTCCCCAGCACAGGCTCCTGCAGACATTTGGGGCAAGTCTCTACCAGCCGTGCATGACCCTGTGCGTGGCCTTCTCTGCTTGCATTGCTCCAAAATGAATAGGGCTTTCTAGGCACCAACCTCCATCCTGCTGGGAAGCAACAGAAGCATACCAACAGCACGAAACGATTCACCTGGAATGAAGCTGGTACCTGGAATAACACCTCACTTGGAGGTGTCTCCTCCGGCAACGGCATGACTCATGCCACGTCCTCCCAGCTGGTCAGACTGAACAGGGCTGGGCTGCTGCCGAAAACCAGGGCGGGTGGGGAAAAGGGCAAATCCACCTTTTACGCTTCTACCTGTTAGTTATAACTGAGCTGGAAGGGGAATTAATTTTGCAAGACTTGGGTTTTTTTGCACTAAAACCACCACTGCAGCAATGTACAGAAAAGGCTTTACAAGGAGCAGGGCTGGTGCCCATGGAGTTGCTCTCTCTGCCAGCAGGTTGAGACCGGTCACCGGTCAGGTCTGAATTGGCAGCTGAGTAAGGACATCCATCCAAGGAGGGGATAAAAAACAGTGGAAAGCTCTGGTAGGTGGATGTCTCATAGAGTCCATGCACGAGCAATTGCTTTAACAATTTCATGTGTTGCAAGATGGACAAAGGCAAACTCATCATGAGTGACGGCTCCTTTTGATTTTTCCTAAGCACCTGTTTCTTTAAGGCAGCAAATACAATAAAAATTTCGGCCAAGTTTAAGTGTAAGTTTATTTCCATTAGAAGTGTTGAGTGTTAACGCTTCAATAAAAGAGTTTTATCATGTTTATTAAAAATACCTCATGCTGGCAGATCACACCCAATAATAAAAGCATGTGCGAAAAACTAAATAAAATGACGTCTGTGTCAAAACAGTTCCAGTCTGCACTGTATATCAGTGTGAAGTACACATGAGAAGCTGGAAGCTGCTCCTCAACATAAGACCTTCCCATGGGTGCTCGCAGTAAGCACTGAGCGCTGCACAGGACCCTGCCACAGCCCATGGGTGCAATGCTGGGAGGTGTCCTGCTACTGCAGGGGAGCTGGTATTTGCTCAGGACCCCCACGATCATGTGCACGGGGACCAGCTGACTCCCATGCAGCATCCCACATGCAAAACGCACTGACAATGGTTTGCATTAGGTGCAGGGGCAGCTCCTGCCGTGCTGCAGCCAGTGCAAAGAGATCCCCTAGCGCGCCTAAAGACAGCCTTCAGCCTGCCTGGAGGACCATGCACCAGGGTCAAGCTGACTTGCCAAGAAGCAAGTTTGCTAAACTATTTAATGGTCTTTCTTGCGTGCATATTTTTAAGCATGCCCACGGTGGTCCTCATGCCCCCTCGACTGCTATCTCAGCTAGTCCATCCCCGCTCACACTGGCAGGGACCTGAACTTTGGCACAGCTCCGCAAGATCCCGGCAAGATAAACCCCTAACCAGTGAATTAAAACGTGGGCAAAGGTTAAGGGCAATTAAGAGTGTCTCGCTGCAAATTGTCCAAATGGGAAAACTCTTGAAAGAGGCCAGAGTGCTGGCAGGAGAAATAAGATTTTGGAGGTGCCATCGGGTCCTGCCCTTGCAGGCAGCAGAGGCAGCAGCTGGCGAGGGGCTGGGCTTGTTAGGAAAAATGTGTCTCCTTAAGACAGTGTTTTGGGTGATGAAAGAGTAAGAAAACACAAACCAAGGGGGCCGGGATGGTGCAGGACCCCTGGGTTTTGCTCTCTTGCAGCCCTGCAGAGGGAAGCATGTCCCTTAACCTCTCCAAGTCTTGCGAATGGAAGCAGATCTGACCCCAGCCCTGAGACTTGAGCTTGGGTCCCTCCAGAGGGATTTTTTTTTCAGTCTTCATTCCATTTCTAGTTATCCAGGGAGGCTCCCTGTTGCCTACTGTCATGTCACACAGGTTTCTGGCTGTTTTCTTAGTCTGAATTTATGTAGGACCCACAGAAGGCAACAAGAACCTTTCTAGGGCCTCCAGGTTCCTATTGCAGACAGTGTATCTGCATATAGAGCTATGTAAACACTGAGAGAGAGGAGTTTATACCTATATATATTTTTATATAGAAGCTATCTGTGTTTATATTTTTTCAGGAACAATGCCCCAGATTCCCAGCCAAACTGATGCTTTCCAGCCACCCCCATAGGACCTCATTCTGCATTAACCCCCCCCTCAGGGCTAGAGAAACCAGGGATTGTGCAGGACAAATATCAGAGAAACAACCTGAGACAGGAGAGGAGAAAGTGAAAAAAACAAAACAAAACAAAAAACCAAAACAGTGGAAAGGTATGTGTTTCAGGCAAGGTAAAATGCTGAGAATACAGGTGATTTTCAGACGATGCAGCCTATTAGCTAAAATGACCTTCCCTGGCAGAGGTGGGACGGGGTGGGCATGGGCACTGTGCCGCAGCAGGGACCTTCCTGCCCCAGCTCTGCGGGGCCACAGAAGGAAGCACAGCCAGCAAAGGCGGCCAAATGTAACTGGGATTAACCTCAGCATCTGCCTCAACTCTTCAGGAGGGCCACCCAGGATTGTAAATGAAGCCCACGCATTGCCAAGAAAACAGCCGTGACCAAATTCTCTAGAAACAAACAGGCCGAATGAAACATGCCTTTGGTCCGCATTGCCTCTCTCTGCAAAGAAACCACTTAAGTTCTGCCAGCGAAGTCCTGGAGCCGCAGGACGTGGTCTGGGGTGATGCATCACCCATCCCATTAGTCTCTAGCACCCAGGTTCTCCACACCGCGGTGCATCCCCACCCACCCCCCCCTCCAGACTGCAACCCCCTTCTCATTGCGCACTGCACACAATTCCCCTTACATTTCCCATACAGAGCTGCACCTAAAGCAAACCGCTGGAAAGAAGACAATTAACTGTTTGATTGGAGGGGAAGGCTTAACCCCCTCCATCTCTCCCACAGGGCAGGCAGGGAGGGAACAGTTTGCATTGACATCCACAAAAGTAAACCACAATAAATCAGACTCATACAGAAATAGTGCAGAGTTCCTGCAATTCCACTGTGCCCCTTCCTAACTTCGAGCAAGAAGCGTTGCTTTTCAATCTGGTTTTTGTCCACCGCTCCCTCCCCTTTCAGACCGTAACGTCGGCGCAGCGGCTGCATCTGCTCCCGCTCCTCTCCCACGCCCGCTCTCTCTTCTCTTGAATAAAAGGCAGAATCACAATTTGCAGCTACCTCTGGCTTAACAGGCAACACGGATGCCCAAAAAAAGCGAACAGTAAGCAGTACAGAGCCTCATTACCAGGCACATGAACTCTCCTCACAGGACAGCACTTTCTTGGCTGTGCACGGCTCTTTTCAGGCAGCCACCTTCCCTGGGCCATGTGGCAGGATCTATATTGAAATCCCACTATAAAATTTTCCACAACACCCCCCCACACAATACCCCAGTCAAATGGCCTGTTTTCTTCCCCACTTTGGATGCTGTGACCTGCAAAGACAGCCACTTACTTGTAGCAGCGTAGAGAAGCGATGGCAGAATGATCAGGAGCAGCCTCATGTCAGCAGCTGCTGGCACGGCAGTCCCCAGCCCCGAAAGCCTTGGAAACCTCCTGGGTGGCAGAGGGAGGAGGGAAGGAGAACGTGGAGATGCTGCGGGTCCTCTCCTGCTAATGTACACGAATGCACCGATGTCTCCAGGGAGCACAGGCACCAGCACCAAGGATGCTACAGGTTGTCACTGGTCCCCGGGAAGTCACACACTGTGCGGCCATCGCCAGCCTGGGGAAGGTGCTGGGGCAGCAGCAGCCAGGTGCATCTCACAGCCTATGCGGGACTCCGCGAGTTAAATCCAGCGAGGGGATCTGTGTGGCAAGGAAGGAAGAAGAGGAGGTAACGAATCCAGTCCTTCGACCAGGAGGGTGCAGCCCTTTGCCAGCGCTTCCCACCCCAGGGGCAGCGTGGGGCTGGGCTGGGCCACCAGCCCGTGGGGCACCCTGGGGTGTGCGCCCCAGGGGAGCGCAGGGCCAGCCTGGGTAGGAGGAGGAAGAGTAAGAGGAGAAGAAGGAGGAGAAGGAGGAGGAGGAGTAAGAGGAGGAGAAGGAGGAGAAGAAGGAGGAGGAGAAGAAGAAGAAGGAGGAGGAGGAGGTGGAGGAGAAGAAGGAAGAGGGCTGCTTCCTCCCCGAGATGGTTCTCTGCTGGATCTGCAGTCAGTACCTGCACCCACCCGTGTCCAGTGGCCCCACGGACATCGCCCAGCAGTGGCATCCACAGGAATCTCTGCCCCATCGCAGCACAGGGACGCAGCCCCAATGGGCACAAGGCAGTCACCAGTCCTGAGCCTTCACCTGAGCGCACATCAGGGTAACTCAGACTTTGTGGGCTGGGGTCCAGGTGGGCTGCAGAGGGCTGTGGGTAGGGGCCTCCCTCTCTCCCCATCCCTGTGCTGTCTGGGACTCCCTCCCTGTCCCTTTGCCTCCCGCACCCCTCCCAGGCCCCTCCATGCTCACCCTGCCCCTGTCCCAGGAGCAGAGAGGAGGATGGAGAGGGGAGCTGTGCAGCCCACCTTGGGCACAGGTCCTCCCTCCTGCTGCCCCCAGGCAGCCTGGCTGTGCCATAGGTGGCTCCGAAGTGGCCAGGGACGAGTGGTGGCACAGCTGCCCCTTTGCAGGCTGCTGGCCATGGGTGCAGCCCATCCTCAGGTCCTTGTGCTGTATGGAAACCCCATGGACCAGGATGGTAGGAAGCACAGGAAGGGGAGTCCCGTGGATGGAATAGCTTCTTGGGCTCAAATTCAGCCGAGCCCCGAGGAGGAGGGAGAGGAATCAGCGTTTCACAGCTGGGGAGTGGGAGGGAGAAGAGGGGGTCCCAGCTGGAGAGCAAACCCCTGCCACGGCATTGCCCTACATGCTCAGCTCCCAGCCTATCTGCACCACGAGTGCGGGTCTCCTTGGAGTCTCCTTTCCCCAGCATTTCCAAAGGCTTGTTACTGGTCCAGAAAATCTGTAAAAATTTAACCCCTCCCCTGCTGCTGGAAAGCAAATCTTTACTCAGGTCACAGGACCTACTGTCCCACCTCTCCTCGACCTGAAGACATAAGTGTGGGGAATATGTATGCCATTTAATCCCACCTTTTATTTGCACATTCATACTAACACATTTAAAGCTTGTCAATAAAGTACCAAAATTCTTGTTGATGCTTCTAAAACAACCCAACAACTGTTTCTATCCCTATTCCTGCTTGTCATCGGTACTGATGGCCCTTCTCTCCACGTTGAAGGAAACAAGGTCCCAGAAATGCAGCCTTCCCTCCCATTGTGAGCTGGCCCTACAGTGATCGTGGCACAAGGAAGCAAGGAACAGCTTCCAGAAGAGCATGACATAAAGTATTTGTGGCTCTAAATCAGAATTATTTAAGATCTAAGGGAACTTTGAAGCTAAAAGCCAGAGAGGGTGAGGCTGGTGGGGGAAGAGGAAATGGAAAAGGCAAAATATTTCATTTTTCACAGAAGGAAAGAAGCTGTTGGAAAAAAGTTCTGTGCACACAAATCTTAGACCCTCTGCAGAGGCTTTGCCATTCCACTGCTGCAGTTTAAAGCACTCACTTTGGTCTCGAGGGCTGGACAGGGGCTCGGTGTCAGGAGACAAACCCACTTTTCTGCCCTAATGTTCAAACTTGGGCATTTGCTGCTGGATGCCAAGGTGCCAGATGACAGTGATTGCACAGACTTTGAACCTGCAGCCAGGGGTGAAAAAAAAAAAAGAAAAAAAACCCAGAAATCAAAGCTCTAAAATTAAAGTGCATTTCAGGGACTGACACTTTTTCTTCCGCAGAGTTTTCAGGAGCCCCTGTCCCAGGACCCCATGTGAAGGTGTGTGTGCACCACAGAACTGAAAGTTATAAACCCCAGCAGCAAATGATGGGCCTGAGCTGACGAACCTGCCTCCAGGAATCTCCTCACCACACAGAGGTCTGGGCTGGGATTTTGGGTGGCTTGTGGGCAAAACAGGGAGGTCTGGGTAGCAAACTTTTGCAAAGGTGCAGGGTCAGGACTTTGCTCTGAAGCTGGACCTGGCTGGAGATGCCCCATCAGGAACAGGAGCGAGGATGTGACTTATGGGGTTCCAGCTGGTGCAGAAAGGCGTTCCCCTTCACATCCTGTACTGCTTCCAACCCAACAGCGGAGCCTCCTCCCCTCAGGAAGCCCAGCAGGAGCTGAGGGGCACCCATCTTCTCTTATATACACCCCACATTTCATTGCTCTTCATCCATCTTGCTGTTCTTGCACCTCTCCAGGGTATCTCCATGGCCTGTTCTTTGCTCTGGTTCTTGACCAACCTCCTGCACTCTCAGAGCCTTTCAGCTTTCTTCCCCATGTTCCTGCAGGCTGTCAGCATCTTTACACCAAGTCTTTATTTCTTAACGTGAACTTTGTTAATGGGCCAAAAAAATTCTGCCCTTTGGCAGCAATTTTCGTCCAGCTCTTGGGGACACACCTCCCACCAACTACTCAGATGATGTATGGGTGTTGGACACCCTCCCACATGCATTAAATCTCTGGGCTGTGAAGCCCAGCAATACATTAAGATACAGAGCCCCAAGGGGCTCGGAGAGGACTTGTGCAATTGTGTGGCATAGATTTATATTCCAGGATTTTAAAAGCGTAGCCTCTTTGCAGAGCTCCACAGTCATCTGCCAGGCAGCCTTCGCTCCTGCACAGTGCCTTCCCTGATGGAGCTGTCCTTGCCATCTCCTGGGATAACGTTACTTTTGAGCAAATCAAGCCAGCTTTTCCCCTTTACTTTGTTTTCCACGGGGATAATTCCTCATGCCAAATCCCTTGGTTATCTCCCAGGCCTGACTTCTCTGGTGCTTTTTTCCCCTCCGTTTGAGGCGAGTCTCTGCCTGTGTCTGAGGCCATGAGCTGCACGTCACGGACCAGCTCTGCTCTCCCACGAGCATTGAGCGGGTTGACAGCAGCAGCATGTGCAATGCCCCGCTCCCCCAGCTGCGCTCTTGGCCAGGTGTGGGCAGCCGTTGCCTGCCTGCACGTCCCTGAAGGCAGTGTTGGAACTGGCATGCAGGCGGGATGCAACACCCCGAGTACCCAGAAAGATGCTTGAATAGGTCATACACCTTTGCTTCATTCTATTCTAGTCCAGAAGTTAGTGAGACATGAAGCTGAGATCACAGGCCTGATGGGACCGACATCTGGAGGTGTTTCTGTGATCATTTGGGCAAACATACCCCCCTTGATTTCAGTGTAAGGTGGAGGTTTGGGAACATTTTGGAGCTTGGAGGAGGCACCTTCCCTTCACACGGCTGCTCCCAGGCAGGCAGGTGCAACACAACAGCATCCGTAGGGATTCCACAAGGTGCAGGATGTTGGAAAGCCCAGAGCTGTCCAGTGTCACCAGCTGTCATTGACTGCTGCCGGCCAGTTGGCCACCCTCCTTCCTCCTCTGGTGATCCAGTCGAGCAGGGGCCCGTCCTCAGGTGGAGGATGCGCTGGAAAACGTGCCCGAGGGAAAAGGCAGTGACGTTCCTGTGGGAAGGCTTCATGCTCTGCTTAGACCTTCTCTTGCCAGTGTGCTGGCCAAACTATAGCTGTCCTGTGTGCTCAGTAATCACACATGGAAGATGATCAGTGGTCTGCCTTGAGCTTCCTGAAGGGCATGTGCGAACAACAGCAGCCAGTGCCTTTCTGTGCTCTTCTCCGTGTTTACTCCCTGCTCGCTGTGCTGGCTAGCACATGTGTCCGTCCCAGGCAATTAGAAGCAAAATGTTTCTGATGGGAAGTTGTTTAAAAAGTCGACACTCAGGACCGTGAGCCCAAGCTTTTCTGCTCAGTGGATGAACCAGAAAGTCATTAATTTTTCTGCTCTGGAGCAGATGTTTACGTGTTTGAAATTACTGGGTAACTGAGTCACTGCTCGGTTGGTTGCCAAGATCTGGATTGTGGAGATGCAGATGCGGACTTTGTGTCAAAGCGGGGATAAGTCCATTGCAAAGCGCAGCCAAGGACCAGGAGGAGCATCCTGCAGCTGGCTCTGGGACCTCCACAGATCCTAAAGGCCATATGTTCTTCAAGGGATGCAGCTGAGTAGGTCAGTTCCCAAATTTCACCTCTGTTGGTATGAAAGCGACAGCCGAAGTTGAAACAAAGTATCAATTTTAAATACACAACCACAATTAATAGCCACTCAGGATGCATTCCTCACAGCAGGAGTGCGGGTCCCTGCAGGGAGAAGAGCTGGGTCATGCTCCTGGGGTGGGAGCAGTGGCAAACAGGACAGCAGGCGACCCACAAAAAAGATAGATTTAATTCATATCCCTGCTCCCCTGCATCAGAACAGGAACAAAATAATGTGCCTGACAAATAAGGAGAACAGCAGGTGAAGATGACCTCAGTTTCCTTGTCTTCTCTCAGTCCTCCTCCACTCCATTCCTCCCCTGGAGCCACGCTCGGACTAAGGCGGCCGCTTGGGTGGGAGACTCGGATTTGCAGCCGCAGCCGCTTGCCAGCTGGGCAGCGTTATGCAGCATCCCGGCTGGAGGCTTTGGACAAGGCATGATCATATTGCACTGGTTAATATTATTTATATCTGCACTGCTATAAAGCATTGGTCTTGGAATAGCCTTTTATAAGATGCGATAAAGTGGAATTGCAGCCCAGCATGCAAACACTATGGTCCTTATAGCAAAGACCTGACATGATGGAAATCCCTGCTGCCCTCTCTCCTTCTCTGTGCGAGGCAGCCATGTGCGAGGGGTGTAGGAAAACAGCTGTTGGATCTTGCTAGGGGACATTTTCTCTCTTTGCAATGTCACTGCCAGCTGATGGCCCATTACCAGCCTCCCCGCTCACAGCTTTTGCCCTCCATTTTCTGTCCTGTTGTGTGGGGCAGTTCAAAGGCGAGGGAAGGGCAGGAGAAAGGCTGCCCTGAGGCTTGTGGTCTCTTCCTCACTCCTAAAAACCTCCCGCTCCTTCAGACGAAGATAACCCCTCCACTGGCATGTAGGCAAGTTCCCTTTTCTAAGCAGAAAGCCTGTAAGTCACTTGTTCTTGGTAAATATCCCTGACCAAGCAACGAGTGGGCAGCTGAGAGCAGAGACCAAGTTCTGGGGAGTCATGGCCCCCCCCCCACCACAGTACCCCACTGTTTTCTGAATTTATACATACATCTGCTGAATTTCACCATCTGCATGCTCCCCAGGTTGCAGGGCCACTAGAACTGGATTTTATCTCCATGATGGGACCTGGGAATAGCTGGAGGAGGAAAGGCGGTTTATTGGCATTTCTTAGGGAGCACCTAATGGGGATGAACTAACCAGTGAAGTAACCTAGGGTACGGCAGCATGAAAGAGGATGCAGTTCATACACCTAGGTGTACGTATAGAAAAAGTGCTCTTCTATTTGCTTTGTGCCAGGGCACGCAGCATGCTCCTCCTGGCCACAAATGCAGCCCCAGTGCCATCGCTGCCTGGTGGGATGGGGCAGCTACTCTCGCACCAATGCTGCTCACCACCCACTCGCCTCTTCCACAGCCCCCTCCACCACCCCACAGACACGGGCCCCTCCTGCAATGGAGACACGTGGGCAGCTATGGGCAGCGTCTGCCTTTGTCACCACAGTCGAACTGGCTGCTGTGAGACTTGGTTGCTTGGATGAAATTGTTAGTCTGGGGCCATTACTGGGTTTGTTCATCCATCTAACAACAGTCACAGCCTGCTGCCTTGCTCCCAGCCTGGGAAGCAGGATGCTGAGCTCAGCAGAACAGCTGTGGTTCAGTGTTATAATACAGAAATATACTCATCAGCTGGAGAAATTGCCTCCAGAGGACAGGGCTGAGGCAGAGGAAGCAGATGTGAAGCTGATCCATCTTTCCCTAAGTCAGCAGCCTCTTCCCACCCATCTGCCCTCCTGCTGAAGGGTCAGGCAGGTTTCCCCTCCCATCCCAACCTGAGCACATTGGAGCCGGCAACAGCCTTGGGCCTGAACCACAGGTGGTTCCAGGCAAAGCTCTGAATCTTCAGACCCAAACACAGAGCAGGCTTTGAAACATCCTTGGTCTGTGGGTGTAATGTCTGGTGCTGCCCAGCATCTCCGACCAAGGCCTCACCAGCCAGGCACAGGCTCCGCTCCCATCTTCAGAGGAGGCGGAAGATGGACCCTCCACAGCAGCATCCCATGCTGACAGCCCTTTTGCACAACTGACCAGACGGACCAAAAAACCTGCAGGAATGGGGCAGTGCTGGTGAGACATGAAGGATTAATCAGACCAGGATGACGTCTGCAGCCAGGCAAGATGTTGGAAATGCGCATTTCAGTCCTGATTAAATCCTCTCTGCGTTTCACTGGGCGAAGCCTGTGCCACCGGCTCAGTGCAGCAGTGACATCAACAGACACGATGGTTTCAGCATCCCTGCTGAACAGACATCATCTGGTTCAAGGACAAGAAGGAAATCCAGGCATCTTTACTGCCTGACCCTGGGGTGGCAGAATTTTTTTGGTAAACATGTTAATTTATGAATAAGAGAAAGTGCTGTGAACTTACACAGCACTCCCTGCCCCACCAGCGCTGCATTGACACCCTTGATGGGGACGGCTCCTCTTGGGCTGGGCTCCCTGCACCCAGCTTGGAGAAGGGCTTGCCACACATCCCGTAGGACAGCAGGTGGTCCCAGCAGGCAGCAGGACTCACAAGGGATCAGCCCACTTAAAAACACAGATTATCCATCTGCAGCTCCCAGCAGGGAGGCACCTCGTCAGGTCTCTGCATTCCTCTTCTGTCCTCAGATTTAGTCCTCCAGGCAGAAATGAGATGGAGAAGAGGGCAAATCGGAGAAAATATAACTTTAACTGGTGCTTTGAAAGGTAAAAAAGGAACGTGGGCAAAGTTCAATCCCATTATCAGCTGTATTAACAGCTAAGAGGAGCTAGAGGTAGTGAACTTGAAAACATCTTCCTCCAAAAAATTCATTTATTAGCCAGCAGAAGAGGACAGGGAGAAAGAAGGTCACAGGTTTGAGTGCCTGCCAAGTAACAAGCAAATGGGCAGGAGAAACTTTTCCCTGCTGAACTATAGGAAAACACAGTAATGATTAACAATGCACACATTTGTACACAATCTTCCCCCTGGACAGTCTATCTACACACACATCACCTTGTCTGCTTCTCTAATATGGACCAGTTAGCAGCTCCCAGAAACAACTTTGTGTCAGAGAAGTGGAAATTAATGGCTTCATATGAAACTGCAAAGGGACAATTGGAGGCAGCATCCAATAGCCCCTGGGAACAGGGGCAGCAGGGAGAACACCTCTCCTTTCTCTGCAAAGCTGGTCTGTGATGAAATACTGCAACCTGCAGTTGCTCCGATTCACCTGTAAATAACCCCTGCTCCCTCCTGCCCTGAAAAAGACACAGTGCCCTGGACTTCCCTTCCTTCACAAGGCCTGTACTCCGGCAGGCATGTCTGGATTTGCCTTGCCTGGCTACCACCACCGGCTGCTCGTGCAGTCCTTGTTCCTCAAATTGGAGGCCACACTGCTTTGAAAAAACTGTCATGAAAATAAAAAATACCAAGAGGAGTGGAAAGTGGGTTTTGTGGTGAGATTAAGATCCCCCCCCCCCCCAATTTTCTTCTTCCTTATAATCTTTGAAAGCACAGATAAGAAACGGGAGTGGAGCAGCAGGTTCATGCACAGAGATGTGAAGCTGCCCTTCCCTTCCTGCCAGCGGCTTCTGGACCAAAGTGGGGGGTCTCATCCAGCCCAGCAGCCTGGGCTCTCACAGCAGCCTCACCTTAACCTGCCAAGTCCTCCCTGGGCTGAGGAGCAGCACTTTTGCCCCCTTTGCTGCTCCACACAGCTACAGGAAAAGCAGACTGTCTCTGCTGCCTCTCTCCTGGTGAGGTCCTCTGCACATCTGGGCAGATGCTCCACAGGCATTTGGGCAGCTCGCACCACTCCAGCTCTGTCCCTTTTCCTGTCAACAACAGATAATATTCCTGGAGGTGCCAAGGGAGGTGTGCACATACGCTGGGCAGGTGTTTCCTCCTTGGACAAGGGAGAAGACAATTTCTTCCAGTCCTCACTAGTGACTGAAAGCTCCATCACCACTGGAGAGCATCCATCCGCTGTAAGCCGGAGCCCAAGGCGTCACTGCCTGCTGCAGAGTGACTGGGAATTACAGCACCTTTCCCATCAGCAGCCCTTTCTGGCTGGGGCCAAGGAGCAATAACAAAGGCTCATTTAAACCTCATTTTTCCATGGCTGGGCAAGAAGCAAATCCTGTCTCACACTTTGTGGGTAGGGAGACTGAAGTCCAGAGGAGAAAGGCTCAGAGATGACACTATGAGAGCAACAGAGCAGAGGTCTCCAGCCCCAGCAAACAGCTCCCAAGTCCACTCAGGAGCTGGAGGCAGACTTCTGGAGATCCCAAACCCAGGGGACTGTAAGGAATGTGCCAAAGGTTCTCAAGGAGGCAGATAGGGCTGCATTTCGGAAAGGAGGGCTCTGCTACAAACAGCAGTGTTGAACTTTGTGCTGCTGCTGAGGCTTGGCCTCTTGCTCCCACACAGCTCTGAGGGGTTTTCTCTCCAAAGCTGTGATGCTGCAGAGACTGAGGGTCTGGTGCCAACTCCTGCAGCACAGGGGCTGGTGGAGCAAAGCCCAGACCTTGCAATAGCTCACTGCCAGCACCAGGGTTGTGTTTTGCCCTGGGAAGCCACTTTCCACATCAGAAGCACTTTTCCCCTACCACACTACTTCACAGGTAAGGGACAGAAATATTGCATTAGCAAACACCATGAGGACTATACCAGTGCTGCAGTGTTTGCAGGGAAACCAGTCTGGACTGAACAAAAGCACCCTGAGCCACAGCATGAGCCAGACCTTGCTCGCACCATCCTTAGCCCGACTTCCCCTGCTGCCGCAGCAGGGCCACATCCTGGCATTGCTGGGGATGCAGCAGGGCCAGCAAGAAGCTGTTGCCCTCCACATGTGAGTCCCTGGGGAGTTTCATGTTGTTCCACACTTCTCTTGTGCATTATTGCTTTTTGTCATGCTGGAAAGAGATTGCACAAATCAGACCAAAACCTGGAGGTAAGTGAAGTCAGACAGGTCCCTGCTGGAAGGGGAAGGGCCTAGGAACTGGAAGTAGGACACAAAGTCTTTCTTAGGAGCAAGGGCATGTTAGTGCTCTACTGCTTAATGAGATTCATACTGAAGGTTTGGCTGACTCATGGTCTTTAATAAACTCCAACAGTGGTGGTGTAAAGAGGTTAGGTGGGGTGTCAGCTCCAGCTGGGGAGAAATGCTCTGCCTGCTTCTCCTCTGCACTCTCAGCTGAGCACTTCTTCCCTCTGCAGTTTGTGTGCTCGCTCCGGATGTGGCCATGCTTCACTGCTGCTAATTTCATTCTGTGGGCTGAAAAGCCATTTGAGGTTGAAAACCCCCAACATTGATCAAAATTTTAGCTAGTACCACTCCAAAACAAGACTGAAGAACATTTCCTTGCTGCACAAAGGCTGCTGTCTACACATGCCCTGTGAAATAGGGTAAATGCTAGCGCATGGTAGTCCACTACACCTCTTACCACATAGTTCTCATTTTAATGCACGCTGACACACTATCCCTGCACCCTGTGCCAGGCAGCATCTGTACCAGCGCAGTCACACACACCTGAGGGGATGCTGCAGGGCTTGCTGGACTGCTCCGCACAGAGACTGCCGGTCAGAGGGGCAGCCAGGTCGAGGTCGGTCTCCACTGCCACCGAGATTGCCCCTGCCATGGGGCAGTCCCCATGAAAGCATAATGTTACCTTAGCAGGACAGCCGCCGAAAGGGAATTGGTAAGTAGAAAACGGAACCATTATAAAAGTTGGACTCCCCAAAGAAATGAGAATTCATGAAGGGAAACACATGGTTGAAGTTAAAGAGAAACACTAGCTTTACTTGAGTTAGCATTTGCACTGTAAAGCAGCTGATCACTGATCTTCTATGAGCTTTTACCAACATTACCACGCACCATGCCCAGGCCATAAGAGCCAGGGAGGAAGCACATGAACCCACCACCCTCGGACCAGCACTCACAGTTCCCAGAGCTGGACAGAAACATGGTTGCAGGCAACAAAGCCATAAATATTGAAGTGAAATAATTACCCCGCTCATTTATGGTTTAAACACTGAGGAAGGAACAGAACCAGTTTCACCAGTGACCAACCCAGGCATAGGTGGAACAGCCTGTAACTACTCTGGGCTGTGCAACCTTTGGGAAGGAGGAGTGGAACAAATATCTAAAGTTGTTTAAGATGGCACACACTCAGCAGTTTCTTCCATATTCTGCAAACTTACATGCTGCTTAATTCTGCAGATCATTGCAGAATAAGTCACACGAAAACACTGGGGCCTTTGCTTTCCAGTCATCATGCTGAAATCATGTGAAATACCCAACCTTAAAGCAGACGAGAAGTTTGATTACAAAAGCTTGTTCTTGTTCTTCCTTCTATTCTTGCATATGCTGCAAAGCACGGTCATGATGCCCTTCCATTGCATCCTTTACAACATCTGCAGCCAGTGCAGCCTCATTCAAACCATCCTCAGCTGCTAAAAGCCTCCTACATTTTGCCCACATCACTTACTTTCTTCTCCTCCACTGCTCCTGTAATAGCTCAACCTCTTTATCCTGCTCTGTCTCCCTTTAGTCCTCTTTTTGTACAGTATTTGTATGGCAAGAGCCTCTTCTGCTCTGCCAGCACCTGGACTGGTACTGATAATCCCTTGGCTTTCCCAGTACTTAGGAGCTCTACCTCCCCATTGTTTCTCTCCTTTCTTCATTCCGAGGTTTTATTCCCACCAAGTTTGTGGGGAAGGGGCAATGCCAAATGATTTGAGGACGGGTTCTATCTCTCAGCCAAGTAAGAGCTGATGCCACTTGGGTAGCTACATGTCTCTAACCGACATTTTCTCCTTCCTCTAGAGCCCAGCTGGAGGCTGAAATGAAGCAACTCTTCAGTTTTCTCTTCATTATTCTCAGCAAATGCCTGGGTGTTTTACACTCTAACCCACTCTGCTATTTCTCCAGGACTCTTCTTGCCATGACAGCTCCTGCAGCAAGAGGGAGGAACGTGACAAAAGCTTGTGTGCCTTTAGACAGCTAAGAGCAAGGGGCAAATCCTCTGTAGGAAAGCACTGTGTGCTGTAGGGGGGATCCCTCTCCTCTGATGCCCCGGGGCTCTTGGTATAAGGCCCTGATTACAGAAAATCATCCAGAAAAGCCTTTAATAGCATTTCTCAAGCACTGTATAATGGTCTCAAGGGCTTGAAAAAGAATGGCTGTGGTGGGAGGCGAGTCAGTCGCTTCCAAGAAATGTCCAAAACTGCCAACTTTGGCAGAAGGACCTGCTTTGAGCTGTTCCACATGAGATCCTGGTGCCTGGGCTGGGTGCACCGGGGTCAGGCTGAGCCAGCTCTCCCGGCCACTGTGGCCCTCTCTGGATCTCCTATTCCTGGCCACAGTGGAGGGATGTTCTCTGCGAGGGGCTGGCTGGAGCTCAGCTGGCGAGCAGCAGCCCTCAGCAGGCACCGGGTACTTGCAAAGGCTGGCTCCAGAGCATCGCCCTGGCTTGTGTCCAGCATCTACTACTGATAGGTTTGGGGGGACTGGGGCAGATACTCCTGCTTTAAACAGCCAGAGGGTTTTGCTTGGCTGTAAACATACATCCTAGGAGACATCCTTCCTTGCCTCTGCTCCCCCAACACCCCATTCTCTCCTCCTCTCTGTGTTTCTTCCCAAAACTGTCCAGGATTTTTACTGGCTAATTCTACCAATCATTAAACCCCTGTTTGTTACCTGGTGTAAGCTTATCACCTTAATTATTTTATCTGCATAACCAGAAAACCTAACAGCATCACAAATTCTAGCTCTGACTGGAATATCTCTATAAAACAAAGCACCTGCCTGTAAAACCTCCTTCTCCCAGAAACTGCCTCTAGCGATCACAGCCCTGACTCCACATGCAAAAGCAGTGTTTGCAATAATAATCAAATGTTTAGCAAACATCATTAGAACTAACTTGCCAATGAGCAGAAATAATTATCAGATAATTGCTTTATGGACAGCCAAGCAGGGAAATTAGGAGCAGTATTTTCTCCATGTTAAACAGGGAGATACAAGTAGGGAAACAGAAACACTGAAAGACAAAAGGAGCTGTTTAAGGCCACACAAAGGGAGAGCTGAAGAGAGAAATGCCCAGTCTGGTCTTACACCCACCTGCCGCTTTGTTGGCCTTGTGCTGGGGACCGAAACCCCTTCTCGAGGCCGGGGATCTGGAGTCACAGCCAGCTGCCCTTGCCCTGCTGGCAAACCACCCAGCCTTGTCGCTCTGCCTCTGGTGTCTTGCCCACAGCACGACCCCACACCGAGGGGCTCCTCAGTCAGGGCTCAAGCACCCACGCCAGGCTGGTCCTGAGCACTTCAGGGGGTTTTGCTTCGGAGCACTCATCCTCAGCAGGCTCCAGAAAAGGAGTAACCTAGGTGGTGATATTTTAACCACTTAACCCAGGTGTTGGTATTTTAACCACTTAACCCAGGTGTTGCTGTTTTAACCACTTAACCCAGGCGGTGGTATTTTAACCACTCCACCTCCAGCCCTCAACTTGCTAAAAGCAAGTCAGGATTTTTTTATTTTTTTTTTTTAAATTTCTCCCCCCCCCAGCCCCCCTTACCCTCTCCCCTGCGCGTCCCCGTCCCCCTCGGCCGGGCCGGGCCGTGCCCGCGCTCCGCGGGTCCCCGCGCAGGTTTCCGCGGGCGGGCAGTGCCACCTAGGGGTGGCGGGACCCTCTTCGTGGGGGGGGGAATGGCCAAAATCAGCCGGTGGAAGGAAGTTTTTGGGCGCTGCGGGTAGCGGATTATGCAAATGAGGACATCCGCTTTAATGGCATTCCAAGATTTTTAGTCAAATTTAATTACCTGCCTTCTTCCCCCTCTCTTTGCCTGTCCCTGATCAAATTAAAACAAACAACCCCCAGCAGAGTGTTTGTGACAGGAATCGTGTTTGAGACTAATTAAAACCTGATGATCGTCACCGAGATGAGCCTGGCAGATGTCGGTGTCAGGCGGCACGCAGGACACGCGGCACGCTTGGCGTTGGATGCTCCCGACGGCAGCTAATTAGCTGCACGCTACCGATCCTTTGTAATGCCGCGAGGTCCTGCCCGAGCTGCCGGCCGGTGGGGAGGGAGCTGGAGGGGGAACGTGTGGGTCTCAATTAGCTTCAGCAATAATTTAATGGACTAATTAATAAACCCATGCGGCATCTTCTCTTGGATGCTGCTGAGCCTGGCAGGGCGAGGTCTGCGGCAGGGTGAGGTGCTGGGGGGGCCCGCCATCTGCCTTCAAACAGGGAAAGCTGGGGAGCGGGGAGGCAGCTTGCTTGAACGCCCTGGCTGCACGTCTGCGAGCAGAAGCTGGTCCGTCCCCTCTAGCTACGTGGTCCTCAGCACACGGCTGCTTAGGCTGGCGCTGGGCAGCTCTCCCCGCCGAGCCCAGCATGGGCTCCTCACTCCTGCCCCAGCTTCCCCTCTCCTGAAAACTCCAGGTTTGACCTTGGTGAGGAACAACCCTGGCTGTCTCCTCTCGGGCTAATGTCATGCACCCCGGTCAAAGCCCCACCACCCTGGCTTGCAGCATCCCCTGCAGCCCCCTGGCCCCTCAGCCCACTGCAGCCCCGCGGTCCCCAGCAGCTGGGCGCAGCCTCCCACGGGAGCGACAGCTCAGCAGCTCCTGTCCCCAGGTACAAATAGCTGCGGGTCTGTGCGCAGGGCTGCTCAGAGCAGGTTTTGAGCCCTGGATCGTGATGTCTCAGCAACCTGCCTGGTGAGGAGCAGCCCGGGGAGCTCTTAACATCTGCCTGTCATTGCATTTGCTAATGGAGAATTAGGGCAGAAGATTCAGCGGCGGATTTTGGAAAGGCTGCTCGTGAGCCTTTGCAGGTCAGGCATCTGTCAGCAAGAAAGCGCAGGGCCAGAACCCCTCCTGCCACCCGTTTCGTCATGCTGCCCGCTGCCTGCCTCCCTGCCTGAAGCCCAGGGGCTGGGCAGGAGGCTGCCTCATCGCTCTGACTGCAGGCAGCACCGTCTCCATAAACCCCCTTGCCCTTGAAACTAGTGCTGCCTCCGCCTGAACCACAGCTCTGTGCAGTGCTCGTCTCCAGGCTTTCTGCTCCTGCTGGGGCCACGGGTCCTCAGGTCTGACCTCTGGGGCACCATCCACCTTCCCTGCCTGCTGCCTGGAAAGCGGTTATCCTTCGAGCTCAGCACACAAATCCCAGGGAGCTGTGTCAATCCGCACCAGGCTGGCCTTTCCCCTTTGGGGGAGACGGCATATGTGGGTGTAGACACATGCCATGGGAGGAGAGAGCTCCATGCTGGACAAGCTGTGCGCAGGAGGTGAAGTCCCTGCTGCCACCCCAGTGCCGTCCCTGCAGCAGGGGCTGGGGCTGCCCTGCGGTTCCCCTTCCCCTCCGCTCCCAGGCATCTTCACACCGCTTTGTTTGCACACGCGGCTCGGTAGCTCCCTCCTGGCATGCCCCGCTTTGCACGATTCTGATGGTGAGCCCACGTTCAAGTCTTTCCTCCATGCCTTTTCCTGTGGTGGTTTCGGATGGACTGCGACCCTTCCTCCAGCACACCTCCCCTGGCTTCCAGCAATGTCTCTGTACTTCTTTCATGCGGTATCCTGCTCTGCCTGTTCCCCTGAACCGCTGTTTATTGACCCGAGCAAAGGAGTAAGCACCTCCTGGACTGCACCAGATTATTTTTTCCCTCGGAGGGCAATTGCTCTTTCAGCCACCAGAAATAAAGACGTTCGCAGGCATTGCGTGGCCGAGTGGTGAGGGGGAGTAAGCCACGTGTGGACCGTCTGTGACCCAAACCCTCAGCAGCCTTTCCCCATCCTCGGGGATGTCCTTGTTATGGCATCAATGAAGTTACTATATTATTCCTCTTTCGTATTGCTGCAAATCAATGGGTCCTGGTGCTGTCATATACAAAAGGCTGGTTTCAGGATTTTAGTTGGGAGAGTCCTCAAGGGAAGCTGGGCTCATTAATTAAATACATTTAATCAATCTGGCCTACAAGGGCACTGGTTATTTATTCATCAGAGGCTGCACAGTGCAAACTGGGTGATCTGAAAGGCAGTAAATAAACATGTAAATGAAAAGCTGAGACAGCAGAGCTTACTTGTGCCTGGGAGATTTCAGAGCTGGGTCAGATAATATGGGATCATATGTTTAATTTAACAAAATCCAATAAAAAGTGTACCTGCAATGAACAACACCCCAGGGATGGGGGGAGCAGCGGCAGCTGGTGCAGCTGAGGGCCCCGGCTGGGTCTGCCGGGGGCACGGACCCTCCGGGCTCTGGGGTCCGGGCAGGTGCCTCGGGGGCTGTGGCTGTGATGGGCCCAGCTCCATCCAAGCAGGGGGACATGGGGGAGAAGGGAGCAGCAGCATCGCTCTGTGCCCAGGCTCATGCCAGGTGGACGGGAGCCCTGAGGACGGGTATTGCTAAAGCACAGTCTTGGCTTCCTGCGGATTTATCTGCTCAGCTGCCTCCGCTGCTGAGGAACTCGCAGCATCGGGTCGCTCACATGTTCCTGCGAAGTTAATTACAATGAGAGCCTTTCAGGAATTAGAGAAGAGGAAGATTTCAGCTGATGGAAGTGAAAACAAAGGAGGGTGAATATGTCACTTTTCAGCTCATTCTTTGCAGAATTGTTCTCCGTTCTTCTGAGAAATGCCGTGGGAGCCAAGCTGGCGGGGAAGCAGATGAGCTTCCTCCAGGTCTGCGTAAGCCCTGGTTTTACCATTGTTGGAAACTAGAGTAATTTCAGTATCGTCTTGAATGCAAAGACTTGCAAATTAGTGCTGAATAAAACATCGATGGTCCGAGTGGGGCATTTCTGAATCCTTGATCCAATGGGTTTGCTGGGTCTCACAATTTGGAAGAGCTTATATATTCCTTCTCCTGTTTCAGTTTTCACCCCCAAGAAGATGGATTAACCTCCACTGCTCTGGGATTATCAGAAAGCATTTCTGAAGCAAAAAGAGGGGGTTCCTGAGGCTTGAGGGCAGCGTGGCAATGCCTTTCCAGCAACCTTGGTGAGCTTTAACCAGCCCCTTGGGATGCTGCTGGCTGCAGGCTTCTGCTGGGTCTGGGCAGTGCCGGCGTGATGTGTGGCTGCCACTGATATCACAGCTACATGCATGGGGCAGGGGGTATGTGTGTGTGACCACCTAAGGGAAAGTGTAGTCAGACCCCTACTTGTTTGGATAAAGGTGAGAAGAGAGCCAAGCAGGTGATATTTTAGAGCTTGTGGCAGTGCCGGCACAGGGAGCAGAGCTCCTGGGATCGGGATTGGTGCAGGAGAAGGTCAGGGACCTGCACTTGCCTTCGGAAGGAACAGGGCTTGATGCCAGTGCTGAGGGGCCAGAGGTGGCTCCCCCTCAGGGAGGGAGGGAGGAAGATGAGATGCCACCTTGCCTGGCGTGCCTGTGCACACAGACATGCTCTTGCACATCTGCAGGGGCTGAGGAAGAGAGGTCCGGGGTGGTTGGACAAGGAAGATGAGAAAAACCTGCCAGAAAGCGAGCGTGGGAAGAAGAACTGAGGAAGAGTGTGGCAGGGGCACTGCTATGTGGAGGCAAAAAAGCAGAGAGAAGCTCAAGCTGGGTTGTCTGGATTTGAGGATGAGCTCCCCCAAAGCATGGGAGCGTCTGGAGCTGGGGTTTTGCTCCCAGATGAATTTGGCACCCCAGGGTGATGTGCGAAGGGAGGGAGCTCCCTGGGAGACAGTAAGGGCAGGGGGATAAGAAGGAGTTGTTGGCAATACTGTGGGTGGTCTGAAGAGCCAGACTTTGCAGGGAAAAAGGTAATTCAAAGTGCAGATGGGTATTGAGGTTGTCAGAGTGCAGGGAGGGGCACTGGATTAGCCTGTTAATCGTAATAAATGAATATGCAAAGCTGGGGAGAAGGGTTTTTTCCCACCGCAGCTCCCTTTCTCTGTGAGAACTCGTCTGACTTGGATGTCACCCCGCCACTGAGCTATTTCCCCAAAGTCCCCAGACACCTGTAACCTGGAAAACTTTTGCAAATGGCAGTTTTTCCCACATCTTGTGAGCGGCCTGCCCACCGAGTGCCCCTTGAGGAACAAAAAGCCTTTGGGAACTGCTGCTGGAGAGGTGAGCAGCTGGGGAGAACTGGAAGGTGGCCTCAGCCCCAGCCTCCTCCTTCTCCTGCTGTCCAAGATCAGGCCAAGATCAGGCAGGACAGCAGAGCTCACAACCCCCCTCCCTCCCCAGCTCAGGTCCTCGGGCACAGCGGCATCATGCAAAGCCCGGTCCACAGGAGCCCCCCCCTCCCTCCAGCTCCTGCATCCCCCCTGGGCTGGGATGGTTTCTGCGGTACCTGGGGTTTCCCCTCCCATTTTCTTGGAAGCTTGAAATGGAAAACTAATGTGAAGAATATAAACTGTTAAATAGTTTCAGCCATAAAGAAAAAAAAAAAAGGTTCAGTTCCAGGTTTTGGCCTAATCTAGTATTTTCCAGGCTGGTTTCTACCCCCACGTCCCAGACGCCCAGTGATTCACAACAACCTCATTACTTTTGAGTTAACACAACAAACTTGGCTGCTAGTTGACAGTTTATTAATACCGGACTCGTTCCCATGAAGATGTGTCCTATCTAGAAAGAAAATGCTTTTATCATATGTCCCAAGTTTCTGGCCAACCCATTCAGTCTCCAGGCTTGCCTGGTGTAAGTGCGAGAACACGAGGAACAATAAATGCAATCTTTCACGCATTTTTCCTCTGAGGTTCTCAAAGCACAAACACACCTCCCTGAAAGATGCCCTGGGCAGGGGATGTGGAGGAGTTGATCCAGCCATCCGTGACAGGCGGTAAAGCAGGGGCACAATGCAACACCTGTTACAACAGCAAACAGCTATGTCCCATTACGGAGACGAACAAAACTCATTCCCCTAATGCAGCGCATTCCCAAAATACCTGAACAGAAAATCCATAGGCTTGGAAATGAAAGCATTTGTCCTTTTGCCGTCTTCACTGCTAGCTGAAGGAGCGTGCATCTTCTCCGGGGGCTGCATGCGGGAAGAGAGATGATGAGAGTAACTCCAGTTGTCAGTCCCTGGGGATGTGCAGAGGAATCAGTATTTGGCATCTGATTTAGCTCTGCTGCCTCCTTGAGTCACCACTGTCCCAGGCACTGAAAGACATATGGGCTTCTGAGACAGTTAAATTAAACCTTACTAAACAGAGGGGTATGTGATCACCCCCTCTGAAATGTCAGCTGGCAGCTCGTAATGAAGATCCAATGAATCTGTGCTCACTACCTTGAATTTGAATGTCTTCCTCCATCCCCTCTGCAGGTCAGAATTAAACTGGCCCAGGAGAGGACGATGGCTCAGAAACCCCCAGCAAAACACACGCAGGCAGAGCTGGGACCAGCGGGCAGGAATAGGCACGGACAGGCCTCTTTGGCTTCCGAAAAAAGGGGAGCCTTTGGGGAGCATCCTCTTTCCAGATGGTTGGGCTGCTTTGCCAAAGCAGAAATGAGTGCGGTGGGTGCTCACTGCAGGGAGGGTTAGTTCCCTGCTCACCTCCAGGTGGGACCACAGGTGGTCCCTCACCTCTCATGTACCTGAGCATCACACCTCATGGCAAAAAGTCTCTCTCTTTTCATGCCTATGGTGGCTGAGGCTTGTCACATCCCAGACTGTCTCCTGGCTGCTTCTCTCTCTTGCAGGACAGTTTGGCTTCCTACTCCAGCTCTGCTGTTTGTGGGATGAACGCCCAATTCCAGGTACAGCCACGACCCCTCTCCTTGCAGGAGCAGCTTCCAGGAGGGCTGACAGTGTGGCCCAGCCTGCTCCCACCCACCTTTCCCCCCCGTGGGGTGCAAACTCACACCTGGGGAATTGTCCAGGGAAGGGACATGATGCCTGCTGGCAGAGCCAGCGCTGGCTCCAGGACATGTATTACGAGGGGCTCCCAGGAGCTGGGCACAAGCCAAGGGGAGCCCTGCCTGGGGGACTGCTTTGTTAGCTGGGCAGGGGGACACCTGAGAAGCAGAAACGCTAGAGAGGAGGAGGAGGAGGCAGACATTCCAGGAGAATCTACATCTGTAAGGAAACGGAGTGGGGTCCAAGGCTGTAATATGTCCCAGATGAGGCTGGGGAAAGTGCTCTAGCAGAGCATGAGTCATTGCAAGCAGAGGGGAGAGCAACAGCTCTTTGATAAGAGGCAAAGCAACTTTTCTTGGCTCTTTAATCTTCATTCGCTGACTGTGCCAGCTGAGAGCCTTGCACAAGGGTCCCCTGGGGACCACGGCATTGAAACCCCTCCCTTGGCTGCTGGACCAGTCTTTGTGTCCTTCCTGGGCACGTGGCAGTGGGGCTGTGGTGTCCACAGGCTTCTCAGAGCGTGGGGCAGGGAGAGATGACAATTGCCTGCAGGGCCAGGCCTGGCTGAGGCCAGCTCTGGAGGCCTCCAGAGGGTTCCGTTCTCAACGCAGGTAGGACCCATCTCATCCACATTGGCATGAGTAGCTGAAAGTAAAGGACCTGGTTTGATGCCGGGTTGGTGTGAGCGCCAAAGCTTATGTCTTTGAAGATGATTATGTCTCCGTTCCAGTCTTGAGTAAATCTCCCCCAGTGGTTCAGCATTTCCTTCTGATCCTTCTCATCCTTCTTCTCTGGCCTTCTCCCCCATCTTTCTCAAATTGCTATGCCCCAAACTGCTCTTCCTGACATATCTCCAGGGCAAAGTGGAGGAGAGCCTATACTCCACGTGTCTCAAAAATACTGCTGCTGTCTAGGCACCTCAGGCAACATTTGACTTTCTCTCTCAGTGTGGCGTGGTGGGCTTATGCCCAGTGTGAGATCCACTGCAATTCTCAGAGCCTGCCTTGCCGGTCAGTCCTCCTCCTGTTTCTGTGCATTTGATTATTCTTAAGGGCAGAACTTCTCATCTACTCCTGTTGAACTGTGCTTCACTTGTCCCCCAAGACTATTTCTCCTATTTCTCAAAATCATTTCAAATTCAAATCCTGTTCCTGTGTCCTTCTTGCTCCATCACATATGCAAAATAAATAGGCAGGCTTTCATTCTATCAACCAAGCCATTAATGAATGCATGAGCCCAGAGCCAGCCCTTCTGAAACGCTGCTCCGTGCACGCTCACAGCCTGACAGCAAACACTGGGTAACTTCCCCATTAGTGCAGGTTTTGGGCAGGGAGCACCCAGTTCATAATCATTTCAGTTCTTCTCTCCCTTGCTTATGAGTGTGCCATGAGAGACAACATCAAAAGGCACTAAAGACAAAATATAGGACAACTCCTGCTTCTCTTCATCCATAAGGCTGTTGCTCCATCATAAAAAGAAACACTAGATTGGTTTGACACGATTTGTTCTTGAGAAAGCCATGTTAACTGCTTTCCTTGCCTTGTTACCTTCTCACTGCTTACGAGCTGTTGGGAGAACATGTCCCGGTATTTCCCCCGTGACGGAGTTAAGCCGCCGGTGTGTACCCCCTCAGCTCTTCGCCCCCACCTCGCTGAGGCAGGCGCCCGCTTTTGCCACTGCCCAGAGGCAAAATCTTCAGAATCCCCCCAGGGTGGCTAGCCAGGACACGGGAACCGCTTGCCCACCTGAGGCTTTAACGCCGTTAAAACTCGGGGATGCGAAGCGATGGAAAGGAGGGAACGACCCCGACGCCCTCCCTGCCTGCGCGGCCCCTGAGGGCCCCCCCGGCCGCCGCTGCAGCGTGGGGATGGGGGCTCGCACCCCCCCGCTGCCTGGGATGCGGTGATGGGCAGAGGCCACCGGCCTGCCGGGCGGGCGGGCGTGGGTCCCGGCGTGGGTCCTGTCCGGGCGGGGGTCCAGGGATGGGTCCCGGTGCGGGTCCGGGCGTGGGTCCTGTCCGGGCGTGGGTCCAGGGATGGGTCCCGGCGCGGGTCCGGGCGTGGGTCCCGGCTGCTGCCGCGGGGGGGCAGGCGGAGACCGCGGGAGGCCCGGCCGGCGCCGCGCCGGGCCGTCCTGCGGGGAATCTCCTCCTCCCAGAGATCCAGGCTCTTCTGCAACTCAGCAGGAGAGGATGGAGAAGAGGGAGATCTGCGGGCTGTGCCGCGCCGCTCCGCAGGAGGGTTTTGGGGGCTCACCAGAGAGTAATGACCTCATTTGTAACGTGAGTGCTGAAATCAAATCGATACGGGGTTAAAGGGGAAAAAAACCCCACTGAAGATGGACTCCTGCCTGTGGTTTCAGAGGGATGAACTCAGTACTTGATGGGGCAGGGGGGAGGCACAGAGCGAGGTTGGGCCCCAGCGAGGTGGGCAAACAGGAGTGGGTGCAGAATCGAGCTCGCACCAGGACCAGATCACCAAATTGCACCCAAACCTCCTCCCTTCCGAGCTGTTTTTTCTGTATGGCTCCTTCCCGGAGCTGGTGCTAGGCTGTGGGGATGCCCAAGTCTGCAGGTTCGCCAGGGCAGACACCTCCAGAGCTCAAGCTCATAGGTGCTGCCTGGGGTTGGCGCCTGCTGCTGCCGAGAGCATCCTCTTCCGAAACTGTTTTCTCCCATGTCGTATTTGTTCCCCAGCCTCCCTCCCTCCCTCTCTCCCATGTGTGCCACTGGAGACGCTCGTGCGAAAGTGGGATCTTTGTTTCGGGGTGCAGGACTGGCGCTCACCCCACCTGCAGCCAGTTTCTCTGCCTGGGACGCACTGTGGTTGCCGGGGCGATGGTTATGATGTGATAAACAGAGGGAAATGGTGATGACGCCAGCTGGGAAAGGGCAGAATGAATTTTATTTCTCGTTTATTGAAGCACAAATTACCATAAGAAACAGCTTCCTTGTGTGCAAACAAGGGAAACTGAGACCCCTTGGGCTGCATGGGTTCTCTCTGGGCTCAGAAAACAGGCTTTCGGCAAACATCCCTGACCTGCTGTTTGAGCTGAGCTGTGGGTTTTCCATGGAAATGTCTGTTTACATTTGGAGACAGATATCAGGGTGTTTGGGAAGGCTCTTTTGGCAAGCATGGTGCAGAGATGGCCACAGCAGGATGCTCTGGCTTCGCAGAGAGCTGGCTCCCCTCTCTGGGATACACGCACCAGAGCAGCACGGGAGGTGGGGAGGGACCCAGTGACCCCATGGTGGGTCAGGAAAGGTCTGCCTCCTCTGACCAAACTGGGAGGAGGCTCCCAGCGGAGATTATGACCAATCTTACAGCAGATAAAGAAAAACAAATCCTAGATTTTGCAGCTAGTGCTATGTTTGCACAGGCTCTGGTTGTTGATGTATTTTTATCTTTTTTTCCTGCCTTCCTGGGCTGCGATATGTAGGGCTGGAGAGACAGAAAGAGACTCCGCTCTGCTCCTGCTCGATGACTCATTGCCCAGCTCGCAGGAGCATCTGGCCTGGCTTCAGAGGTGGCTCAGGGGAGCTGCCGAACCCACTCAGCATGAGCTGACCGAGCGTGAGCCTCTAACCCTGGCGTGAGTCCCTGAGATGGGGTCAGGCACGGGAGGGAGCAGCAGCCAGCTCTGAAGGGGACAGCCTGTGTTAGCAAGTGCCCGGTGGGGAGCACGCCGGGGCCCCGGGCAGCGGCAGCTCCAGGGGAGCCTGCTCCTGCACCAGAGGAGGAGCAGCTTGCTGGCATCTCCCCAAGGCGCTGTGTGTGGGGCTCATGCAAGAGAGGTGGGCGTTGCGTGACGGGCTGTCATCAGCTCCGGACGATCTCCCAACACAGGAGTTTAAATACATCTCAAAAGTTTTGTTAATGCCCAAGGATCCAAGCCCATGGCTGCTCCTCAAGGCACTGAAACCAAAGGGCATGTGTTTTACAGCAGATCCCAGCTAGACTCAGGCTCCTCTGCCTTCGTATCCCAGCTGTGGCAGCTCCAGTCTCCAAAACTGGCTTTGGCATCTGTCAGACATCTCGTTTCACTCTGGCATCATCCCTTCCCCTCCTCACCACCAGTGCCTGCCAGAAAGGGTGCCTGGCAGCTGCCCAGCCTGTGCTGCCAGGCCTTTGGGGGATGCTGCTGGCCGGGTTAGGGTGCTCTGCGGCCGGGCTTCCCTACAGCTCTGGCGTGGGGCCCCTGTGGGAGCAGAGAGCAGTTTGTGTGCTCCTGTGGGGTAGGAGCAGGTTAGGGTAAAATGCACGTGTGTGGGTTTTCTCCCACCTCTTCTCTGTTTTGCTGCAAAGGCAAACCACAGCAACCTGCTCCAGGTCCTCTGGAGGAGTTATGGCAAATGAGTTTGCGGAAGAGTAAGTACCTCAGAGATGAATTTCCATCTATAGTTAAAAGTATCCACCATGGGCTCATTCTCTCTGTATGTTCCGATGAAGCCCCAGTGGCAGCTGCCGTGGTATGGACAGTCTCTGGCAGGAGCTGCAGTCTAGGAGCGGGGAAGATCTGACAGCGGTAATATTAGACTCACTTGCAGATGGAATTGCATTCACCGATTTTCAAAACCAGGAGGGACCATATATAATTATCTAGTCTGATCTGCGAGGAGGGGAGGGCTGCTCAGAGTGGAAAGGCCAGTGGAAAAATTAGCCAAGAAATGCTGATTAGTACAAACTCTTCCCATGTACCACATTCTGCACGACTTCTACTGCCTTGCTTTCAGGCCATCCCACTGAGGGTGAAATGAAGAAACCCTCAAGGAAATTTAAAGTGGCTACAGGAAATACCTGAAACTTTCTGCAGCAGGAAATGAAAGGGGAGAAGGTTGAGTGGCAGTGAGGGGCCAGGACACTGACCCGGGGAGCATCCTCAGTCTGCAGGGGCTGCGTAGTTGAGGACATGGAGAGAAGGTGATCATCCCCGGCTGGTGAAAGAAGGGAAAAAGACTTCCTTCTAAGAGCAGGGGAAAGATCCCCTATGCTGTCTCAAAAAAATCCCTGTTCAGATAATTCCCTGACAAGAGGAGAAATTGGCTGCTGGTTGCTGATGCGAATCATTTACAGACGAAATTATCGGTCCTTTGTATCTCCACTCAGTTGGAAGAGAGCAGACATCCATCGAGAAACTGAGGCAGAGCCCAGAAGACATGACTATGCACTTTTTCCCCATGCCCTACTTTGCAAGTCTTTTTGCCCAGTGTTCCCAACTCAGCTGCTCTCTCCTTGCCCCCCATCATCCCAACAGATGGACGAGCTTGGAAGCGGCTCCAGCCTGCCCCAGGGCATCCCCCCCCAGGCACCCCCCTCTGGCCATGTCCAGCTCTTCTGGCCCCTCTGACCCACCAGAGACCCTCTAGGGAGAGGAGGGGGGGGGGGTGTCCTGGTGCGTGCTGCGGGAGGAGGAGGAGGAGGAGGAAGGCAGCTGCCTGCCTGCCCACCGGCGGACACGGCATCTGCCATCGGGAGCCTGTTCGGAGCTGAGCGTCACCCGCTCTCCCCTCTGGTCTCCTCATCAGTGATGAACACATGCACAAAGGGCCACCGCAATGAAATATATATTTATAACAATCATAATTATTATTCTTTCACCAATTTTCTCTTCCGTGGATGGAGCCTGGCAGAGACTACAGAGCAGGCAAAACTGCTAAAGCAGAAAGTAATGGTGCCCCCAGGACGAATAAAAAGTGTACTTCAAACCAGCAGATGCTGCTGAAAGCCCCAGCGCAGGAAATATCTGCAGAATGAATCGGGAGTTTTATGGAGCTTGGTTTGCAGGTTTTATAAGAAAGTTTCACCAGCCCAGGAGGGGAAGGGAAAGGAGGAGCAGGGGCTGGCACCTCGGGGCGTGGGCTGGCACCTTGGGGCATGGGTGCCGGTGCGCGACAGCATCCCCTGGAGATTTATGGGTCTGGCATGAGCCCTGAGAAGAAAGACAGATGGTTCTCTGCTCACCGGTTCCCCAAAGTGGCCACGCAGGAGCCAGCGCCTCAGTGAAACCCTAGAAAGAGCCGAGGGTTGTGTTGCACCGAGGGGCTCTGTGCCGCCGGCTCTCGGTGGGTGCAGGGAGGCTCAGCCCCGGGGAAGGAGGGAGAGGCCTCTTACAGGAGGAAGGGGCAAGGTCTAAGGAGCAATAAATGTAGGCAGCATCCTCGGTGAGAAATGGGAGGTCCCTGCCCCATGGCACTCCTCACACTTTCAGGGTCAGCCCATACCCACACTTCAAACTCCACGTGTACCTCTGATTTGGGGAGTCCTGGGCAGCGATTCAGGAGATGGGACACAAAGAGGCTGTGTGTAAAGGATGGATGGTATCACTGACTATGTATAGCCATGACTGCTGCTGCTGCCTGATGCCAGAAAAAAAAAAAAAGAAAACAAGGTTCCTGTCCTGAAAAGCCTTCAAACTATGCTGGGAAGAGCTCAGGCAATCCAGCAACAGCTGGAACAAAGGCATTCCTGCATGTGCTGCTGAGGTTTGGCACGTGCCTTGTAGTTCCAGGATTATTTTTTTTTTTATAGTACGTCATAAAATAATGTTCTATATTCTATATATTTTTATGGCCGGCAGGAGAGCAGTAGAGGGCAGGGAACGGCGGAAGGCTGGCCAGCAGAAGGAAAGCTGTAGGAAAGGAGTCTCCAGAGGAGCAGCCCAAGGCGGGCAGGTACCCTGGGACCGGGGTCTGGCCCAGCACGGAGCAGGTGAGCGGTGGGGTGAAGCGCCCAGATGTCTGCAAGAGGGATGAGTCAGGGTGCAGTACACCAAAAGCAGGCTGATGGGGGAAGGAGGGGGGGCTGAAGCGGAGGTACCGCCCTGGTTAGCTTTGCCCAGGGCGAACGCGCGAGGGAAATCCCCACGCTGTGGGTTGGGAAGAGGTTGTCCCCTCCTGTTGCAAGACCAAGTACATCTGAGGTCTTTTTCATCCACTTGCTGGATGCTGCATTGTTAATAGCATGAAAAGTGTGGAGGTATGAAGCTTTCCGACAAATGGCCTTCAGCCTGGCTCTCGGGTCCCCTCCGAGCTGCCTGCAGGTTTCACTGCTGCTGCGTTTGTGAAAGGGGCTGGCCTGGCCCTGCGGCAGCGAGGATGCACGACACAAAGGTGTTTGCAGCATGGACAAGCCCTTAGCTTTAGCCTGAGGGTGCAGGTGAATGACCTTCCCCAGAGAGCTACCCCTTCTCGCAGGTGATGGGGTGAGGAAACATAAGCCGTCGATCGCACAAGACTTGAAAACGGATATTCAGGGAGCAAAATTGTTTTGGGAGTTGAATAGCAAGGGGCTCTGCTGAGATAATGCAGAGCGTGAGGACTCAGGTCACATCTTCCCCACTTCTCCCCAGTGTCCTTGTGCCTTCATTTGCCATCTAACCGGTAGCAGCGTCCTGGGACCTCCTCTGTCTTCCCAGCCCATCTCCCTCAGAGAAGGCACCGAGAGGGTGTTATGGGATTCAGCGGACAAGCCAAGCAGAGCCGTCTGCCGTTATGGGAAGGGCACGGTACGGAGCCAGTGCCAAACTGGAACCAAGCCCTTGGCTTCAGGATGGGGCTCAATTAGATGCTTAATTCTTAAGATGTTCGCTAACTTTATGGATGCTTTTTTGGCCGAGCGTGGAAATTTGCCTGTGGTCTCTGATGGCGTCTGTGGGCTCGGGCTGCCGGGGTGGGAATGGAGCGTGGCGTGTCAGGACCTGTGCCACCGTGGGTGGTTGGGTGGGAAGGCGGGCAGGAGCTGCGGGTTGCATGGACCAGAGCCCACCCGCCTGCGCCAGGCGTGTTCCTGCAGCCCTTCCCGGGCGATCCCGGCGGGAGCCCAGGTGATGGTTTCTTTTTGGTCCCTGCCCCTGGAGCAGCTCCAAGCCTTTGATTTCAGAGGCTTGTCAGGACACTTTAGCAGCCTCCAGAAGGTGCATGTAAACACAGTGATTAAAAAAAATGGTTCCAGGGGCTGTGCTGAGGCTAAAAATGGCACCGAGGTAGCCCAGAGAGAGAGAGAGGTGCCACATCAGCAAATTTTTTTCTTTTTAATCCCCTAGGAGCTAACAGCAATGGGGAAGGGGTCACAGCTCAGGAAGTGGGAGGGGGTGAAGGCTGGGGAAGGACCTCACCCCCAGAAGAAAGCAGGAGAGGAGAATGTATCGCTGTAGGCTCAGTGGAAGTTGCTTTGACTGTTCAGCAGGGAAGGAAGGAGCAATTTTTAGATAAAATGATAGGACTGCCTAGACAACCACATTGTTTATTAGTGGGAATGTTGGAGAATTTTAGAGGGAAGGTGTTATGAAGGTCATTTGTTATGGCTAGCTCTGCAGAACAGCACCTACGGGTCTCCACAGCGCATAGCTGCAGCCGGAGCTGTACCAGGGCTCGCTCCCTCCAATTCCCAGCGGGTCGTGTAATGGCTCATGGACTTTCTCCCAGTAAAATACAGCTGGGCAAGAAAGGTCGCTTCTCCTTTCCTCCTTTCTTTCCTGTTTCTGACCTTTTTCTCTCCACATCAGACATGCCTTCCGTTTTGTAACATATAGACAGGCACTAAAGTTGAGCCACGATCAGGTGAGCTCGGCAGGGGCCATCAGGGAGAGGAAAGCAGTTTTGGCTGCTGAGCTGAGCTGGCTCCAGCCTGGGTGGATGCCGAACTGGCCCCTCTGCTGTGTGGCCCCTCCGCTGTGTGGCACCTCCTGCAGCAGCTGCCCACAGGTGAGGCTGTATCGGTCACTCCTTGGTTGTCTTGCAGCAAAGGCTCCCACCAAAGCTGCTCAGTAAAGCTCAGGTTAATGCGCTCCTTGCTCCAGATCAGGGCTCATCACACCTGCATGAATAATGTGCCTCTTCAGATCCCACTCTGGCCCCTCCTCAGACTCAGTCTTCCCCACTTGTGTCCCTTTCTGGGACTGAATTTATCTTTCAGCCTTTGAGGAGGAGCAGGGAGCGGTGGCTCTTGGTTTCCTAAGCACACAGCAGCAGCACAAAGCAAGCAGAAGCCCTTTCAAAGCCGGCTGGAGGAGAAAGAGCTCTTTCTCTGAGTGCTCCGGGTATTCCTCTCCGTTCCCCCAACAGATAGGCTGTGGCCAGAAGTTAATATTCCTCTGGCATGGTGCCCTGCCCGGGGAGGGTGGCAGGCTCTTGCATTTAATAACTTATTTATCTTTCCTTATTGCAGGAATGATGACAGTTTTCATTATTAAGCTGCTAGGTAATAGTCTAGCCTTTGGTGGGAGCTGAATCATCATCCCCTCTTTGCTGACAATTTGATTCAATTACCCGGGAGAGGTGTGACAGGCAGGAGGATGAGCAGTGCCCCATTGCTGCCGCAGCAGCCGCCCTCCACCAAGGCAGCAAGCCGGGGCAGCTGCGGTGCTCGGTGCTGCCGCGGTGCTCGGTGCCGGGGGTGCGAGGACAGCGGGGCGGGCAGAGACGGCTGTGCATGTGCCACCCGAGGCTTGGGCTCTCTGCTGATGGCCGGCGAGGTGGCTGTCCCCCAGCGATGCTCTCTGCTGTCCACACGTGCTCCCCCTTGTTCCTGCGGCAGAACACACTCCCACCCCAAGGAGCCCATGTGTCCCTTGCCATGGGGCTTGGAGGAGGAGGGGACCGTGCGGGGCATCAAGCACAGGGTGATGGGGAGAACAGGCAGAGAGCCACAGCCCTGACCCACCCCAGCACCCTGCTCAGTGTGGGGCGAGGTGCAGTGGTGGTGGGAACACGGGAGAGGGCTCTCCAGCTTCTGCCTTACCTTGAAAACGGCTTTCTCCTCCTGAGCCCCAAGGGATTTGGAAACCACCAGCCCAGAGTGGTATTTTGTGTGTGCACTATTGTGCTGGAGGGAAGCCACAGAGCGCCTGGCAAAGCGCTTCCCTTCCCGCTCTGCCCAGATGCTCCCCAGACAGCGGCTGCAGCGGCACGGCCGTCGCAGCAGCCGGGCGGTGGGAGCTCCGAGAAGCAGGGAACGCCAGACAGCTTATGGACACTGCTAACAAAATGGGGATAAAGCAGAGAGAAATTGGCTGGGACCTAGCAGTGTTTCTGTGCCTGCACCGCAGCGTGGGGAAGCAGCTCTGTGACTGCTGCTAGACCGTGCTCGTGGATGCAATGAGGCAGCAGTAATGATATATGCAATCAATTAAATATGACCAATTTTTAATTAGATGTATAAACACGCCTAAAGTTAAATGAGGTCTCTTTATAGAGAAAGAATGCAGCATGGTACCATATTAAATGAGAAACTCATGCACTTCCCAAATGGGAGCTTCCCAGATTCGCACATGGAGCTGCCTTTGGAAACCAGCCCCTCTCCTTCCACTTGGCAGAAGCAGCTTCCAGCGGTCAGGGGTGACTGGGCGCGGGGACCGGGGCACGCAGTGACACAGCCGCTGGCAGGGCTGGCAGTGGGGAGAGGGGCCGTATCCTGCTCCTCCGGGAGTCCCAAAGCAGCTGGGATGAGTCCTGGCGTGTGCCCAGCTCCCGCTTCAAACCATGCTTTGCAGGACCTCTCTGTCCTCCTCTGCGCCAGCCTCACAGCCAGGCCCCCCCCTCAGATGGGCACGCTCTCGGCTGGGGTGCTTTCCCTCCCCTCCCAGATGCACACCTTCTTATAATGCTGCCGTTACAGAGGAAAAGGAACAGAAGAAAAAAAGTGAACCGGTTTCTAATTATGCCTTGTTTGCTTTCATTTAGAGCTAATTCAGCCCACACAAAAGTTATTCTCCATATTAAAAGAAATATATATTAAAAAAAAAACACAGATGCATGGCTTCATTAAAAAAATTCAAATGTAGAAACTAAGTAGTGTCTATTTCCACCTTTCCCCCTCTGATTAAAAACTATTTGCATTTCAAAACAAACCATCATTAATTTGGACCAAATGTTACTAGGGCTCTTCTTTCTAGTCAGGATAATTAAGCATGTAGCACTGCAGTGAATGACTCCTTCTTAGTACAAAGACTCAGATTAGCTTCTTCCTCTGGGCTGAGGTGGTGACTCAGAGGGACACAGAGCCTGGGTTTTGTAGCAGCTCATTGCACTGATGCCTCGCGGTCCAGAGACCGAAAGCGGGGTGGTGCACCCCCTCTTGCCTGCCAGGACCAGGGCTTACTTCTGCTATGGGATACCCAGAGAAGATGCTTGCCCAAGGTGAAGCCTACACTGAGCGTGCATGTCAAAAATTAAGGGCAAGAAATCCCCCAAGGAAGCTTTTAGACCCAAACCTGTAATGATTCCTGCACAGGCTTGGAGATCTGGCTGACAGCAGTGGTATTTTGTGCAGGCACAGGGATCTGCCAGCACAAGCTGGAGGCCACGGTAGTTTGAGAAGAATAAAAAAGCCCCAGGAAATCCAGAGCTTATTTGCAGGAAACCCAAACACTTGAAAGAATGGAAAGTCACCGCCGAAGGTGAGCGATCTGTGTCCAACCCGCCCCTGCCTGCGCACCACTCCCTCCTGCTCTCTGTTTTGCTAAAGCCTTGGAGGATGGGACTCGGGGAGCGCCCATCACCTTTGTACCTCTCCCTAGAGCAGAGCACAGCCCCTGGCCCCAGCTCGGCTTTTGCTCTTTCCCTGCTTCGCTCTGGTTTTGCTGTGCCGGGCCCGGCAGCGCCTGCGGAGATGGCTGGCTCCGAGCATCCTGCATCCCGCAGCCCCCCGGTCCTGGGCCAGGGTGATGGGTGGACACGTCTGAGAAGAAATGGTCCACCAAGAGTCAGACCCTCTCAGACAGTGGGTGCCACCGAACGGGGTGCAGGTGCTGTGCAGGGGGAGCTCAGTGGCCAAGGGAACAGCATGTAGTGCAGGAGAGGGGGTGAAGGTTCCTTGGCCACGTACCTGGAGCTGAAGGGTTACAGGCAGCGAGCTCTGCACGGCTGCTCTCCCGCAGGGTTGGGCAGCTGCCTGTCAGAAGGGACAAACAGCCCAAATCCACCTGTGGTGGGGCTGCCGTGTCAAGCAGCGAATTTCAGAGCCCGTGCCGCAGCGGAGGACAGGCGTGAGACAAGGTCTGTGGCTGATCTTGCTTGTTGGAATAGTCAGCACAGCTGGAAAAAAAGAAGAGAAACTTGTAGGCTCACAAGCACTTACTTCTACTGTTAGGTATCTGTTCCTTTTCTGTTGCCAGGTGTCCTGCTCTGGCAGTGCCGGAGCTGGCGTTGCACTCTCCCACAAGCAGGTAAAGCAATTAGTAAAACACAATCCCTGTTCCTGAGGTTTTCTCTCTTCCTCTTAGCAGGGCTGAGTCCAGGTGACGCAGTTGGGTTGGAAGAAACCACTTTTACAGCCTTTGGTTCCTCCTAAATTCAAATTGAGTTTGAATGCAAGTTTCTGGATTAAGTACAGGAAAAAAACCCACCCAGAAAATTAAATACAGAAAATGTGGAGAATCACAGGAAGAGTTTTGAACAGAGCTGCAAGGCTGGTCAGGACTGAGTACCCAGCCTCAGCACCATCCGGGTATTTTAGATTTTTCTCCCAGGGTGACTTAGCCTGGAAGGTCTCAATGCGGGAAGGACATCTTAACTCAAATAAAGCTGGGCAGCCCAAGGAATCATATCAGATAAGAGCTTCTCCATCAGAGGGCCCTCAGCTTCTGGGCTTCAAAACTGTAAGGGCTTCCTACAGAAGCTGTGAAATACGGCCTACATCCCAGAGAGCACAGGAGCCGGTCTAAAACAGACGATGAAGCTCTTCGCTCAAGGGTTGTCTGCGCTGACGAGGGCGGAGGACGGGGGGACATCGTGCCTTGCTGCAAGAGGGGCCGGGCGGGAGCTGGGCGGATGCTCTGCCATGCAACTGCTCCCTCGTCCTCTGTGTGGTGGCCCCTGAAATGTCCTGTGGGCACATTGACATAGTGACTATGAATGAAAATTGTTTACCAAGACTTTTCCTTCGTTGCAGTTGCCTACTGTGTGTGTTTGCTACTGGTTTTAAGCCTTGGCCCGGACCTGTGGGCACCCACCACCCCCGAGGCGTGCAGGGCTGCCCTGATCCCATCAGAGTCCCCCACAGCAGATCAGGCATCTGTTTTCCAGGGGATATTGGCCAACATTCCTCTCCAATAACATTCCAGAGATATTTACAAGATATGTACAGAAAATAAATACACGAAAAGAGAATTTATTAAAAATAATAAAACCAAGGAGCTGAGGAACGCCTCTCCTGCCCTGCTGACACTGCACAGCCGCCCACGGGTGCTGCCTATGGACCGACGGCGGTCCGGAGCGGGAGCAGCTCTGGGAGCAGAATGGAGCCATTAGCTTTTACCACTTCTCATGCATCAGCATGGCTTCAGCATTGTCTCTCTGGAGCAGGGCATGGAGCTCCGAGAATTCATCCTCCCTGGCGTCCTACTGATGCAGCTTGCTCCCTTGTCGCAGCTCATGCCTGTCCAGATCACCCGTCCGCCCGGCACCCACTGCTGCTGTGCCTATCAAAGATGCTGTGCTCACAGCGGAGTGTGAAACAGCTCGGAAGTGCTGTGCCGAAGAGGAGAAAAAAAAGCAGACTATTAATTAACAGCAAATGTACAGTTAATGGGGCTTTTTTCCCTTCCTAAACAATTCATCAAAATGATTTCATTGAAATTTAGCTGATAGGGCGCTAAATGCAGCTGGTCTGTCCTGCTCTGTTTTTTTTCTGTCCTGGCTAGAACAGAAAGCTGATATTGCAGCCTCGGATTTGGGATTAACTGCACACTTTGGGGATGGAGACAGTGGGAGTGAGTAAGTTAGTGCTTCTGCCCCTGCCAGAATTTAGAAGATATAGGGGCTGTAAGTAAAGGGGTTACAATACACAAAACTGACATAATACTCACCCCTTTCTTTATACATGCTCCTTTACTGCCTGCAAGTTCATTTAAATACAGAGCAGAAATTCCTATTGGGCCAGTTTAGGGACTGTAATAAAGCCAAGCTAGGGAGGAAGGCCAAGCTGGTTATTGGTGATGCCTTTACTGGATATGTCACGCTGTTACCAAGTATGCTTGACAGACCCCTGAAATGGCCTTGCTTCACAGAAAAAAAAACCTTTGAAAAAAAATAAGGTTGTTAAATTTTTTAGTGTTTTTTAAGATTGCTCTTATATAGAAAGAGGGAAAACAGCTGTTTACTGCTTTAAAGGCTTGTTTTTTTCCTTAGAAGGCACATTGCTGTTGGAATTTAAAGGTACAGAGAAAGGCTAAATGTAACCTAGAAAACTGCCCAATATTTCAAAGCGTTCAGCTGCCTCTGTCTGAACTAACTCCGGGTCCCCGGCTGAGCAGCGCCTTGGAGCGCAGGCTCAGTTTTAAGCATATGCTTAATGTCCCCATCAAAGCTGCACACTGAAGTGCTTTGCTGAGTCAGAGCCAGGAGATGCTCCTGTATCTCTGCTTCCTGCACTCCACAGACACCCCGAGCTCGGGGGCAGCTACGCTTTTGGAGACGACAGTGGAGTTCATCCCGAAGTCCAGCCCTCTCCATCACTTATAACTGCAGTGCTGCACAGGAGGTGCCCTCCTCAGAAGCAGGCAGGGGCAGAAGACCTGCCAGTGCTCTCACTGGGTCAGCTGGATACCCTAAGAGGGTGATGCACCACGAGCCGGAGGCACTCTGCAGCCCAAGAAGCCCAGTTCTCCCTGGAAACCCTCCCATCCATCCAACCTTCCTGTCTTTCCAAAGAGTGAGAAAGGTGTTAATCAGCAGAAGCATTCATCTCTCAGACCAGACTATTATTTTCTGCTTTACACTCTTGTCTTGCATCCCCAGAGGAGGTTGGTGCACTGGGTCCCACAGCAGGCACCGTGCTCTGACCAGCACAACCACCAGAGAATAGAATAGAATAGAATAGAATAGAATATTTTGGAAGTGACCTACAATGCTCATCTAGTCCAGCTGCCTGACCACTTCAGGGCTGACCAAAAGTTGAAGCATGTTATAAGGGCATTCTCCAAATGCCTTTTAAATGCTGACAAGCTTGGGGCATCGACCACCTCTCCAGGAAGCCTGTTCCAGAGTGGTGGGGTGGGAGCTGCAGTCCAGGGACACAGAGATGGACAAACAGGATCCAGCTGCCAGAGGAGCAAATCCTGGAGCCTCACTACTTTCCCATCCAGCCATGAAACAATCTGCTGATTTTATTGAAACCAGATCGCCGGCTTCATCCCGCAGTTGCTGCTTCAGCCGGTTCGTCACGTCCAGCGGCCCTCGGGAGCTGCCCGACGCTGTGAGGGGAGCAGGAGAAGATGACAGAAAAGATGCAGGCTGGCCGCGTTCCCTCGCCACAGCCTTGCCCACGCTCACAACACGTACACATATGTTTCCAAAAAAAGGTGGATCAAGGCATTGCCAAGATCTGGAGGGGCTGGCTTAGAGCCCGCAAGGCTCCCATGAAGTCCTGCCCACCACACTTTTACCCGTTAGCTTGACCTTTTCCCTCTAATGTTCCAGTTGGTCCTTTTCTCTTACACCTCTCCAGATGCCTTATTTGCTGAGGATGGGGCTGTCATCTGCTTTCCTTGGTGGTGCGGGTGCAGGGAAATGCCAGCGTGCCCAGGGCTCAGCCCCAGCCCGATGCCCACATGCTGGCAGGCACTAGTCCAGCTCCCCTTGACCCACCGGGCAGGAAAGGCTTCAGCCTGAAAGTCCTGATCTGCCCCAAGTCCAGGCTTGGCTGGCAGCTGTGGTTCCTGGAATCGGGAATGGCTGAGGGTCACAGCAAATCAGCCAAAATCGTCACCGTCACAGGGCAGCCGCAGCCCGCATCCTCCATGGAAGCCCTTATCCCGAAGGTCACAACTGAAACGGGTCCGCAATGAGTTCATGAGTAAAAGTAACCAAACCTGCTGTATTAAGCCTGGAAATACTTATCTCCGTTGTGGTGGCACCTAGGGACACGGTTGGCATCAGAGCGTCCCTGGGCTGAGAGAGCACAAAAAGGCAGAAATGGATTTCTGTCAGTGATGCTGCAAAGCCGGGAGATTTTGGGCCCTTTGAAATCAAGTCGAGTGACTAAGCGCTAGTGAGCTAACGAGGGACATTAGCGGTTCATCACGGAGGCTTAATGACTTTCACCACATCACATATGTTGCAGCACACTTGGTGGTGATGCTGGAGAGTCTTAATGGAAAAGATATGATTTATTCTTGAGTTTCACAAATCCGGCCTTGGGACTGAGCCTTGAGGAGCTTGGTGAGGGCTCAGGGTGTCCGGAGGGCTTTGCTGGGGTCCCTGAGGTGGCTCCTTTTTCCCCCAGGGATGGAGGGAGGTGGGCAACTGGATAAAACTTTCCAGCCGTGACAGAATCCCCTTTAATGCCCTGCACAGGGCACAGAGCAGTCTCTGGTGGAGAGTGAGTCCCCCCGCGTTTTAAAGATCATCTCTTCGTGCTCGTTTTGCAGACATTTGACTGACCTTAGCAGAGAGGAGAAATGGACAACAAAAATAATAAAAAATGGAACGTGAAACCAGCTGGCCTGGAGTCACTGTCCTAAAGGGGAGAAGGGTGAAACCCCAACTGTCGGAGATGGCAGAACATACATGCTTTTATTTCTTAATATTCCTTGAGGGGTGGTGGTTGTGTTTCATAATATTACTTAAAGGGTATTAAATTATACAAAGGCAATATGTGATTTTGTATAAGCCCTCTGAAGTCCAGAGCTGCACCAAGATGAGCATGGCCTGTCCTTTATAATCTCAATGATTCCTTTAATTGGCTCAATTTACAATCCTTCACTGACCGTCTTTTCCTGCTCCACTGTGGTGTAAAAAACACTAAGCTGCTTTAGGGTGCTGCTGAGCTGCCCTTCCTTGCTCTGAGGCTCCTCCAAAGAAATATGAACAGCAGCAAAAGTGGCTTTGACTGATTTATAAAACTTAAATAAATAAATGTGAGAAATAAAGCACATCACTGCCTGGTTGTCCTTGCTCCAGAGAGGCCAAGCTTGGACGTAGCAGGAGTAGGACATATGGATTGGGGGGATGGCAGGGGGACCCTACAAGTCACTGCTGAGGACCGTCGGTGTTTCTGGCCCCAGCGCCGGGACAGGCGGAGCGTCCCACGCCATTGCTGGGGTACCCGCCTCGTGCACCTCACCGTGGCAAAGCAGGAGCCGCCCCGCTCGCCTGCCCGGGCGGGTGTGCGAAGGACGGTCTGATAGAAACACCGAGGCTTAATTTGCCATGTGCATTTCCCGGGAATGGAAAGCATCAGCCCATTAGGGTTGCTAAGAAACTCGAGCGAGCATCCAACTTACCCAAACAAAACAAGCCTGCGACTGATACTTGAAAATCAGCCGTGCCTTCAAGCATCGCTCTCTCGTTCCTCTGCCCCCTGATTGCACATTGAAATGGTTGGGAGAGGCTGCGGGGGTGCAGGGGGGGACCCACGGGGCTGGGGGCTGCTGGGGCCGGGACCCCAGCCTGCTCCTTGCCCTCCCTCACCACGGGCAGGTTTCACCGGGGAGGCATCTCCGCTTTGCTGAAGGAAGAGAACTCAGAATGCACAGCCACCCCAGGTTTGCTTGCTAACGTTTGTTTATTCGTTTCTCTCTGGCAGCTTCGGGCCGGGGCGAGGGACCCCTCTCCTGCGGGGGACACAGGTCATCTCTGTCCGTGCAAAGAATTCACCCAGGCATATTCGGGATAAGGACTTAATCCTAGCTGCTTCTTGCCATCCAGGGAAATATCCTGAATGTTTTAACAAGGCAGAGTGTTATCCGCCCCGCCACCGCCCTCCCCTCTCAGCTCAGAGAAACCGTTCCCAAATTATCACAGGGATATAAGTGCAGTAATAACCCGGGATGACAGGCTAAACTCAAGGACCATTTGGCTGCAGCTAGTTAAATATCTATTTTTGGCACTTTTTCCCCCAAAGTCTGATTTTTTTGAAACAGAGAAAATTAACAAAACCCGGAGCTAGCTGATTTCAACAAAGTGTTTTGATGAATAATATGCTATAATGGGCCAAAACAAGATAGGGAGTTTATCTCATCCCGCTGCACATCACATTTCATGCTTGCATCCGCTTGTTTCCAGCCTTCCTGCCTGGGCTGTGATTGGAGAGTCTGTTTTCTTTCATAATCTGCTTCGACTGCTCCAAAATGGAACATTTCGAGGGTTCTAGAGAAAAAGGGTTTTTTTTCCTTCCATCAGTGCCACTCTGTCAAGAGAGTTCTACAGGAAGTTGAGGACAATCAACTTGTGAAGTTGGGAAATTTTCTCAAAATGCAAATATCTTCCCTCCGTCATCCCAATTTTAAATCCCAATGCAGTGCAGGTCACGGAGGTGAAGAGTCAAACACGGCCCCACGTACCTGAGGGCCTGAGCTGTTTTGGGAACAGACTGATCATTTTGTTACATATTTATTAAGATCAGCTCTCCTTACTGTGTTGGGTAGAAAAACGTGCAAATTGAATGAATGATTGATCATTAAAACCACGTGCCTATTTACCTTTTGGTTTGTATTTTTGTATATGAAGAACTCCACAATCCCTTAAAACCATCTTCCCTCTGACGTCTAGAAAAAAGAATTAAAAAAAAAGGCGAGGGAAACTTGCAGGTCTGTTTGTGGGATGGGTCCCTGCTCTCCAGTCCTGCTCCCGAGCCGGGATGCTGGGACCCCCTGAGGATGCCCTGGGGCAGGAGCGGTGGCCTGGGACGCCTGGATCAGCTGCAGACCTCTGCTCCCTCAAGTGGTGGTGCCATGTGTTTCCACTTATAAATTAATTAAATTTCATATCCACTTGAGGATTTTGTGGACTCGCTGCCTCTCCGGGGAAGATGTCCCAAGACACTGGCTGGTTAGAAACATCTGGCTTCTTACCATCATCAGCAATACAGGAGTGCGTATAAAGAAAAAAGCCCTGTTCAGACCTGGAGTTAACACTGGCCTTTAGCTAATGCATCTTTTTGGTGATCGGATTAAAAGAAGGAGCTACTTGAAGGTTCCCTGGAGCATGAGACAAGAAGCATGGCCCCTCTCCAAACCTGTGTTTTCAGCATCTCGCTGAGCACAGGGCTGTCCTTAGGGCAGCCTGGATTAGACAGTACCTCGCTACAGCAGACTGCGAGACAAGCTGCTGCAGACCCTGACCTTTTTGATTTGGTGCAATAACATCCTCATCCAGAGGGCTAAGCGGCTTCTCCAGGGTAACAGCACGAGCCTCCTGCGGGGAGCAGACAGCTCGCTGGCCGCTGCTCCGGCTCCAGGCAGAGCTGCCCTCGCAGGCAGGGTCACACAGGGATGAGCAAGCATTAGCGAGCACGAAGCTGACAGTGCTGGCAGGGATGGACAGCAGGGCAGGGTGGCGAGGCAGCTGGAGGAGCTCTGTCCCATCCACGGCAGTGTGGAAGGGTGCTTCTACCCTTCTGGGGCTCTCCTGGTACCCCGGGCTGCGGCAGCGAGCAGAGCCGGTTTGCTGGCATGAAATATTTTTTGGCTGTGCAATGGGTTTTGTTGCCGACAGGACTGCGGGGCTGGGTTATGAGCATGGTCTGGAGTGGCCCCTTGTGTGCGGCAGTAATGAAGGAAGCTGCGGCGCTTGTCAGGCTGATGGACCGCTGAGAGCTTGGGGAAAACCTCCTCCACTCCAGCCTCCCAGGGAAAATGCAGTCAACTACCAGATCCTGGCTGGACACCAGGACTCAGCGCAGCCTGGCCACGGAGCACGCTCCAGCACGTAGCTCTTGTGTTGCCATGTTGTTTGGTCAGTGCCAACATTAATTATAAAATAGCGGCCGTCAAAGGGTGATGCTGGGGAAGGCTGCTCTGCTCTGTGCCTCAGCTCAGCTGGAATATGTGAATGAGGTAGGGGGTGTTGAGGATCTGCTGCCCTTCCAGGTGAGTCTAACAGACAGTTTATCTGTGGACAAAACATGCTACCAGACTGGTTTTTGCTGGCACATCTCCTCCTTGGAGCTAGGGGGTGATAAGAGAGGTGGAAATGAGAACGTGAAATGGGATGCTCTGATATGAAAAACCTGTAAGGCACACAGTGCAGATGCTTGACGCTCAGCACCTAGCTGTGCCTCTCCAAAAACCATGCAGGGAAAAAAAAAGTAAAATCCCAAATCAATTAAGCAGCCAGACACATTTGCTCCAGGAGCATTTTGTTCAAAAGCCATAAGTAACTTGAGTGATCAATGCTACTTACCCACATGCACTCCAATTAACAAAACCTTTGTTCGCTTGGCCCTGGTCCATGCTGGCTTTTTAGCATCATACATCCCCTGGAGCAGCCCAGACCGCTCCCCAGCAACCTCTGCCAGAGCAGCCTGCATGCTGTGCAGGTCCTCCCTGAGATCAGAGGGGACGGAGAGAGACTTTCTCTTGCTCTTGCTCGGCCCCAGGGGAGCCCACATGTCCAGACAGGAGGGGCCCAGGAGATGCCCCAGTGGAAGACCACCCAAAAAGATTGCCGGGCCAAGTCCAGAGGGGGTTAATGGAACTGGGTCCTCCAGCACAGGGACAGAACCCAGAGTGTTGGCTTTCGGGGTGGGAAGGCATAAGCAGTGTGGGGCAGCAGCCTGCATACCTGTCCCATGAAAGCCTGAGCCGGGTGCTCAGCCCGGGCAGCCCGGTCCCCATGGCTCTCACCTCGGGCGGGGGGAGCTGCGGTCCCTTGTGTAACAGCGTGGGAAGGACCGGTGGAGGCTGGTTTGTGTCCCTGCTCTGGCTGGTGAGACCCCCATAACCAGAGCTGGGCCAGTCCTGCAGCGAGATCCCTGCGTCTGGACTGGGATGTGCTTTCCCTGCCGCTGCGCAGGGTCCCACATGTGCTTCTTCAAGCAGACGGTTTGCTCAAAATGCTTTTATTGGTGGCAATGCCTGTACTTGTGCACACGCGGGCACATTCCCATGTGGAAAAGTGCTGTGTGTAAATGACTATCAAAGAGAGAAATATCTCCCAGTTGCTTTGTATTTGCAGGCAATTACCGTGTGAGAGAGCCAATGGGTTGTACCATCTAGTAGACAGCGAACATGTCTGATTCCTTCTCTCCTTTGGGAAGAGAACCAGATGCTTTTAAGGCTGGGGATCTGAGTATCTACTGCCATTTCTACTTGTTTTTCTTTGTGCAGCCTCTAGACCTCAGAGGCTTATTTCATCTCGATGTCAGGATCGTTCCCCTGCTGACAAAAGACAGCCCGAGCCATTCGGGGCTCCACCAGCCCCTTCTCCTCCGTGTCGGCGTCTTCCCAGCATCTGCATCTGCATCTGCATCCCCGGCCACACAGCCCCAACACCAAGTGCTTGAAGGCCACCCGCCGCAAAGCTTGCCAGCCCCGAGGTTTCTGAACGGCTGCAGACCGAATCACACGCAGGCAAAAACCACCGTGGGGTCACGAGCAATTTGCCAACAGGAAGGGTCCAAGCGGTAATTCATAGCTCAAGGGGTGGCTGAGGGGTGAGGAGCTCTTAATCTCCCTTCCAGTGTCTGGAGCTGTGCTGTTGCCCATTTCTTTAATCTATGGACAAAGAATCAGAAGCAGCAGCTTTGCCTAGGGAATAAGCGAGATTTATTTCGAGCTAACATGAATGCTATTTTGCAGCACTGGGATGTTTAACCTTGGCCAGGAGGAATGATCTTTCTATTGTATAGCAGATAATTAATTGTTGCAAAACCCCCAAGAGATCAGACAAACAGAGGGCAGCTCCGAGGCAAATTCCCAGATTTACACAGTGCCTTGAGCCACTTCCACCGCCCCCGGCCGAGGGAGCCGTGTCCAGCTCTCGGCGTTCAGCAAGCGTGGTGCTGGGTGCTGAGTGGGCAATTTAAAGCAAATTGCAGAGTCCAAGGGCCAGCTCCAAACCGCTACATCAAAAGTGTCTGAGTGAGTTATAGGGAGATATGCCCTGAGGTGGAGTTTAAAGTCTCATCTTGCCTCCTCCTCTGCCGAGCTCTCTCCCATCCCCAATAACTGCATCAGGGCCCAATATCTCATGTCCTGTGGCTTTCTGTGGAGCAGAGACCTACACCCTCTCCCCTGGGGTGCCAGATGGGATGGAGGGGGGTCCCCAGGCAGGCAGCTCTGCTGAGCGATGGTGTGGTCAGCCCAGTCTGCAGCTGCAGGGCAGGAGCGGGCAGCGGGATGCAGCGCCTGCTGTGCCAGCGGCTTGCTCCCCTTGCCTGCCTCATTTACCACATTTCCGGCTGTTGTGGGACAAATCAGCTTTTTGTGTAAATCTGTCTGTAGCAAGAAGTCGGCGAGTTTCCCTAAGTGCGTTTTTCGTGTATTTTTAATAAAGGTCACTCTGTGTTTACTGGCAAAGGCAATCAATATTGGTTCATTATTTATAAAGGATCCCACTGGTCTGTAATGACCTGCGGTCGGAGCGCACAGCAAGTTTTGTTTGCGGCCTCTTCCATCTGTTGGAGGGTCCAGCTGCCTTCTGCCTCTGCCCAGCCTAAGGGTCACTTGATTTTAAGCTGTTTCTTCCTCCCTCGCACCCCGAGGGGCTAAGCTGCCGGCAGCATGGCTGCTTCGGCCAGGCACTGCCACTCGCCCCTTCCCCGCTGCTGCCCGAGGGAGCCCACCCGTTTCCATCCATCCCCTCGCCCACAGGTTGGTCCCAGCAGCTGAGGGACAGGCTCTGCTGGAGCTGCAGGCACCACCGGGCTGGCCCCAGCTACCAGCAAGGAGCCTGTGTTGTGCTGCCATTAGTGGTCCTGCCACAAAGACATCACCCGTCCCCCCGTTCCCCATGCCCGGTCCTGCCACAAAGACATCACCCGTCCCCCCGTTCCCCATGCCCACTCCTGCTCCCTCCTGCCTTTGAGCCCCTTGTGCTGGCTTTAGCCAGCCGCCTGACGCTCGCGTTAATTTATCTGAAGCTGCGCCTACATGCAGGGCATCCTCTTGGCAAATTCCCGGTGGCTGTTAGCCCTCAGCAGACGAGTTGTGTTGCTTTTCCTGAGAGCTGAGCTGCCCCTGTGTGCGATCCCACCGGGGCAGGGCTGGGGCAGTGAGTTATTCGGGGGTAGGCTGGGCGCGGAGCTCTCCATCCCTGGCAAACAGCGCGGGCTGTGCCGATCGGGCATGGTGTGGGTGCCAGGGAAGAGGCTGGGTTCTCCCGTGGCCGAGGGTCCCCATGGGAGGACGGTGCCGAGCCCCCAGCAGTGGCTGTCCCTTGCTCCAGCCGCAGCCCCATCACGCTGACTTTCCCCCTCTGCTCTCTGCTCAGAGCGATGTGGCAGCCATGGCTGTGTGAAAACCTGTGCTTACTGTGGGGAGGGAGAGAGGGGGGAAAAAGAGAGAAAGAGACTAATGCCTTAATAAATTTGATTTCAGAGCAAACGAGATGGCTGCTGTTCCACGGCACAGCTATGTTAACCTGGTTTTACATTACCAGCTGAGATGGGAAGCACGGCTATTTTTAGGCTCTTAATACCAGTGGAAGAAAAGAAAAAGAAGGAAACGAAGAAAGTATAAACCCCGCAGTAAAGAGCTGGACCTGGGTGGGACTGGGGTGAGCTGTGAGGGCACATCTGGACCTGCTCTCCCTGGTGAACCCCCATCTGAGGTCCTGCCATGGGGGTCTGGACACCCCAGGTCTCAGGATGGTGCTTCTCACAGGGGAGGGCTTGGGACACGTCTCGGGGCTGGATGGCGACATTGGATTGCTAGGAGGTCTCCAGCCCATGAGAGTGCACACGAGGATCATGCAGGGGCTCGAGCGTGGGGATGGCCCGGAGGCTTGTCCTGCTGCAGCATCACCATTCCGGTTGGACACAGAGGATGCACGGATACCGCATCCTGCCCATCCTCTGCTGCCCTCCCATCGCACCGGTCCTGCCTCACGTCCCGCTCCTCCGTCCCTCCCGGTCCTGGTCCTCACCTCTGTCTGCAGCAGACGAGCTGCTGTGGCAGAGGAGAGCCCCAGGGCTGGAGGTGCCCGGAGAGGCACAACTCAGGAAGGACAAGGGACATCCAGAGAGGCAAAGCCTTGCAGTGAGGTCCCGATGCAGCACTGTTTGCCAGAGAAACCTCCCTGTCTTTGCCCTGGTGTTAATGAGCCGGGGATAATTAGAGCAGATTCACATCTGGCCGCAGTGTGTGGTTACCTCCTGCTCCAACAGCCCCTGCGACGGCAGGTCCCAGCCCAGGTGTTGCCCTCTGGAGCTGGCAAAGAGTTTGAAGGGGAGATTTTTTTCACTTCCACTAAGACCCTTATTATCCGGGACAGCTCGTCCTTGCTTTTGGCAGGGCAGGCAAGTCCCTGGCACTGCTGAAACACAGGGACCTGTGAGCAGCTCTCTCCTGGCGAGGGCCTCCCCAGTTTCAGGGTGCATGGAGAGCCATCCCTTCCTGCTATGCCTGCTGCTGCTGCAGCTTGGCTGCCCCCTTCCCTGCCGCAACGAATGCCTTTTGGCCTGGGTCTTCTCCAAACGGCTGATGACGGGGGCAGCGGCTAAGGAGGTGTTTGTGTCGTGTGTTTTTTGGGCACAGCTGGAACATTGTTCCCGCAGCAAGCAAGAGTTCCTTCTGAATTTTATTATTATTGTTATAATTTGATGGATAAAATAGAATAGAGGGGAGAGCAAACTGCATGACCATTTCAAGTGGAAAAAAAGGAATGGATTCTCTTAAAAACATGGGGAAAGAGTGTTTCATCTCCCTCCCTTTCCCATGAAGAATAAGGAAAAGCCAAAGCAAATCCCACAGACATGTTGAAATTGCTGAACTTACTTTTTCCTTGGGATGAACTTGTGCAAGAAGAGGAGGTGAGCTGCAGCAGAGCAGAGCAGGGTGCAGGGGCTGTGCTTGCCAGCGCTGCAGGTCAGGGGCTGCCGGGCGCCTGTGGCCCATTTACTTAGAGTTCATTGAACTGAAAATGGGAATCAAAAAGGAAGAGAAATTCTAAATAAATGTTCCAGCAATCTTCATTTTTACTGTGGGGAGCTACAAAAGATCTTGGAGGGTAGGGATAAACCATCCTGGTGATGTCAAATCTCTAAACGTGAACCCATCCTGCTGATGGGGTTTGAGATCACGGAGCGAGCAGGGAGCTGGCTGGAGTTACTGTCTGTGGGAAGGAGCTTGGCTGATGACCCTGAACATCAATTTGAAATAATCAACTAGCTTCCCCTTTAGAAAACAAAGTCCTGGGAGGTTTGCAATGGGGAGACGGATTAATAGCCCAGAACTATGTGTTGAGCCAAGCATGCGGCTATGTCTGCAGAAAAGGCAAGCTCACAAGAAGTGATTGAGGCTTCATTTCCCAAAGAGCCCTCAGCTCTGCTGGAGACGCCCAGGGCTGGATTTTGGGTCCCTGTAAGCACCGCAGCCAGCTGGGGCTGTAGCACAGCTGGACCACCCGGCATCCCCCACTGGGAGAGGGAACTGTCTTGGCCCCTTGGGAGCCCACAGGCCATTTCCATCACCCTGGGTGTTTTCCAGTTAGGTTTTGGCAGAATGAACAGCGGTACAAGCCTGGGAAATGCTTCTCGTGTGTGGCATTGAGCTCTGATGGACTGCTCACTAGCAGAGGGCTAGAAGGCAAAAGCCACAGGATAAGTCAGGCAGGTGTTACAGAAGTAGACACTTTCTGATAAAATACTCAGCCCAAGCTGCCTTTGAACCTACTGTTAATTCCTCCTCGGCCAAGTCTGTGATTGCATTTCCCGAACACCGATGTAAGAATGTATTTACACAGCATAAACCTGATCCGTATCAACATTTTCCCCTTTGCACTTTGGTCCCGTTTCCCCAGGACTTGAGGTTTGAAAAGTTCATACTTGTGAAGATTTTGTCACCGTGCTAGGCAATATCTCCACCTCTTCGTCTGCCGGTCCTTGGCTTTAGCCAGGGGAGCCTCCAGCCTCCCTGCTCCTCAGTGAGACCCTCTCCCTCCCTGGCCTCTTCCTCCAAGTGAGAGATTTTTACAAAGGCACAAACAACACTTTTACAGCTCTATTACATGCTGATTTTTTCCGCTGCAAAATGCTCCTCTAGGCCCAGGTCCATCGGATATTGCTTCCCCTTCACCGCTGGGCTGTGAGACACCAGCCAATTCCAGTAACGCCTGCGACAAAGCCGCTTTAATCTTTCTTTCTTCCTTGCTCCTGCTTGTCTGTCCCAAGCCTGATTTCATTAATTAAGAGTGAAAAATAGCAATCATTAAAAACTGTTCTTCATTAAAACGTGCTCTCTTTCTTCTGTCCTTCTCGTCTGCTGGCACTCCATCCGATTACTCTGTTCTGCATGAATTGTCCCTTCAGGTCCCTCCTCCCATGTACCCCTCCACCAGCTCCTCTCCCCGCAGCAGAGGCACTGGGGACTTGCTTGGCTCCAAGCACCGTCACCAAAATCAGGTGAAAAGAGGGGTGGGCAGCCTGGCATGACAGGGACGTGCCCAGCAGACAGAGCCCTCTGGGAGAGCTGAGATCAGCTTTGCTGAGTGCCAGCACTGGCTGTTCTGGTCCCAGTTTAATACTGAAAATGTGTGCCCTTAGTGCTGCGACATGATCTATCTATTCTTGGCTGGAGAGTAAAACCCTTCCTCGAAAGATGGGTTGGAGGGATGGCAATGGAAGGAACAACGAAAGGATGTACAGCTGTCGCCTGTGCCCTGGAAACTCTGCCCAAGCTGGGAAGAGGCAAATTCACAACCCAGTGTCTCCCTCAGTGCTCAGAGACATCCCAGAGCTGGCACTGCTGGGACCCTTCCCAGCTCCCGATGGCACCCTGCTGCCTTTGACCAGCTCATCATCTGAGATGAATGAATGCAGCTCTTGCTAGAGACACTCACCCATGAGACTGTGTAACAAAATAATAATAGTAATAATAATAATAATAATAATAATAGGAATAATACAATAGAGCTTCCTTAATTTGCACTAAATGACTGGGAGACCCGTTGTGAGTTAATGAAATCTATGGCTTAGCAACCAACAGAGCAAATACTGTTTTGCATAGCCAGGGTAATTCATCACCAGATGCACTTTGTTCGCCCATTTTGACAATTGTAGTTTATTTTTAATTATTGATGCTATCTCATAATGTCCCAGTAAATATATGGAAGTGAGGTTTGTAGAAGCAATGAGGTCTCTGTAATATGAAGCTGGAGAAATGCTCGAAAGCCTTTGTGGCAGGCTGTTCTCCCAGCAGGGACTTAGGGAAGCATAGACCAGCGGAGCCTGGGACACTGCTGACCACGAAACGCCGTGGAAGCGGAGGCAGTGCCAGAGCCCCTCAGAGCCTGGTGCTCGTTCTGGGCACAGGGCAGCCCAGCACCAGAGATCCCAGCGATGGGGCTGGGACGCGCCGAGCAGAGGCTGCTAGCTGCCCTTATTTACCTCTGCAACACTGAGCAGGTCTTTCATGAACAAACCATTCTCCTACCAGGCACAAATTGCCTTTGTCCTCTCCCCAGCCTCCCTCTCCGCAGTTTCCTCCTGCCGACACCATGCCCAGGGTCCCTCCGACCTGCCGCGCAGCCCTCCCTCCCCTGCTCCTGAGCCAGAGGTATTTTGCAAATACAAATGCATTAACAAGCTGGCAAGAGCCCCCATGAATATTTCATGTTTAACATGCCCTCGTTTCCTTCTGTTTAATGGATGCTCTCCCCATTATGTCCCTGCTTGTTTGAGCAGGATACCTTTTCAGTGGAACATAAAAGCTGCTCCCCGGTGAGGTGGAGAGGAAACCACTTAGCTCCGTGATTCAATAGCCCCAGATGCAGACGGGTCCAGCCGCCCGCCCTGGTGTGGTCGGCAGATTGGGTTTCCTTTGACAGCTCCTCTTTCCCTCTCTCAGCCCTCTTTTTTTTTTTTTTTTTTTTTTCCCACACTGAATTTTGCTGGCACGTGCATCCGGAAAGCCTGCACCTCCCCCAGCTGCTTTCAGGCAGTGGTTTGCTGTGGGACAGCAGATGAGACCAGAAACCATCCTTCTGGGCAGCGAGAATCGCCCCGGGTGATGCAGGGAGGAGGGAAGGTGCCAGGGTGGTGGTACCCAATCTCTGCTTCCCTCCAGCCGGCGCCTGGGCCTGGGGGACGCGACGAGGGACCCTGGCACCCACCGGGTAGCTAGAGCTGCAGGGCTGTCCCCTGCCCTGCCGGGACATGAGGGGAGAGCAACTGGGAGCTCTCCCTCCGTGGGCTGTCGCAGAGGGACCCGCATCTCCAGCCAGGAGGTGTAACAGCCCCGGGACGGGCGGGCTCTCCTGCACGGAGAGGTGATGGGGGCAGACCTGGGGGGTGACTGCAGACAGACACAGGAGTGAGGGGGTCTGCAAGCTGGAAATGGTGGATTTAGTGCCCTGGGTGGTGGAGGAGAAAGGCTGGTCCCCTAATCAAAGATGCTGCCCTGCAGTTTCGGGGGCCATTGTTCCCTTGGCCCCTCTTTCCCCAGGGAGCATCTCCTTTGGCTCAGCTCTCACTGGGGAAGCTGCGGGTTGGAAGGGGCCACCATCAGTGAGAGTTGCTGCTGACCAGCTCGGGTGTGACATCGGTGTGGCAGCCAAAAGGCACTGCCGGTGTAATCCCAGGCTCTGCAAAATTGATGAGAGAAGATGTGTTAGCTGCAATAAAGGCCAAGAAGCGAGGCAAAAAAAAAGAATTAATGTGACAAGAGGTTTAAAACTTTAAACACAGTGAGTGGGAGGCAGGCCAGCAGGTCCCAGCTCCTCCCAAATCTGTGCCTGCATCATTGTCCCAGTGCTGAGCCGCTGCCATACCCCCCCCGGAGCTGGTCGTGTGCCGATGTTTGTCTCACCCGGAGACAGGGAGCAGAGCTCAGTGTCTGCTCTGCATTTCAGTGAGTCCCGTTGCACACCCAAACCTGCCCACTGGTCTGCCCAGATGAACGCGGGAGGTGGGCACCCTGCTGAGATGCTGTCGTTGCAGATGGTGCGTCAGGAACCCCGAGCTGGGGTCCCACTTCAATCGCACAAGCATGGATCTGCAATTTTAGTGTGCAACTTCATCTTTCAACAGCAAACCTAGATGCTCAGGGTTTGGCTTCCCAGTGTGCATCCAGGCTCTTGCATAGGAAGCCAACGGTCCCTGAGATGCCAAATATCTTTTGATCCCTGGAGTTTCCCCACGCTGGGATGTTTCAGGCAGGGTGTCAGTGAGAGCTGCCGCTGGAAAAGACTCGGTCTTAGGGAATCAAAAAGTGAAACAGGAATTGATCCAGGTTTAATGAAATGTTACATTTCACTTGCAGGGAAATATTTGTTTTGTTCTGGAGCATTAGTTTTTAAAAAGTAGGATTGAAGGGCATTTCAAAAGCGAAGGATTTTGGAGAGAAAAATCGACACATTTCATTGTTGAAATGTCAAAGGGAGGTTCTAAATCTGGAAAAAAGAAAATGTAGTTTCAAGACCTCAGTGTGACAAAAACAAATGCAGAAAGGGCAGAACTGGTGTAGTTGGCTGAGAAAAACTTGTACTCCAACAGAATAATTTCCCATCCCAGAGGCTTCATTAGCAGCTCAAGTGCTGTGTGAGCCCCGGATCTCGGACCGTGTCCGACCCTGGCGGGCAGGAGAGCCTGGAGAGCCCCTGGTCCTGCCCCGGCCATGATGCTCCATCCCACACCCTGGCACGGGAGGAGCCCTCCTGCATCCCACCACTGCCGGGGACCGAGACGGGCAGCAGGCAGGCACAGAGCAGGACGGCAACTGCAATTAGTTCTTCCGTTTTGATACAATTATAAATTACATGGAGTAGTAATGAAAACAAAGTCCTGGCCAACAGTGTGTTCCTGCCAAGCCGCCATCGAGGGACTCTGGCTCGAATTCGATTTCCTCTGGTGACGGGGCGTTGATAGACCCCATTTGTGTGTGTACACGACGGGAGGGCTGCGGACAACCTGCGCGAGCCGGAACCGCTGTGGGATTGCACCAGGCTCTCCCCAGCTCAGCCACAACATCCCGGGCACAAGGATCCAGTAGCACTGGCAAGTCCCAAGACGTGCATTTGCGCCGGAGAACTCGACTCAAACACCAGCAGCAGCTGCCGCCGGGGGAGAGCACCACGCCGCGCCGGGACACGGTTCTCCCCTTTCAGTGCCCGACGAGCCCTTCTCCAGCTCCCACACCTTCCTCATCCTCTGAGTTTCATGGGCATCGGGTGTCCCCAGGGCTTGCTGACTGATGCTACACGTGTTTCCTCACACCCAGAGCACCAGTCTGATACCAGTGGAGACATCCTGGTGTCACCCATTCCCAGCCTGAAATAAGCCGCCTTTCTGCAAGAGGCGGGGGGGTGTGTGTGTGTGTGTGTAGGAAGCAGGCTACTCGCCCCCAGGTCCTGATCTGGAGCAGCTCTCAGATGGGAGGGGGGGAGATCCAGTGGGGGGGTCCCAGCCCGGCCCTGGTCTTTGGGTATTGGGGAGGGAAGGGGGTCCCCCATCTCACTCCATAGCCAGTCACCTCTTGACTCAGCCCTCTGACAGCCAGACTTTGGGGCCCCTCTTCGCCCCCTCTCCTCCTCCCCTGGTTCCCCTCCATGCCTGTTCCTGCCCCCCCCCCGGCCCCCGACTCTTTCCTTTTACATGCAGGATTTTAATCTAATTTTCTCAATGCAAATCTTAACAGGGAAAAACCTTGAAATCGAATCTACAGAAGTCTCCTTTCACAGTTCAGAGATTTGATTAAATTGCAAGCTTTGTTAATATTTGGTGCGGCGGGGAGGGGAGAGAGAGGAGGTGGGGAGGAAAGAGGGGAGAGGAGCGAGTGGATCTGTTGGAGGGGCGGCCGGGGCCTTTTCAAATAATCTGTTTACCCCTGCAGCTAAGGAGCCCATTAGCAAGCGTTCTCGTTTCTAATTTCCCATCGTGCCGTGTCCCGCAGACCTCGCTGTGTTTATTTGGAGAAGCAGAACAAAATTGTTTGTATAATTAGATCTGCTACAAGGGCTGCCCTTGAAGGGTCCCCAGCAGGAAGCTTTCGATTGCAAAGGGCCCCCGCCACCGCGGACCCCCAGCCCCAGCCTGCGGCACGGCCGGAGCCATGCGGGGCGGCCAACAACAACACGATCCCACCGGGATGGGCTGCGGGGCCTCCGTGGGGCCCATATGTGTTCCCCGCCTGCCGCCCGCCTGCCCACCATTGTACAGACCCGCATTGTTCTGGGCTGCCCTTGGCGAGCGATGCAAGCTGCAGATAGGGCTTTTCCCAAGAGATAAAGCAAAAGGCTGGTCCGGCTGCCCGCTCCCATCCCCTGCATGCCAGGAGGGTGTCAGTGCCGTGGGGTGGCCAGCGGTGCCGAGGGCTCCCATGAAACGGCCACCAGCCACCCATCTCCATCAGCCCAGTGGCTGGCCCCCCGTGCCGGCGTTGCCATGGGGCTGCCGCGCTCCTGCGTCCCACCCGGCTTGGAGGCAGCTTCCCGTGGCCCCAAAACAGGACGGTTTCCAGCTGTGTCGGTGTGGGGAACCTTCGTCCTTCCCCAGCTGCTTCCCCATGGCCGGGGATCCAGGCAGATCTGCCCTGCCTCCACCGAACCATCACGGAGCCACGGATGCGCTCGCTGCTTCCCAGGCGCTGGCTCTGGCAGCGCTGGGACAAGGGAGAATCGCTGCAAAGTGTTCCCGGCAGCTCAGGGATGCCTGACAGATTCCTCACGTTCCTCCTGTGATCCCAACACAAGCTTGAAAAAATGGTTATTTTTGTAGAAGCACTGAGCAGTGAGTAGGTAAATCAGGTCTGAGGCAGGCAGGCTCAGGGCCAGGCATCCCAAGCAGAGACCTAAGATCTACTTACATTTTTTTATTCAAAAGGCATTCTACTGAAAAAGGATTTTTTTTTTTTTGTTGCAAAAATTTCAGTGCTTTTTTTGGTAAATGAAAGAAAGTGCTTGAAAGAACCATATTTTCAGAAAAGGTTTGGCATTTAAAAGAAACTGGTTAGAAAAACAATGCTCATTAAGAATATCCTCACTGAAAAAAACAGAAACTTTTTCCCAAGAAACAATGACTTAAATGATAAAAATAAAACATTTATTTATTCTCTGTGGGGTAGAAAAAAACCCAGCCTCCACCCTTTGCTTGCGCCTGGCATAACAGCTCGCCCAGGCTGCGCTCCCAGGGCTGCCATAAACCTTCCCGTGCTGCCGGGCCGAAGCCAGCTGGGCCAGGGTGCACCACGGCCAGACCCCCGCTTCTGCAAAGTGGGGACGGGGATGCTGCAAACACAAGAGAGGAGAAATGCGGGCAGGATTTCCCCTCAAGTAACTTGTGTCCTCTGGAAAAATGTCGCTAGCCGGCCCGCTATAGGCTTAACTAATGAAAAAAGAGGCTTTTATAAATATTGCTGTGTTCTTGTGGTGCAAGGTTTTACAGTTGGTTCGCTGTGTATTTCTAACAAGGTTTTCTCGGCGAGGTGATTGACCCCAACAGGCAGCCACAACAGATGGGCACATACAAAAACACAGCTGAGGTGTCCAGGAGATGCTCTGCCTGCGTTTGGCACATTTAACCACATCATCTCAGGTCACCTGACTTCAAATACTCCCTAAATAACCCAAATAAATAAAAAGGATCACTGGGCTCAGTGTGGATGATTAATCGTGGCATTGAGCTCGGACGCCCAAAACACGCCATTTCCAACGTGAGTTTCCCCGGTGCCGTGGCAGGGAGCGACTGCCCCATCCCGGCGTGCTCACCGCGGGAGCTGCCGGGCTTTCGGTGGATGCAGGCTCTGCCCCTCGGAGCTAATCCCGCCTAAGAGCATCGTGTGTGGGAACTGCTGTCCCCACTCGCAGGGATGTCCCCGGGGACCCCCGGAGCACTGAGCACCTCGAGGGCAGGAGATGTGACTGGAGGGAGCAAGAGCCCTTCGTGAGCAAACCTCCTCTCCCGTTTTCTCTCTTCCTCCCTTGAGGTGGGTGGAAAGGACAGGCCACGTGAGCAATTTAATGGAGCAGAACTTGGCTTTAATCTGTTCCCATAAATGTTTACGATCCCCTAATTATTAACATTTAATGCCGTATTAATTCATTGATGGGCTTTCATTTTTGTTTTTAATGGCTCGGCAATTTCAACTCTCCCCCTTTGCTCTTTTGTTCTTGAAAGGAAGAAGAAGAGGCGGCAGCACGCAGCGGGGTGTGACGGGACGGGATGGCTCTGCCTCCTCTGCTCCTCTGCCAGGGACAAAGGGCCCCAGGGACCCACAGCCGCTCTTCCCCACACCGGGGAGGAGGGCTGGGAGAGGGGACGGACCCCACAGCCGTGGCGAGGGTCCCCCTGACCTGGGACCCCCATTTGCCGAGGGGGCAAAATGGGACTGGAAATGCTTGCAAGCTTCGGGCCAAGCTGGAGACAGGGTGGGAATTGCAGAGGGGGAATCTTGGAGGAAAACCTCTGGGATGGAGAGCACGCGTGTTTTTTTAAATGCTGTTTATTTGAAGTGTCCTGCTGAAATGCTTCCAGCATTGCCCAGCTCGCACACGTCCCCCCCGCCGCCCCTTGCCCGTTGCTCCGCTGGCTGAGATGTTTATTTAAGTGTCCTGAAAACTTTATCTGGAAATCAGCTCCCTTCTCTTCCCCTTGTCCGCCTTTCCACTTTCTTTTCCTCCCATTCATCACTTTGAAAAATGACCCGTTTTCTCTCCCTCACTGGATGCCTCCTCCTCATCCCTGCGCTGCCCGCAGCGGGCAGCTCCATGACAGCGAGGGCTGCCCGCTAATTAATGGTGCTTCTCTGGGGAAGTCACAACTACATCCCTGGGGGGAGGTGGGGGGGACAGATGGTCCTTCTCACACCAGGACACACCATGCTCCCAGGGGCATCGCTGCGGTGCCGGCAGAGCGGGGCGGCAGGGGATGGCAGAGGGACCTGTCCCATCCTGCCCATCCCATGGGGACCACAGCAATGGAGGAGGAATGAGAGATGGGCTTCCAGAAGACCCTGGTGTGGGGTTTCTCCCATCCTGGGCTGAGGTGCTGGTCCTCGCTGAGCATCCTCTCACCTGCCTGGCTGCTCCAGCTTCCCACATTGTGAGAATATGCCAGGGAAAAAAAAAATTAATTAACTAAAACCAAATCCTGAAACAATTACTTGTCCACTTCCCAACCTCATTTGGGAAACATAAAAACACACGCTTATTTCAGGCTGACGTGCGAATGCACATGCTGTCTGCGTTTCCATGACTAATTTCATCTGCACACAGAAGCCCCCTCCCCTTTACCCTTTCCCACCTACATCTGTTCCCCACACTCCAGGCCTGGCCAGCAAAAGCAGGGAAAAACAGCAGAAAAAAAGGAGAGAAAGATGGGAAAATTCACAAAAGCTGTGGAAAAAATGTGTGGCGGGTGTCAGAAATTTCATTTTCCATCTAGGGTTCTGTCACCTCTGTGTGTAAGCTCAGCTCTGTAAAGCCGGGATTAACAGTTCCAGTGTGCCGGAGCTGCCCCCAAGACTTGCCCCTCTCCTTGCCTGCCCACTGTCCTGGCACCTTCCTCCCAACATGACCTCATTTGCAAATTCAAGCCTTTGCTCTGAACGCTGGGTGCTGCAGTAGCGCACGGGGTGTCCCCTTCTTGCTCCAGTCCCCTGCGGTATTTGCCTGGAAAAAAAGTGCCATAAAACCTGACTAAGCCTTTGCCCGGACCAGCGCCTTGCTCCATGCCATGGGAGCTGCAGCCACCAGCGCAGCGGGCTGTCCCTGCGCCCGGCATCACATTCCAGCCCGGTTTTCCAAGCCCTGATCAGAAAATCTCATGTGGGTCTGTGCTCATGCCTTGGTCCTGGGGTTGATGGAGGACAGTGAAGTTCTGGCAGCCCTCCATGTCCAGCCAAATCTTCACCCGCTTTTCTTTGCGGCTGGCCCCAAAAGTGAGGAGGCTGCCTGTTCACATCCCTGCTCTTCCACAAAGAGCTCAGGTATTAATTTTCCCGGCGAAGAGCAAACATCCTTTGCCCCAGCCCTCACAGGGCTCACCTCCCTGTGCTCCCCAGGCTAATCCTGAGAGCCATACCCACTTCTCCGCTAAACCTCTCTTCCAGGCACATATGGATCATGGCATTAGCTATAACCACGACCTGCCAGCACTGGCTGGGAGGTGTGGTGCTCAGGGAGGATGGGTACCAGGGCCATTTCATTCCCATGGTTAGGCTCCTAAATTGTATAAAATAATAGAGACTAAAGGAATTATTTTTTAAAAGCTGTGAAAACCACCCTGCAAATTGCTTTTGCAATTGAAAGGGAGCAGAGCTGGGGCGTCTGGGTACGGGCTGCTGAGCATCTGCATGGTGAGCAGCTCAGATGAGTGCTCTGCACCAGGGACTGGGGACCAGGGCTGGGAACAAGGACCACGGACTGGAGCGAGGTGGGGGGACAGCCCCAGCAGCACAGCAGCTCGCAGGCATGCTCAAGCACAGTCGTGCCCCAGCCCAGGGCTGGGTGGCAGGGTGAGCTTTCCTCTCCCTCCTCCCTGCCCTCCGGCAGCTCCCCATCCATCAGCAGTCATTTCTGGAAAACAGCCTCCCCGAGGCCGGCCGCTCCTGGGACTTTCAGTAAATAGACGCAAAGGCGCAGCCTTCAACATGAGGGGCAGTGTCAGATCCCTGCCAAAGATACCCCGTGTTTGGAAATGGTTTCCTTTCCCTTGATCATACTTTGATTCTTTAACTGCGTTTTTCCTGCAGTTTTTCTTTATGTCAGCAATTAATCTATTGCTCCTAATAAGGAAGCATGAATTTCCTTGGGAAGAAAGTCAATCGGTTGTGTCAAATGTGAACAGGGCAGGAGCACACATGGGATGCGAGGGGCTGGTGGCCTGGAGGCTTTGCGGGGCACACAGGAGGATCCCCACGAGCACAGAAACTGCTTGTGGGATGGATGTGACTACGTAGGTCTTGACTTAGTATTACTATGCAGCTTTTTTTTAGGAATGCAGATAGCTACCCACATAGTTGCACACCTATTAGTGCCATTACATTTTTGTATTTTTGTAGCTATTTATTAAACAGGCCCCTACAGATAGAAAAGTTTTAGGGACCACTGGCAGCCACTCTCACTCCCCGCCCTGTGCAGAAGAACAGGGAAGGCTGCTGTGATGCCTGGGCCTCTCCAGCTGTTTTCTTTACAGTTTTAAAAAAAATAATTTTAATTGCTGTTAGGCAAGTTTTATGCAGGACAGCAGGAACTCTGTTTTATCTGATTCAGCCCTGCTGCTCCCACCCTGGCAGCCAGAGGCAGGGCAGGAGAAGACCTCTTGGCTGCTCAGCCCGTCCACCCCAGAAAGGCTCAGCCATTCTCCATCCAGCCCTCGATCATCTAGCAGATAGCTCTACCTGTGCCGTCCTCACCTCTTTTCTCTTCCTTTCTAGTCTTGCTTATTATTATCTCTGGCTGATTTTTTCTCCCTTGGGATACCTTGGGTTTTCCAGCTCTGACTTGCCTATGGACTCCTCTATCCAACCCGGCACAGAGGCAGGTTAAAGAGGAGGCAGAGCCGTGACTGGTTTGCAGAGCTCGGATCCGGGACTTCCCCTGCTTCCCTCCTGACAGCTCCCGGAGAGGTATATTTGTCCGGTGCAGCCCTGAGATCCTCACCTGGGATGCAGTCTGTCTGCTGCATTGCCTCTGCCGAAGGCTGCGAGAGGAAAGAAAAGCGCAGCCTGTGGCAGGATGCAAGGGGTGGCTTGGATAGAAGAGCCTGGAGACTTGGTGCTTGAAGAAAATAAGCTCAATTACAGAGAAGCTCTGGAAATCAGAGTGCAGCCTTTGCTTAAGTAGTGAACAGGAAAATCCCCGTCACTGGGATCCTCACGAAGGAGTCCCAGTAAAAGACACCCAACTGTCCCACACCAGGGAAAGTCACGGGGCACGTGGTGGGCACTCGGTGGGGGATGCCAGCCTCACCCCTCCTCCCTCCCCGCAGAGAGAACAGGTTACATTGCCAAGGTCTCAAGAAGGGCTTGAGCAGTGGGAGAGTGGAACAAGGAAAGTGAGCACTGGCGGGCTGGCTGGCGTCGGGCTCGCCTGCCAGCTCCCCGGCATCCCTGCCAGCCCGGGCAGCGCCGACAATGCCGGTCTGTGCGGCACAGATGCAGCCACTCGACGCCTGACGCCCAGCTCCTTCAGCCCCCGCACAAGCCCTTGCTGAAAAATGCTGATACCAAGTTTGATACCAAGTGAGCTTTAATGGGAAGATTATTTGCAAGTCTTTTCCTGGCAGCAACAACAGCAGCAGCGGTAGCAACAACAACGGTCTCTCTGCAAAGAGCTGAAAAGCTGCCAGGCAGATTTTCAAGTGAAAAGATGGCAATAAAAGGAAATTCGCCATTGCACAGCCCCCTCCGCATCTCACCAAGCAGCTGCAGCAGATCCTGGTGCTTTTGTTTTTATCTTTGCAGAGCTCTGTGCCCATTTCTTGTATCCTGAGTCCATCACCTCTTAATTATCTTTCAAAGCTGCAGCAGCGGGGAGGGACGGCAGCTGGGATCCTTTCTCCGAGTCACGCTCCAGCACGTGGCTGGGGAGCAGGATCGGACGTGCACGAGAGCCGCAGAGAATGGAGCTGAGTGGAGAAAACCCACCCACCACAGGGTTTAGACCCCTTTTCCCAGGTGTGCAAAAAGCTCTGCCTTTGCTTTATTGTCAGAGTAAATGTTCTCACCTCTCTCTCACACTGCTTTCATCGAATATTAAGGTCCTTGTAATGATTAAATCATGAAAACTAACAAGACCTCCCAATAAAGTAACAGGACAGCAGTTAATAAATTAGACTTGCTTAAGAACAGTGGGCAGGATAGAAATATGATTTTACCTGTATCTTTTAGGGGGAGGCTAATGGGAAACCAGAAGGATGCTATCAGCTCTCACAGATGGCACATGGAGGCAAACTGAGGCGTCCCGTGGGGAAGGCACGTCCTGGGGAGGGAGGAACAGGAATGGAACGGACCTTGCCAGGTGCCGCTCAGTCCCTTCCCTTCCTTGGGACAGGTTTTTTTCCCAGCAAAACCCATAAAGGGACAAGTTCGCTTGAGTAACTACGCAATGAGGCCTCCAGTGCTTTGCTCGGATGGTGATAGTGCACACCAGTAGAACAGGGCAACTGGGGAATTTCCTCTGGTTTTCAGCAAAATGTTTATCTGCTTGAAGTACCTCTTCACTGTGCTTGGGCATGAGCTGAGCTGTCCTCCTGAGTTTTAGTTTTTACCTGACAAGACCCATTCCTCACTGGCTGTGTACAACCCCCCCCACCCCACCCCCGGTTTGCTCAGTAGGGGGGAACATGGCACAGATGTACCATGTCGAGGGTGCTTCAGAGAATAGAAATATTTAAATTAGGTGTACCAATCCCTATCTTTTCTTGTGATGTAAAAACAAGGGAAAGGTGTCTGGGGAGCATTTAGGAGGATGAGATGAGAGACATAAATGCTAACAGAAAATGCTTCCTATGTAGGACAGAATTAACGTGAGGAACCCAGTGCATGAGTGAGATGGGGAGTACAGCAGATGTTCCAGGGGAATTAGCCACTTGCAGGGGTGATGGGAACACCCACCGCCCACCAGAGAAGAGGCACAGATGCTCTGAGCGTGAAGAAGGGGAAACCTGCATTTCCCTGGCGGGGGAAAACTCCATTGTTTTAGCTTCTGTTTTTATCTTGAATATGGTGTGCTGGAAATTTACTTTTCAGAAATGCTAAAGCTGGTACATTTCAACATTCTCCTAGCACAGAGTTTTAGTTTAGTTAGTTTTGCCTCGACCATTTGGCCACCGCAGCCTCCCGAGCCCATCTCTGCTGCCTGGTGGGGCCAGAGAGCCAGTGATGCTGGCAAGGGGCTGCTCAGCAAAGACCAGAGTCTTTGACACGGGACTTGCCGTGCTCTTGCTGAGGCACCTGATACTGAACGCTGCAAAAGACTGACCCTGCTCTCTGCTCGTAGCGTAGCTGGGCCGTGGTGCTGGTGGGGGTCCCCAAACCTGACATCTTTCTGTCGCAAGTTATTCTCTGGGAAGAGGTACCCTCTGCTCTGCTGCAGCATCGCACTGCTGCTACCAGCAGCGGGAGGCCTGAGCAGCTCCTTCCCATGAGCCTGGGCTATTTTCAGGCAGATCCCCTGGTATGCTGGTTAGGATCCCCAGGCTGAAATCGGGGTGATCCTATAAAGAAGGACAGAGAGCGAACCCGGTTCAAATGAAAGGACTTATGGCTGTGAATCTGGCAAACAGCATTTGGAGCTCTGTAGCAAAAACAAAACAGACCCAGACGGCACATATTTTCTTTCCTTTGAAAGGGAAAACACAAAGTTAAAGGATTTACCCCCCCCCCCCTTTTTTTTAGAGGAATTAAAACAAAAATTCACATCTGGAATGACAACTGCTAACCCTACCCCTGTACCCCCAAATTAATCAGGCCCTGTAATGGAAATGCTGACAGACTCATAACTCCAACCTTTCAAACACAGATCTGGTATTAAACTGCCCCTACAGCCCTCTAAAGCACAGCACTCGAGCGACAGCATTTTGCAAGCACTAAAGGAGACACAGGCACAGCATCGTGGCAGCTGGTGATGGGGGGCTTATCCCCTCTGCCCCTCCAGGGTCACTGTAGGCTCATTCTTCAGCACAGGGCTGCTCCTTGGCATGCCACCGAGCCCACGGCACAGGGCATGCAGGCACTCCGGGACCCTCGGGTCCCTCTCCCCAGGCACACACGTACGGATGCTGCATCTCTTTTCCCCGGGGTGCAGGCAGCAGGCACTGTCCCCCTCTCCATGCTGGAGCCCTGCCTGGTCACACTGGCTGTCCCCTGGTCCCCACGCTGTGCCCACCCGCTCTGCCCTCGCCAGGTCTCCCTGGGACAGCGAGGGACCCCAGCACACTGCACTGTCCCGCCATGAGCTTGCGTGCCCGGGCTTTCGGGAAATCCCCCCGTGCAGGGCTCAGCACACGCTGGCTGCACTAAACCTGACGTGTTCTTTCCCTTCAAAGCTGCTGGTCCCTTGCAATTGTTTAAACTTTGGTAGCATTAATGTACAAGCTGTAAAAATAGAGCTGGTTGCCAAGAGACCCATCTAACACGTCTTTGAACTTTATGTCAGTCTGCCGGCAGCTGCAGGTCTCTCCCTCCATCGCTTCCCTGGGGCAGCTCAATCCTCGGGTGACCCAGCCGGCGGCGTGGGGAGTGGGGGGGCTCGGTGCCCAGGTGGGAGGTGTCAGGATGGGGACAGGGATTCAGGGGTTTTGCAGCCTGCGATGTATCTCAAGCAGAGGCAGGGTGGAGGCAAGCACAGCCCAGGGCACCCTGCCCACATCCAGGAGCTGGCTGAAGGCTGGATTGGGGGAAGAGAAGGGTGTCTGGGAAAGGAGGCTATGGGAGGGTGAGGACTGAACAAAAGCTCTGGGAAGGGTGAATGTTGGTTGCAGAAAGTTGGTTGCATGGATGCTCCAGCAAACAGCTTGGCTTTCACTGGGCCAAGAGAGCCCCTCACTGCTGTGACAGCTTTTCTGAGCCGCCGACCCTGTTACAGATGGGAACTTCTGCCAAGGCAGGGGAAGGTGCAATAGACGAGGGCTCGGGTTTTACCTCTCTGCCTAGAACAGGCTCCCGACTGTGCTGGCAGCACCTCATGCATTAGTGACGGTGACTCTAGGGTGATGCTTACTGTGACTGTCCAGACCGTGGCTTGGAGGGAAGGGCTCGGGGGGAAAATGTGGGTACCTGGCCAGGGGACGAGCACGGGGCAGCGCAGAGGCACGGGGCTTTGCGGGTGCTGGAGGTGCCAGGAGCTCTGGTCCTGAGGCGAGGGGGTGTGGGAAGCACCTGGGCAGCGTGGGCTGGCAACAGCCATCCCGCCCCATGCACTCAGCTCTAGGGTCAAATAAAAAAACCCCAACCTCCCAGCAGACTGACATGGGGACTGGGATGTGGTGTTCAGCTCTCACATACTCCTTAATAACGGGGGGGGCTGTGCCAAAACGGTCCTTGTCGCTGGAGCCAGCACGGTAACATCATCGCCTGTGGCTGCACCGGGGATCCCTGCACGCGCGGAGCAGCCTGCAGCCCGCTGGGCGAGCGGCCCGGCCGGCGAGAGGGGCTGGAAATAGAAAGCTCTATTGTTTTCCCACCTGTCCGAGTTACAAAGGGCCAAATGGATTTTCATGAAATGTTATTAAAAAATGAAAAGGGTTTGGCTTCCGGGCCGAGGCCTCGTTTGCCAAGTCAGCCCCAGGCAAAGTTTTATGACTAAGTATGTAATAAAACCCTTTGAAAGAGGGGCTTATAACCGAAGTCTCCATAGACCCTCTCCACTCAAGGGCAGCACATGGTGGATTGCAATGTGTTCATATCCTGCTCCGTCCTCTTCTGAAGGCATGTTTCCACGACAGGGACAAAATTACCCTCTAGACAGATGCGCTGCTCCCTGCAGCGTTACAGCTCTGCCTTTACTGGCAGTCTGCTGCTGGGAGGTGTCGTCGTGGGCTCCCAGGCAGGCAGGGACCCTTCCTCTGCAGGGGAGCAGGGCTGGGATGAGCATCAGGGGACCGGGAGCAGAGGGGACAGCGCTCCAGACACACGCCAGGACAGACCAGCTCCGAACAAGACCTGTGCTTGGGGCGTGGGAAAGGAGCTTGTGCGTCCTGCGGCTGGCTGGGATGGTTCCCTGGAGCACCAGCCCCGTGGGGACACCACGCGCAAGCCGATGTGCAAGCCTCCAGAGGGCTGAACAGGCATGTCTGAAGGGTTTGTCTAAGGGTTGGAAGGGTGTAAGCACTGAAGGGTTTGGGAAGGTCCTCGGGGAGTGAACTTGAACAGGGCCAGCTGAACAATAGTTCAATGCGAGTGTCATACATATTGTGCATGGCACACACGTGCTCCCCGCAAACATGCTCCATCTGCACAGAATTTTTGTGTGCAAATCTTAGCTTTGAATAATTTGTAAATAATGTTCTCATTATTTTGCTAGCTCTAATTAGGACAAAGGGGGAAGAAATTAAGTGTTTAGGCTGACTCCCAGGGAAACTTCATAGAGCAGAGCAGCTCCACAGACTTCAGAACAGTATCCTAAAGGGAGTGATGGAAACCCTCAGCCATTTAAATTTAGACTGGAGGAAGCCCTGGAGGTTAATGCACAGGCCTGTATTGGCCCGTGGAGGGTAGGTGAGAAGATAAAAAGGCCTTTTTCATTTCTCTCCACGGCATTGCAGTGAAGGACTACAGGGCAGACTGCAGATTTCTCTTTCCTGCAATACATCACTCCTCGGGCTGGAATTTTGTGCTCCACTCTTTTGTGATCAGGGTTTAAATTGGCATTTAACAAGATCACTACAGCAGAGTAATGAGACATCACTTTAGTGCTGCAAATACCCTTGTGCAGTTAAAAACTGTATGTGTCAATTGATGGCTTTGTTTCCACAGTTGTCTTGTTAGATGTCAATCACATGGCTAAGCAAGCCTTTCGAGCAGATAGATATAAGTGTGAGGGATGTAAGTGTAAGTGAGTGGGTTATGTATGTTATCTGAAGTTAATTACAGCGGGAGAATGACAGGAGCTGGTGTTGGACAACATGCCACGGAGTGAAGCCTGCAGGAGACATTGGCAGCCGAAGGGGCAGGTTTAGGCAAACCTCCTGGGCGAGGGCTGGCCGGAGCCTGGGGCTGCGAAGCGGGGACTCAGCCCCGAGACCCTGCGGGGCTCCTCGGGGGCCTGGCTGGGCTCAGCCAAGTCACAGTTTGCTCCTCGGAGCTGGCCAGATAAATCTTGTGGGTTTTGGCTTCTGCATGGTGTCTAATGAATGAATCTTCCAGCATCTCTTGCCTTCTCCCTCACCTGCAGAAGTAAGCAGATATTGCGTGGCAAAAGTAGCCATGAAGGTATGAAAACCCTGCGCCCTGCAGAAAACGAGCTCTGAGAGGGAAAAAAGAGCAAACCCCAGGGTAACACCGGACAGACGGAGAGGAGCAATGCTAACACATGGGCTGTTGGTGAAGCTTTGACCTTGCCAGGCAGGTGAAAAGGCTGGCAGGTGAAAAGGCTGATGATATACTGATATATGGGTTTACCTTTCTCGTCCAAGCCACATTTCAACAGACGTCCTTTTAGCACCGTGTCATATCACGGCTGAGTGCTAGGTGTGCTGGAGGTACTGGGGATGGAGAGAGAGGGATGGTGACAAGGCAGGAATGCAGGTCAAGGCAATGGAGGGGCATTAGCTCCCCACTTATGCTCTCTGCGCTGCAGACAGTGCGGTTGGTGACTGTGGGTCCTGGGCTGGGACAGCCGGAGGGTGCTGTGTGCTGGTGGACTCTCAGCCTCACATCAGCATCTCTGAGCGGGCAAGGGAATCTCCTCCCGAGAGTGACTGCAGTGCGAAGCCCCCCCAGCAGGCATGGGGCCATGCCAGGCAGTGTGCTGGGGCTCTCTGCAATGCCTCGTTAAAAGCAAACCTGTGTTTCTCTAAGAGCAATAAACCCGACCCCAACCCTGCAAGGCAGGCAGCCCCTGGGTGGGGGGGGGCGTGCAGCAGGAGGGCAGTGCTGCCCCGCTGAGCACCCCCGGCCCCACCGTGTCTGCCGGGAAATGCCTCTAATCCCCTTATTATAAGGTCAGAACTCCACTCCTGGTCACAAATATGTTTCATTTTTAATTTTCCCACTGCTGGCCCCAGATGAGCCCCTGCTCCCCGTGGATGGGCTCCTCCTGGCTGGCCGGGCACTGGGGTCCCGCAGCCAGGGGTGGGGGGACAGGCTGGGCAGGGGGGGTGGCAGGGGGAGGAATGACTGGGGGGGGATTTTGAATTCAGCCAGAAAAATTGTCTGTGGGATGAAAGGCAGCAGACCCTGAGAGGGAGAGCAGGTGGGGGTACAAGAGCCAAAACCAGCCCTGCACTGGGGGAGCACAGGGGGCTTGTGGGTGCCCCGCACCAGCCTTCCCCCTGTTAAAGGGCACAGCTAAGGCTGACCCCAAAATGGAAATCCTTTCCTGTGAAAAATATTTTGCTTTTCTACTAACAGAACACGTTCCTGAAATTGGGTGAAACGTCATTGGTTTCCTCGACATTCCCAATCTTTCAGTGACTTAGAAGTACCAGCTAATCTGTAATGAACGCACACGTCATGCCCAGGCTGTGGGGAACTGCCGGCATGTGGCATTTATTTAGCTATTGTAAGGGAAGGCAGTGAATGTAAGGTTTGCTGCTAACAATTCACCACACATGAATGCCTGGAAAAAAATCCAGCCCAACTTCCTGTTCAGAAGTCTGGAAAATGTAGTCCAAGAGCCCTGTCCTGTGCTCAGCTGGGACAGCCCCTTGGAGCAATGCAGGCAAGACCCCCAGCACACCCCAAGAGTTTTGAACTGCAGTTCTTTGGGCTGGTCAGTGAAACACAAACTCCTGAAGCCCTCCAGCATTTTAAAAAACAGTTGCACGTAAATGCCCCTCTGTAGGCACTTTGTCTCATGCACCAGCTGTCACAACCTTGCTGCTGCTGCAGATCTTGACTGACTTTTGGGTAGATGCATGTGGGAAAAGAGAAGGTCAAAGAAGGTGGTCTCTCCTTTTCCTCTTTTCCTTTCCCTTTCCCTTTCCCTTTCCCTTTCCCTTCTCCTTCTCCTTCTCCTTCTCCTTCTCCTTCTCCTTGTCCTTCTTTTTTTCCCTAACCCACTGGAAAGAGCATTGGTGTATGGTTGGGAAATCCTATGGATGAGCTGATGGTGAATCCTATGGGTGAGCTGATGGCCGTGCTTCTGAAGAAGGCTCCGTGGGTTCAGCGTGCAGCAGGATGGCTGTGCTGGCCAGCTAGCCCCAGTAAACCTTTGCAGAGGAGAGTGTGTGTGATGAAGTACCTCTTCCTCCGCTGCTGTGCTCTGTCCCCCGGGCTCGCAGGCACACAGAGCACGGGACGATGCCTGCGCGGTGCCCAGCCCGGAGCCTGGGTGCTGCCTCCTGCCTGGGCTGGCCCCCTGCTCAGAGCAGGTATTCCGCTGGCAGCTGGGCAGCTCCCAGCCCCGGTAGAGTTCCAGGCTGGCACGGCCATTTGTCAGTGCCGGAAAAGATTTGTTGCTAATTTTGCAGAGACCTAACTGCACAGTCCCGGGAATGAAAGGAGTGGAATTTCAGCAAACTGGCTTGCAAGAAAAACACCAAAACCCCCTTGCTAAACAAAGAGTACATTTTTTAAAACCAGCTGATTGCTTTGGTAGGATTCTTGGAGGACTTTTGGACCTGCCTCAGAAATCCATTGTGCAGCTTGAAAGAGATGTTCCCCTTGTTGGGGACCTCAGGCTCCTTGAGGAACCACTCAGCACTTCCTACCCATGATGTGGCCCTGTGAAAATGTTTTGAGAAGCAGCAGCAGAAAAGACTTCATCTCGCTAACCCGAAAAATACGTGGAAAGAAATTATTATGTTACGATCAAACTGGCAGGGGATGGCAATTCTGCTTCTCAACAATTTCAAGAGCTTGAAATTGATTGTTTTTTCTGCTGGAAACAAAATCTGACCTCCTGTAAGGCCTTGCAGAATGGGATGGTGTTGAAACATCCATTTCCAAATCAGAAGAATTGGGATTTTGATTTGTGAGCATCTGCCTCCCTCTCTCTGTTAGGAGGTGACCGCAGAGTCCTTGACCTAACCTGTTGAAAATAGCATCGAAATCAATGTGCCTCCACAAGAGTGCTCACTTCTCATGAAATCCTGTGTTTAGACAAAAATAGACTTGCTCAAGAAACACTCCCACCAGTTTATCCTGGCTTCTCCAGCACTGCCGAGGCGACTGACAGGCTGCAGCGGAGCAAGGATGCGACATCCCCTCCTAAAAGCTGAAGGGATGGTTTTGGTTTCCTTGTGCTAGGGCAGGTGGGAAGGGCAGGTCTCTGCCCCATGGGGCTCACCAGCTGGGCTGCCGCAGGGCCAGCACGGACATGGGGAGCCCAAGATGCCGGGCAGGCAGCCTCATGTCCCTGAGGAAGGATTTGGGGGGGGACTTGGGTCTGGCCATGCCGGGGCTGGCAGCCCCACTCCTCGAGCCACAGGAGAAGGGAAGCGAGTGTTTGGAATTGTTTGGCGCAGAAGGCAATGAGCTGAAGACAATGTCAAGCTCTGTAAATATTTATCAGATGAATGAGAGCAGGGTTTGAAACGTTAGACAGCTGAGAAATGGCTGTTTTAATAATTCTCCTGATAAATTAAAACTTAGGGCGGGGGGGTGGGGAGCAGGTCAGGGGAGGAGGGGAGTTGTTTAGAGATTCGGGGCTTGAGAAGCCGTCCCGGGCTGAGATGGGGCGGCAGCCGGTGAGCCTGGGCCTTCACCCTTGGGGACGAGGATGAGGAGCAAAGTGCCTCTTGCCTACCGGCATGTCAGGGCAGTCCTGCAGCACCTGGGCACTGGGGAGCCGCAGGTCTCTGCTGTCTCCCATGGTCATGGTGTGTGCGGGGCTGGTGTTAGGGAGGACGCATGAGAGGCAGAGGCAGAGCAGTCCCTTGGCAGACAGGGGCTGCTTGGTGGAAGCCATCACAGTAATGGCAGGACAAGAGCAGAATCACAAGCTGACTGGTGACTGCAGACCGGCTTGCTGATCCCCCTCCTGCCTTCGCCAGTTCTCTTCAGACTTAGGGATGCATAGGGGAAAAAGACCCAGTTCTCATTGTTCGGACCTAAAATTCATCCTGCAGTCAAGCACAGCGGGAATTTGCAAGCAGGGCTCCGGTTATGCCACTCCCAACGTTCAGCTCTCCCCGTTTTCTCAATTAAGCCTCTAAAGCTCCGTGCCGAAGGAATGCAGGACCAGACTAGCCCCCGCCTTGCAATCCTCCCTCTGCATCTACTTGGAGCCTTGCCTGGGCTAGGACACGGGTCTGACTCACTGCTTTCAGTGAGGCACAATCAGCTTCTGGCAGGGAATACCCAAAATCGTAATGCTGGGACTTGGCAGGTGAGCGTGGGGGAAACTAAACTTCAAGTAGTTTGCTTTCGAATGTGTTTGCAAGTTTGGAGCCTGCACGTAGAGTTGATTAATTGCTGGTGATCTTGGAAGGGTTGTTTTTTTTTTAAATAGTGTTATTTTAAACAAAACTTTGCAGTTCCCCTTTAAAGGAGACATCTGGGCTCAATGTGGCAGGCAGGGAAGAGGCAGTGGGAGCAGAGATGATCACTGGGAGAAATATGCACAGGAAAAACACTGTCACTGTGGGGAATTCACGAGGCAGCTCTCCTCTTTGCCAAGCCAGCGTCTGTTTGCAAGGCTCAGACCCGGGCACAGGGCATGCCCGTCCTCCTGGCCATGGCTGTGCCCTGGCTGGCTGATGGCATCACCCGGGGGGTTCGGCAGGATGGGGGCTCGGCAGGACGGGGGCTTCTTTGGCCAGGGACCTGCTGGGATTTTGGCTCCCGTTTTGCTGCAGGGAGGTGAGCCAAGGTGAGATCCTGCCTCTCTGCGGCTTGCAGGCGAGAACGCTTCAGAGATAAAAAACCGTAATGGCCCTCATGAATAGTTGTGCTATGGATTCACCAGGAACACTTGTATTACTGCCGGGTAGGCAAACAGGAGAAAAATATGGGGGTGATAAACCTTCCCGCTTCAGCTCCTAAAGCATCCTCTGACTCCCTGGAGCTGGGTAGAAATATCTCATCTGTGCAGGTTGCCCCATCAATGTTCTTTATGGGACGTCTTGGGCCTTTCCTGCAGCATCTGGTAGCGGGCGTTGGGAGGAATAGGCGTTTAGGCTAAGTGGAGCTCTGGTTTGGCCCTTTATGGCAGTTCTTAGGCTCCTTTATTATCTGGGCTTTGGGGCAAGTCGAAGCACAGCTGAGACAGAGGAATAAAGCAGGGTTTTTTTATTTATTTGTCTTTTAATGCTCTGCCATATTCACCTTTCAGGAAATTCCCGTCTGCCTCCAAGTGGCAAGCTTCTTTCCTGGGCTCTGCACACCGGCTCCACATGGTTTCGTTTTCCTCACCAGCAATAATAAATCTGTTAGTGAAAGCGTCTGCTGGAGGTGTCTGTTCTCCGATAGAAAAGCCTCCATCGCCTACGCAGGATGTCCGTGTCAACAGCTTACAAATCCTGCTCCCGCGCCGGCCCGGGAGGCGAGGGGCTGGGCTCGGGGGGCCCCGGGACGGGGCCGCCTTCCCTGCCGGGATGCCTGTTTGGATGCATCGGCAGAGGGTTCCTTTCAGGGGGAAAAACTCCTCCAACTAACTTCGTTAACACCCTGGTCCACTCTGCCCAGGCTGCTGGGAGCTCCTCCTGCGGCCACTGCCCTGAGCCGGGGGACAGGGCGATGCCCTCCGCTGGGTACCGCAGGGGCAAGCACGAACCCGCACCCAGAACACCAGCCGAAAGCTTTCTTGAGAGCTAAAGCCAATTGCCTAACTTTGTACCATCAGCTGCAAGGTCTCCAAAGCAAGCCTCCCCCAAAGAGGGGCCTGGGAAATGGAAAACATTGCCGGGTTCTCCTCATTTCGGCTATTTTCTCAGCTCCGAGAAACATGTATTTTTAGTTAATTGAAGCTGAGATTAACTCATGACCCCATGACTCTGGGAGCTGGCACTTCAATAAAGCTGATAAATAAAAGCTTTCTGATAAAAATCACTTTTTAAAAATGCAACACAATTGTTATCCCTCCCTTCCTGCATCCCCCCTGGCTCAGGTGTAGCCTGAATGTTCCTAAGGGCAAAGATAGGTAAGGAAACAAGTAGGGTTGTTGGTTTTTTCCCCAGCAGAAATTGCCTGTGGTTTGCTCGAGGCTGGCAGGTGCTCTGAACTGAGGCTCCGGCTTTAAAAAGGACTCCCTGGATTTGAAGAAAACATTGTTATACTTTATTCATGTAGATCTTGTTGACATCTCACAAAAATTATTTTGGCTGTACTGATGGTTAAGTCTGGAAGTAGTGACATACGAGGGTAAATGCTTATCTCATGCCAAGCAAAGACTGGAAATCTTTGGGCTGCCAAAACCCCCTCTTTGCTCTTCCTCTTCCCCAGCCTCCAGCAAAGGCAGTGCAGGGATTTGCCAGGCTGGAATTGTATTTTCTGCATCAGCACCCCCAGCCCAGCAGGGCTTTGCATGGGCAGAAGGGTGGACCCTCACGTCCCCCCTCCTGGTGATGGGGGTCCTCGTCTGCAGTGTCCCACGTTAGAACCAGCTCTGCGGGTGCATTGCTTTGGGGATGGCGGGACGGTGATGACCGAGCAGCAGTGCCATGGGTCTCCCACGGGAGCAGGGCACAGGTTCCTCCTGGCTGCAGATCGAGCCCAGTGCTCAGGGATACACAGCTCTGACTGCCTTCGTCCCCTCCTCCTCCTCTTCCTCCTCCCAGCTGCTTGGTGCTTTTTCCCAGCTGATGCTCTTTTCTCTGGGCTCTCCCAACTGTCCCCTTTCCCAAATCTACACCCATGTTACAGCTGAACTTCTGCTGGGATGCTCACAGAGGGCTGACTTTACAAACCAGCCCATGGCGTTATCCTTCCCTCCGCTCTGGGTTTTGCTGATCCATCTTGTATAACCAGAGAGCTCTTCTGGGGAAAGGAGCCATTTTTATTTCACTTCTTATACTACCCTGAGTACATTTCTGCTGGCACGAAACAGGTTCCACATGGAAGATAATTAACGTGGCACAAGAGCTGCGCCGGGAACTGTACAGACACACCGAAGGAACGAAGCCATTACCCCAAAGATGCCTTGGAGTAGGAAAATGTTCATCGACAAGAAAAACTGTCATCAGCAGTGTATAAAGGCGTTTGTCCTGCCTTATGGCAGGAGAGTGAAGGAAAGAAGGAATACTTCGTGGGACTATTTTAACCATCCCTCCAGATACAGAGGATCACAGCTGTGATCCAGCTGCCCAGCTCCATACAGATGAACCCGACACATAACTTTAGGTCTCCTAAGACCCCTGGCTCTGTGGCCCTCCAGTGCTGCTGGAGGGGCGGTGGGGATGAGCAGAACGGTTGTTCCTGGGGATGATGAATCCTGCTGTCCACGTCCCCACTGCCGCGCCTGCGGAAAGATAAGCAGCAGATAAGAGAAGTTGTTTTCTAACAGCACAAATCAATATTTATTATAAGGAAAAGGAGAGATTGATATCAAAAAGGGTGATAATAATAATAAAAAAAAACAAGTCTAAACTTATTATTTGTATGTATGGTCCAGGATGAAAAAAAAAAAAAATCGCCAAACACAGCCTTTGTTGATTTCTTTTGCTTTGTAGAAACAGATTCCTCTGATATTCTCACTTAGATTTTCCCAGGCACCCTGCTGAGGTTTTGATGTTCGACTTGCATCAAGAATATTGAGCATGAAATCTAAACATTACTTCTGGTGACAGCTGGTGGAGACACAGAGTGAGGGATAATGGGGGGCAGAGAGGGGGCCCATGCCATACCCCGGTGGGAGCAGGAGCACCTGGATGAAGAACAGTGGCATGGGGACCGGGGAGACATGGAGCTGTGGGTAGGGCAGAGCATCAATCGGATCCATATCTCGAATGATCTTTGAGGTTGTCTTTTTTATATTAGGGTTGCAGACATCAGAGGCCCAAGTCCTGGGCTCTGCTACCGGCTTTGCTGTCGACCCGCTGGGCAGGACTGTGTCCTGTGGAGGTGGGAGCCCATCAGTTAGAGGATGGTAGGAGGGAAGGAGGAATGAGTTGTGGAGCAGCTTCTTTCCCCAGCTTGTACCTGGTGTCCCTTCCTTCGGCCAGGGTGGCTGGGAATAATGTTTGGCTGTCAAAGCAGTAATAACATAAAGCCAGACTGTTTTCATGTCAAGACTTACAAGAACCAGACCTGGGGTTCTTCTGCTGTGGGCTGGTCTGATGACTTGCGCTCAGGTCTTATTAATATGGGAACAACAGACAACTTCACCCAGCCATTATGTTGCGTGGTCACTTCCCAGATCCAGCTCGGGCAGAGTGCTTTCCTGAATCCGGACCTCATGAGGCAAGAGGGCTGCTGGTGGAGAACCATTTTGGAGAGTGGTTCCCAGCCTGTGGAAAGACCTCCCCAAAATCTGAGACCATCACAAACCTGAGCACCTTCTCACCAGTGGTGACTTCTTAGAGTGCACCTTCTCTAACTACATCCTCAGAATACACGTTTAAAGCAGAATTATATGAAATCAAGTCCTTTGGTACATGTGAATCTCCTCATAGGGTGAAGATGAGGGAGCATATGCAGAGCTTTGCTTACCAGCTGCTGGAAGGCTCCCAGACAGGAGGGTGAAGGCAAGACCCCATGTGAGAGCAGGCAGTGCTGTAAAGGAGACCCCTATATAGAAGGCAGTAGTTTTCTGGGTAATCTGTTGGGGAGGATGGGGAAACTCAGAGGCAGAAGGAACAAGGCAGCCTTCGGGACAGTGTTGTGTGAATGCGACTGAGAGGATGCTCGGGCAAGTCACTGTCACTGTGCCAGTTCCCTGAGCTCCTGCTCCCCAAATTCCTCCTCTTTGCACCAGTCGGCAGTGAGGGAGAGCAGGGACTAGTCAGGAAGGAGATGCCTGCTTAATAAGGCAAGTACTAGCAAGAATGGAATGCTTTCTGATTAATCAATAAGTTAAATTACTGTTCATTAAATCTCTACAATTCTTGTCTGTCTGTAATGGCAGCCATTAACTAATTGATTCTTCTGGGTACTGTACCTGGTCTCTTCTGGTGCTGTTTTCAGTGACACACATGCTGTCTCCTGTTGCCTGTTTTGTGTGTACTCATTTAGCCATGTCCGGCCTCTCCAGCGGCACTTCTGAGAATAAACAATATTTTGGCCTCAGGAGCCTCACAGCTAATCAAAGCTGGGATTTGGGTCCGACTCCTGGAACATGCTGATAAATGGCACTTTCGGATGATTCAATTAGCCTCCTGCCCCCTGTGGAGTCATTACCACGCCTTCCCATCACTGCACTCACTTGCTGGGTTCCTTCACTCCAGGGTACCGGGAGGGGTTTCCCGCTGTCCCCCCCAGAGAGCTTCTCTCCTCTCCAGATTTCCCAAACCTACCGCCTGTAACTGCGCTTTGTGGCAGCGTTTCTTCCTTTGCATATTTCATCCCCATTCAATTTACTCTTCTGAAATGCTTTAAAGCTCCAAAGTTTGCTCCTTCAAAGAACTTGAAGCTTTCCTCTCTTTCTCAGAGATTAATTATAGCTTCAAACACCTGCAGTAACTTTCTTCAATTACTGTATTCCTGCTCAGTAACTTCTTGAGGATTAAAAGTTCCCCTGCCTTTTGCTTGACAATATCTTGCATTGAGCTGGGCCCTCACTCCACCGGCAGTTGCAGCTGAAAGCTTCATAAAGTCAGGTTAATCTGATTAAAAACCTGCAGTGTGAAGAGAAGGGGTATTTTATTGTCTCGCAAGGATCCTAGCCCATGTATAGTTTACAAGCGGAAAGGGTTATTTGCCTGCAATCTTGAAGTGGATCTGAAAGTCAAATGCTTTATTCCTGCTCACACATCATCACTTAAGTGCCAATTTTTGCTCTTCATCTCATAAGTCACAGCTTCCCTGGGCCAGGCAGGATTGTGGCAGGCGGTAAATGGTTCAAGAATGTGAGAGTTGATCCAGGGGCTTCTGCACGAGAAGCTGCTAGGGAAAGATGTGCGACACATCAGCATCACAGCACCGTCTCCTCCAGATGCTCTTCAGGGAATAGTTGGCATTTATGTTTATTACAAAAGACAATGCCACTGATCTGTACGAGGCACAGCTCTGTTGAGTTAGAAATCTCCATTGTTACGTGGTCCTTTTTTGGTATCATTGCACGTATCACTCAGAATTGCCCCTCCAGGCTACCTGCAAGTGCCACGGCACCCAGGTCTGCAGCGAGCCCGAGCGGACATTTGAAAACCCAACATTTCCCAAACCAGCTGTTTGTTTCCCCAGTAACAGAATTAGCTGCCAAGCCCTGGCTCGGGGAGTGGAGCTGGAGATGAGGTGAACCCGCAGAGCCGGGCTCACGGCTGCCCATCCCCTTTCTGTGGGGAGAGACCCTGCCTGGCACTGGGATGCTTCCCAGCAGGGTGAGAGGCACGGCTGAAGGCTGCGGTTTAGTGGTGGCCAGAGGAAGGACCTGCTTTGGAGCAAACCAGCCTGGCAAGAGGTGGAAAAGGGGATGAAGAAGACTGTTCATGGGAATGAAACCCAAAGGGCCGGAGCAGGTAGACTTGGATCACCTGCACCAAGACAGGACAGATGCTTGTCACCCTGTTTCATCCAGACCTCGGGTGTGCAGAAACCTGGAGGGTCACCCATGTGTGTCAAAGTCTTCTTCCCATGATGAGGCCAGGCCAGGGTCTTGGTACCTGCCCGGCACGGACCCCAAGGTGGGACCAGCCCCTGCATCAGTCATCTCCAGCGAAGCTGAGCTCTGCAGAGCCTGCCGGGCAATGGAGGCAGTTAGGTGGCCAGTGTGCCCTGACAAGGGGAAAATCCTCTGCTGGCCCCTACAAACAAAATCCCACGGGAGGTGCACTCCTTCACACCGCCAGCGGGCACGACCAGGCTTGCTGAAGGTGACACGGGGCACGCTTCACGCCGGGGGTGCAGCTCTGCCCCCTCCCCGCTGCCTGCGGGAGGATGGACGGCAGCCCGAGGCACATCCTCGGCTGGAGCTCGCTCCCCGCTTTGGTGACTTTTTGCTTTCACGGGGGTGAATCTGAAGTGCATGGCATTTTTCTTCCCCATCCAGGCACTGAAAGAGACCTGGAATTAATTGACTGATATTTGCAGAGACAGTGAGATAATAACATTGACTGACAAAATGCTTGTTTCTCTCCCTCTTTTTTTTTTTTTTATTTCTGCAAAGTTAATACAGTATTCAGTGAACTTTCCCCAGAGGATGAACCACTGAGTCATCTGGGTTGGTTTGTTTGGGCTATGTGGCCCAGCACATCATTTGTGTTGTGAAGATGGACCCCCAAGCTGTTTCCGGTGAAGGGAGGATGAAATTTATATCATCCCAATGAACTAATTCTCTTATCTGCGTTGTCTGCTCAGCATCTAATGAACTAATGAAATATGCAACAATCCAGCTATAGAACAGACCTCACTTTTAAATTAGCACTAATTAGAGATAATTATCTTGGCTGGTTTGATGTTTCTATGTAATGAGCCTGGGTTTTCTTTTGTTAAGAATTGGTGTGGTCAAATATATGAAACGGCACACTGAATTTCCACAAGTGCCTTTTATTCCTGACTTATTTTAACATCTCCAAGAGACCCGCTCTTCCTTTTGATGCCGTTTCCTTTGGCTGTCTTGTTGATGCCCTTTCTTGATGTTGGGAGGGATGTAGTGTAACAGCCAGGTAAAGCATTGCAGTCCCTGCAGCTCCTGCCCTCCCATCCCCTGTTCTTGCTCTCTCCACAGTGCAGCACTGGGGAAGGGGTAGGACCAACGTACAGCTCCTGCTGGTGCTTGAGCATCCGCAAGCTGTGGCACAGGCGGTCAAAGCCTCCCTGTCCCTGTCCCCTTCCCAAGCAGAAGGACCGAGGACAACCTGAGCAGCTTGGCAGAGTGGGATGCAGCAACCGGCAAGCTTGCTGCATGATTCATGCTCCAAACACAAATGTAAGGACTCCTGGAGCTCCCTTTAAAAACTACCAGCTCCCATCTGTCCTCTCGTCATGTAGGTGATGTACCCTCTCTATGCAGCCGTCTGCTATCGCTCAGATGCACTGTGCTCGCTCTGTCTGTCTTGCTGCTGCCTCCGAATACCCCCATCACCGTGTGCTGGTGCTGCTGTCTGCATGGTTAATACAACACGGCACTATCTCTACATCTCTCACCCGGCTTTTATAGAGTATCAAAGCAATCAATCACACATAGCCAGATTACCTTTCTTATCTGTGCTGGTTTTGGCTGGCATAGAGTTAATTTTTTTCATAGTAGCTAGTATGGGGCTATGTTCTCACTTTTACCCTTCCAATTCTCTCCCCCATCCCACCGGTAGGGAGTAGAGCAAGTGGCTGGGTGGTGCCTAGTTGTCAGCTGGGGTTAAACCACGACATTGTCCTATAATCAGTAATTTGCCATGGATCCCTCATTTTTCAAGGGAATTTTAACAGCCTGGCTGGTGACAAGCTGCCAGGGCAAAATGCTGTAATGTGTGATAAAATTACACATCCCTCTATCGCAGAGCAAGGCACCCTTTCTTCCTGCTCCTCTGCTCCATGCTCCCATAACCAGGGTTGCTGCAGGGCCATGGGAGCCGTGCGGGACATGAGGCAGGACAGCCCGGCATTGCAGGGCCACCTACTCAGCCCCAGGCTGCTGCCTGCACCCTGCCAAATAATTCTGTCAGCAACTGTTTTATGGGTCCGAAATGGGAAAAAGTGAAAGGTGCTCTTTGCGTTTCGTTAGCGGGGAATAGGTGCTAGTCATAAAACGACTTGTGCCTATTCCCCGCTAACGAAACTGTGCGTCCACCCCCCCAGGTCCCCCTCTCCCCACGGCACGGCCAAGCCACGGCTCGGCCAGCGCTGCGTTTCCCTCCCCATCTCACACGGGGAGCACAGCAAACACCGCGCGCTTTCCCGTCGCTTAATTGGAACGATGCCGTGCGGTCCCCTGGCACCAGACGGCAGGCCGGCGGTGGCAGGCAGCCAGGGTAATTATGGCTGAACGGTCCTCTCCGAGTCCCCGAAGAGTCTTTACGAATCATCGGGTAACGGCTATAGTTCAAGAGGCCGTGGTCTTTGGGGAGCCGGTGTAATTACTGAGATGGTTAAGCCCTCTCTGGCAGTGCTTGGTCATGCTTCCCCCGGCTGCCGTGGGGACGAGGAGGGCTGGCAGGCAGCGGGCAGTGGCAGCTCCCTGCCCACGGGCACAACCACCCACTGCCGGTGCTCCAGCCCACGGGTGATGGGAGGCAGCAGTGGGGCAGGGGGCCAAATGTGGGCTGGGGGCTGCTGTCCCTGCAAGAGCTGCAAAAGCAGCAGCGGGGCAGCCCTGGAGAGCTTTGGGCTGGGGAGGGAGCGGAGAGGAGGGGGCTCAAGCACAGGGCTCAGCCACTCACCACCTTGCACCCCACCAGCACAGCAACACCTCCCTCCTTATTGACAGCAATTATTTCCCTTTCCCATTTATTATGATTAACACTTGGAGGTTGTGCTGGATCAAGTATTGGCTTCTGCTAAACATTTTTATAAACACGCACACACATATTTATCTGTATATCTCGCATATATACATAGAGATTTTTCCACACTTGCACACTTCCCAGACTTTCTTTCTAGCCCAGTATGGGCCCAAAACAGAATCAGTGCTCAAGGGACCCGCACGCTGCTCATTTGTGGCCAGTGAGAAGAGTGCAAAGCCAAGGGGCTGGTTTCTCTGCTGGTAAGACGGAGCCAGTGGAGCTCATGGTAATTTATATCCGCTGGGCCTTGCTCTTGTGTTAGCTTGGCCCTGGGCTCCCCAAGGCATGAAAAGGTCTCATAAATTCCTAAAGCTGACAGAGAGCTGTTTGGCTTCGCTGGATCCTGCAGAAACTAAATGTGCCATCTAAGGTAGTACCGTGTACCCTGTGGCCACAGAAAAATGATCTTGGCTGAATTTCCATTAAACCACTCAGCGAGCAAGAGCAAGTGATTTGGGGCCATCCAGGGCTGATCGCAGGGTGCTGGGAGGCAGTTGGGGCTCTGCAGAGCAAGTGTGCCAGTGCTTGTAAAGAGAAGAGGATTTTGCAGCCTCTTAGACCGCACGAACCAAGGCGGGGCTGGGGGGAGCTGCAGGAACCCCTGAGACCGACTCCTTTGCAGCAGTGAGTGCAAGATGAAGCTCATTGCCATGTATCTCAAACCCGAACCTCACTGCTCTCATTCAAGGAGACCACAGCAACATGAGACATGAGAGCATACAAGCCCTGAGGCCACAAGGCACCTTACGAGAAATACATGCACTTATGAGAGGAACAAGACCCTGCAGGGTAAAGCAAAGCAAAGCAAAGCAAAACAGAAAGTCTTAGGCTGCTCAGAGGCTGCGCACAAACCCAGTAATTCCCCTGCCCCTTTACTCCTCTCAGCAAAACAGCAGAGATGCAAGACTCGGAGCAGCCTGACCTGTTCTTCCTCGGGCAGGAGGGTGGGAGGAAGGGCAATGGCCTAATAGACAAACAGGTTTCAGGCAGCGAGAAAGCAAGGACATCAGAAGCATCACCTAAAGCAGCAGAAGGCTCAGGCTGCGCAGCAGCTTATTCCTCCTGCTCCTCTTCGCAGACAGGTGCTTTCTGCCACCACAGCCCCAGCAGTCGCACCAGTCACCTCCTCTGTGTCCCCTGTCTCACAGAGCTGGATTTGCAAGAACAGGTTTCTGCAAGCATCAAAATGCAGCAGTTCCCACATCCCCTGGGATTGCCCTCCCCCCCATAACTGGGAGAAACCCAGACTTGAGCTCTGAGCTCCTCCAAGGCCCCTGTCTGGAGCCATCATGGACAAGCCTGGCTGGGGGCACCTAAGGAAGATGCTTTGGCCTGTGACCACAGCATCTGCCCGAACATCTGCTGGCTGGTCCTGAGCTGGGCTGGGCTGCCAGGAGGGGAGGAGAAGTGCAGACTACAATTGAAATGCTTTTTTTTTGGTCACAGGTCAGTGAAAATCCTGCAAGTCCAACCTTTGCAGCTCTATCAGTTTTGCCCCATCCCTGGCACTGACCAACACCCAGGCACCTGCCAGTGCAGAGGGGCCGTTACAGAGCAGCAGCAGTCGGCAGAGGACAGCATCCCCCCCCGCCGTGTGCAGGGACCGCATCCCTGGTGCCTCGGGTAGAGACCGCAGGTGAGCCCCTGGGCTGGAGAGCCCTGGCAGAGGCCGACCCGTGGGGGTCAGGCTCAGCCCTGCTCCCCTCCTGGGCCTCCTGAGGTTGCAGCCCTAGTTTCTACCTGAACTGATTTTTTTTCTTTTTTTAAATCTCTCTCAAATGTGATATGACAAGGGGTGAAGCAAGCCCCCTCCGTGATCCACTTCATGGAGGGGCACCTTTTCCTCTGACCGTCTCACCTCCTTGAGAACTCTATTACCTGAAAGACTGTTTCAGGGGAATTTATTCTTCATGAAAGAAATTGCAACAGCAAATTAGCACTGTCTTCAGACTGATCCAGAGCAGGCCCCAAGTGAGCATCTGAAGCTGAGGCCAAGGAGGTGCAGACTTTATGTCCAAGCCGGAGACTGTCACAGGCTTCTCCGGACGCTATAGTCCCTCTGCCCCAGCACATCAGAGACCTGGGCTGCAGCCTTCCCCCCTCCCCCCCGCCCCCGCAGCCTGCCTCCCACCCAGGCAGCTGGGGACCCCAGAGCCCCAAAGGCAGGGCAGGCAGCAAAGCCACGCTCCTTCCCTTTCTTGCCTGTGCGACATCTTTGCTGCTGTCACCAGATGCGTAAGGGTAAGTGAGAACCCGCACTAAGCTCCTGGGAACGGTCAAGATTGTCTGTCATCATTGTTTGCGAAGCTATTTGGAGAATAGCTTGTTCCCATTGGGAGCAAAGACAACACTCCCGCTATCTTTGAGATCTCTGGCTCTAGAGACAGGGATTTTACCCTTCAAAGTGAAAAACAAAGCAGCATTCATGGCCACGGTAATTGCTTCCGATGCCATCTGAGCTGTGAATAACACAAGAGGAGATTTAAGGCACCTTTCGGAGCCCCCCCTCCACCGCCCAGCCCCACCTGCAGCATCTCCCCGCCGCAGCCCCCTCCCAGTGAAAGCTGACGGGCAGACCCAGCAGGACCCCCCGGCCAGTGTCGGGCACCGGCGGTCGGTCCTCTCCCATCCCACCCAGGCAGGAGCAGGCTCGGCCGTGCCTACCGCTGACCCTGGCACCGGGGGCAGCCCTGGGGTGCTCCCCTCCTCCAGAGCTCGGCCCCTCCGGGTGAGGAGGGGAGATGCCTTTGCTCACCGTAGAGGTGGGCAGGAGTCCTCCACCGCTGGCTCCTCGAGACGCCCCCCGGGAAGGGTTAAGCACCCCTGGCACAAACATGTCCCCGTCACCCACCTTCAGAAGAGGCTTCTCTCTTCCACTAGTTTTCCAGGAGGGATAGATCTCAACGGCTGAAGTAAAAATACTTCGCTCAGAAAAGCACAGCTAAAACCTGACGGGGTCGTAAGACAAAGACTTGGGGAACAGGACTGGCTGGGGACGGGACGCCAACCCTCCGTTTCTTTCAGAGCACGAGTTTTACGCTGCAGTGAGGCCCCAAGAGCGACCGATTCCCACGGGCAGGCTCTCCCCAGCCCTTCAGGGTCCCTGCCCGCCCTCCCCTGCCACGCAGGCAGCCCCTCGCCGCCCTGTCGGGGCGGTGGGCCGGGCAGAGCAGGGCTCCAGGACCCGCCAGCCTGCTCTTCCCTCCGCGGATCAAAGGGACAAGTGTCACCCGCAGCCGTAACCGGCAGCAAATCGGCGCTGGTTTGTGTACAGAACGGCTGTCTTGTACCGGCAGACGCCGCTGCTGCTGTCAGCGCCGACGGGCCCCTTGTCGGGATTTGCATTTCAGAAGGAACCCGCAGCCGGGTGCGATGTTGCACATCTCTGCCGCTCGTCACATTTGCATTCAGCTCGCAGCGAGGAGCATCATCCCCATCCCTCCCCGCCTGGCACGTTTGGCTGTGCGGGGCTCGTTTGTTCCTTAGCGTGCTGTGCCGGTGCCTTGCTCTTCCCCTCGCTCCGCTCCCCGGCTCTACGCCATCGAGCAGCAAGGTGAAGTGACCCCTCCCTGGCTTTACAGAAACTTGGAGGAATTTAACTCACTGGGTCCATCTTTGATAGCAGGCGATAGGAACTAAATGTGACACAGCGCCTTCATCACAGCGCCTGCGGGTCCCATTTCAAGGCTGGTGAAAGAATAACTGATGCTGAGCAACAAAAATCCATCCCAGAGTTTTAGTCATGGAAAATAATCAAAGAGCAAACTTGGGGATGTGTCTTTCCTTGTCCTGCTCCTTCCTCCACGAGGGAAGATTTCTAGAGGCTTCAGTGCCCCCAGCAAAGGTCCCACGGCCCCAGCAGCTCCTTATCCAGGCAGGAGCATCCTGCCTGGCGCTGGGTACTCAGCCCGCACAGTCTTGATGGTGCCAGGGCAGCAGCTGCAGAGCACGGGTTCAAGGATCCCTCTCCCTGCATTAGAGCTCTGTAAACAAGCCTGCACTCGGAGAAGAAAAACTGGCAGGTCTCCTGCTTTTAGTAAACAAGCCTTCAGTTCACCGCATCCCCCCACCACACATGCTCCTCGCTGCATCCATCTTCCCTGATCGCTTGGCACATTTTCTCCTAACCAAGGGGCGATTTGATTTTGTGGAAGGAGAGGGAGCCATTTTCTTAGGTGATTGTACCTCAGATAGAAACATTGCCTTTGAGCTGGGCCATCCAGGAGAATAATCTCACTCCCCTAGCCCTGCCTCGAGCAGCACAGCAATGTTATCCAGCAATTTCCTTTGGTATCAAAGCTGAAAGCGAGCACGTCACCCAGAGTTAACAACATCACAGCAGCATGGATATTCACCTCTCGCAGAGTGATAGGAAGTGGAATTGATTGCAAGAGATCAGACACCGAGACTCTCATTAACTTCTGCTAACACCTGAGTGGCTGACAGGCACTTGCCTTTTTGGATTATCTTCTGCACATTTCCAGCCAGTGACCCTGGGTCCGCTCCAGCCCCTGTTTACTTAATAACATGCAGCGTTACCAGCGTGGCAGCTCAGACCCGTCTGCACCACGCTCCCACCGGAGCATCCAACCCCTGGAGCATATCTGAGCAGCTTTGCAGCACTGCAGATCCGCTCTGTGCCGTGCCTCCCCCCCGCCTGCCCCCGCACCCTGCTAGCCATAACACAGGGGGAGAGGATGCTCTCTCCCCCCTCAGGAAACATTTCCCTCTGAGCAGCTGGAAAAGCCGAGGCAGAGGCAGCCTGAGCCCAGCAGCTGTCCCGATGATGATGTCAGGCTGAATTTGCACACAGCTGGGGAGGATCTCTAAGGCATGACCTTTCTGGACACGCTGGAGCATCTGACGCTATGAAGTAATGGGTAAAACTCCCAAGGACACTGACACACATGGGCAGCCGTGCCTTTTACATGAACCCCGTACTACAGAGCAAGCCAGCCAGGTGGTGCAACACACATCTGAGAGGAGGGGTGCCGAGGAGGGGATCCCTGCTGCCACACCAGTTTCCCACCTCTGGGGCCAAGCCCCACAGCAATTTATAGTGTCCAAAACTGGAGGTTTCTCTGTACAGGACCCTCCTGGCTGGCTGTGAGCTGGTGCATCCTTTCAAGCCCACCCCACAGCACTGGCAGGCTGCGAGGCCGGAGCTTAGGGTTGCAAAACCTGAATGAGAGGGAGCTTTAAAGCACAGAGGAGGTGGCACGAGTGGAGCAGGACACGGGGAGCACAGGCCTGGTTTGCAGAAAGGCATCGCCGGGTTTGCAGGGAAGACCATCACTGCTTCAGCCCCAGCACGTGGCCGGTGAGCGAGGCTATTTCCAGCCCTGCCGCACGGCTCCCTCCTGCCTCACCTCCGAGAGTGGTAACACAACCTTTGGGGAACGTGGCAGGTGCTCTTTAATCTCGCCCACTGACAGCTTGCTGACAAGAAGCTTTTTTCCTCAAAACCTTTTGTCTTGTCTTTTCTTCTGGTAGGGTTTGATATCCCTTTCCCCGCTGTCACGGCCGCTCCAGGCTCCTCTCCACCTGCCCTGTCACAGCCTCCTTTAAGAGGAGCAGCGGGTTAACCTCGTTAAGAGCCTCACACCTCCCTCCTCTCTCCAGCTCTGTACTTTTCTGAAGCCAGGTTATGATTACAGGGCACCCTTGAAAGGCGGACTGACATAGCCTGCGAAGAGGAAGATGCTCTGTGCAGCCGGTGCACCCCTCTGGGCACAAAACTCCCAAAGCTGCTGCTGCCAAAGACAGAGCATCTGCACCCCTGATGAGGATCCTTCCACCCATCCTTTCTCTGACTGCACCAGAGGGATCAGCTTGGAAATAGGAGAATTGCCCCACTTTTCATTGCTTTTTTCCCCTTTCATTCCCTGCACATGCTGCTGTTACTAACTCAGCAAAGAAACAAACCTCCCCTGGGAGCTGCACCCTCCTGCCCACAAGCAAAGCCAAAGCTTTGCTGGCAACAGAGCTGGCCACAAATTCACCATGTCACCTGGAGCACCTGGGGAGGACAGCAAGCGTGGGGACACAGTGCCAGGCACAGCAGAGGAGCTGAGCCCCTGGGAGCCAGCACCATGCCCACCCATGCCAGTGGCCCCATGGCTTAGGAGTGGAAGAGGAAGAAAGCAAGAAAAGAAGATGCTGGAATATCATAAGAGGGCAACAGGTTTTCATTATTCTAACCTAGAGGTGCCTGCTTTTCAGAAAAAAAAAAAAAGCATCAAATTCATATCTTCTAAACAACAGCAGAGAGGAGACACAGCAAGTAAGTTCCTCTTCCCTTGTTCACAACATCTGTCTCAGATCATCCTGCTAATTTCAAGTTACTACAAACTCCTTTAATTCCCTGCCAGGGCTTTCAAAAAAAAATTTTTTTTTAAACCACAGGCTAGCCAGCTCCACAGCCTTGAATTAGACGTGCAAGTGAGCAACGAGAACAGAAATAAAAAAAAAAAAAGAAAGGTCAGGCTGTGTTTCACAATGGACACAAGCTACTGCCCAGCAGGAAGGAAGATGGGGAGACAGTCCCCTCCACAGAAGCACTCCCCCAGCCTGCCCAACCCCCTGAGGCTGCAGGGGGTAACAGGACAGGGGGAATAACTGGTGGAAAGCCCACCTCCTCCCCAGCACAGCACCTGCTGGACACAAGCCAGAGCATGGCAGGGTGAAGGGGAAGCAGCCTTGGTACGATGCCGATCCCCCCGCACAGCAGCTCAGGGTTAAAGATGTGCTGGTCTTGCCCAGGCCGGCTTAGCCAGACCTTCCCAGCCCCAGCCTTCCTCCTCTGCAGCAACCCCAGCATCTGTCTGGGTCTCCCTTTTCCCAGAGACCCACTCTGCACCCACTCACACATAAACAGTCCCAGCTGGTCCCAGGCATGTCTCAGCAGGAGGTTTTAATCTCCTAATTGGCATATCCCGACGGAAAAGCATTTAGAAAGATACTGGTGCTCTCAGGAGGTTCTTCTCCCATGAAACAGCTTACGATGGTGCATGTACTGGCAGTGCCTGCGTTTTGTCCTGCAGTGCAGGTCAGGCTGTCTCCACCCACACCAGTGGGGCTGGTCCAGGGGAGAAGCAGGGCCCGTATCCCTGGGGAGCAGAGGATGCGAGAGGCTGGCATGAGAGCTTTGAGGGGCAGAGCAACGGTGAGCAGAGGAAAAAGGATTCTGATTTTATCTGCAGGTAGCACAAAGCTGCAGTAATGCCAAGGGCAGTGGTGAGGGGGACAGGAACCCAGATCAGGTGGAGTTTGGGTCCAGATGTTCTCCAAGTCCCATGGTCCATCAGGGTGGCTGAGAAGCAGGACACAAAATGGGGAAATGACCAAACTTTGACAGCAAATGCACCTGCAGGAACATTCCCCCGGTCCCCGCACTTTCTTGTCTGTTTGGGAGCAGAAGCAAAGGCTGAAAAATACAGGGGGGCTTAAAGCTCCTGTAAATCAGCATCACTGACTATAGTAAATTTACACTGATTTATGCCTGTGAAAGAACTGCCTGGAGAGGAAAAGCTGTGCTTTCTGTTTCTGGACAGGAACAAATTGAAGAAAAGCGCAACCAGAGAAGCTGGGGTGGAACAACCAATTCTCTGAAGATCCCCCTCCTCATCCTCCCCATCGCCCTCTGTACGTGGAGCCCTTTGGAAGAGCTGCCCACGGCAGCACCAGCTCGGGGCCCTGCAAGCAGAGAGCTTCTTCCCCTCTGCAGACCCCGCATCCCTTCCTATATCTGGGATCTGAGGCTTAAATAAATATGTGACTATGTAAATAAATACTAAGTGTGTAGCTTGAGAGGCAGGTTAATGGCTGGGGAAGCCGGGTTTGACCTCAGTGACATTTCAAATTAGTTCTGCTGCGCTGGGCTGGTGCTTTGAAGGGATTTGCGCTTGGGCTGGATATGGTAAGAAATGTTAAAATTCATCATGTGAAGAGGCTCTTCAGAGCTTCCTTCCTCCTGGGAAGAGACCTCCACCTCCTCCAGCACCCTGGGGCGAATGTCCAAGCCCAGGAGGTGCCGGGGAAGGTGGGCAGCTCAGAGGTGGGCATGCACATTGCTCTTACTCTAATGTAGCACCCAGAGATATGGGGATGGGCAGGCGGGGAGCAGGCGTGGAGCATCGCCCCTGGGACATCAGCCCTGTGGTGGCTACCGAGCTGGTGCAGCTGGATCCTCTCCTGCTTCAGGTGGATCACTCAGGCATTGGGGCAAGTGTGTAATATATCCACACATGTACGTTATATAGAGATACGCCTGCGTGTGTGTGTGATGTATATATATACATATGCATGCACAGAGATAAAATTCATTAGAAGTGGGCAGAGAATATATTACTAGTGCTTAATACATGCACTGAAAGGCAAGTAGATGGCAGAAAAGAATACATTACAAGAACAAAAGGGGTCATTTGTACAGGTCTCACTCGGCCCTCTTGTGAGCGTGTGTCATGATACAGGTTTTAATTACCCGAACCCATGCTGGCCTTCATGCAGGATCGCATCTCTGACACCGGAGCAGCCTTCTGCCAGGGCAGTCTTCAGCTCTCAAGTGTGAGGCATATTAATTCCTTGGGGAACTGATATGACAATTTTTATCGTGGAAGAAAAAAATGTTTCCCGCACACCCTGGGAAATGGCTGAAATTTTCCTATGGAAGTTCAGCCTTGGGCAAGCAGTGTACGCAGGGACTTTCAGCCCAGGCAGGAGAGGTTGGTACATTTGTGAGCTGAACTCATCTCCAGCGTGGAGCTGCTCTCCGGTCCAGCTGCCTTGCTCCCTGGCTGGATGTTCACGGTGATGAGGACGCCCTGTGGAGCTGGCGGGACCCCTGTGAGGGGATGCTCTGCACACCCGGCTGTGGCTGCTGGCTCTGCCTGGGAGAGCTGGACATGGCCGTCCCCTCCGGATCCTGGCCCTGACAGGTACTCACCGTGCTAATGAGGATGCTGTAATGAGCGTGAAGCCAGATGGTATCACCGAGATCACCCAGTGAGTGCTGGCCCCAGGCAGATGAACCTATTTTTAACAGCCAGACTGCCCATTGCCGGCTCGCCCTGCTCCCCTTCAAAACCTTCCCTTCCTTGAGCCTTGACATATTTGTTTTCCTTCCCCATTAAGAGGCTCTCACCAGCGCCTGGTGAATGGAGAAACGCTGCCAGGGTTTGTTTCTCTGGCACCATCCTGACGCAAGAGCCGCTTTTCCAACGCACCGGCAGCAGTGACCGTGCTGGCAGTGTTGGATGGGGACGGGGTCCCCTCCCTGTCACCGCCTGCCCTGGGGCTGCTGGGGACCAGACATATGGCAGCAATTTCCCAGCCCTGTCCGTCTGCACTCCGGAGGGGAGTGGACCTGCAGTCCCGGGGACGGCTCTGGCCCTTCTGTTCAGCTTTTGGTGCCAGCAAGGATGCAGGAGCCGGTGCTTGTTGCGAGGAGGGTCCGGATTCATCCCGCCTGCAAGGATTGCTCAGGGGCATTGCACCCGCTCCCGGCGGGGTCTGCATCACCGCTCCTGCGTGCCCGATGCCACTGCTTGTCACTGTGCTGGGTGATGGCAGCGGTGGCACGCAGCGACAGAGGGTGGGAAGGAGAGAGACGAGGCTCTTTGCTCCCTTCCACGGGAGGAAAACTTTCTACCTGTTTTGAATGGCCGTGCAGAAAGCTGCCGCAGGACCTCAGGGTGTGCAGGGGATTGGGCTCCCAAGGTTTGCAGCCTCTGCGGAGGATTGGGAAGATGTATTTGGATAATTTTGGCAAGTGGAATGACTCAGCCTCCCGACAGCCCTCCAAGACCTTTGCCACTCCACCTAAACAGGGATTATTTCATCCTCTCAGAATGGCTTAAGCACTAATAAAAGGCATTAAAAATTAATTTTCCACGCTGTCTGTTGGCGTTTCTTCCATCCCTGGAACGCGCTCAACAAGCAGAACTGATAAGCAAAACCCAGACAACGTCCTCCGTGCTAATGCCCCCCCCGCACAGGCATGCTCCCCCCAGCCCGGCGTTTATCATTAGGGGCGGCTGCGCAATTATTAACATTCCATCTTTCTCCCTTTCTTATAAAAAAAAAAAGGAAAGATTTTGTTGGCAGCTTGGTTATTTGCTACGGATGTCAGGCCTGCTTCTCTCTCTCCCTCCTCATGTCAAATAACATATGCAAAGGAAATTTATACACATGCACACAGGCATCGCTGTATACAACAGTCCTCTGCCATCCGACAAGGCTCTCTTCCATCTCCCGAGGGCCAGGAGGGAGGTTGCTGGGCTGTGAGCTGTGCGGAAGAGGGGAAGCCAAAGGAGCAGGAGCAGAAGCAGCAAAGGATCAGACAGGGTTGCAATCCAGCCGGGCTCAGCAGGTCAGCCTGGTCTGCGTGGGGTTTTATTAGGGCCGATGGCAACTCCTCCTTTGGGTCAGGAGCTGCCCAAAAAGGATATTTGAATCCCTTCTGCTGGCTGACGGGGTCTTGGCTGGCACCTTTATCAGTGGGTGGGTGGCTGTCATCAGCCGGAGCGAAGGGCTGGAGCGGGGGGGTGCCTGGAGCGGGGCGCAGCAAGACCCCCCCAGGCCCTCCTGCAGCTGCAAAGGGGTAGAGCAGGCTGCGCAAAAACCTGCTTTTGCCAGGGCACAGGCGTGGAGAGAGGCTTTAGGCTTTGTGCCCGAGATCCTGCAGAGGAAACGGGGCAGGCGTTGAAATCCTCCCTTGCAGCCAGAAACCCCTCTGCCAAACCCAGCCTTGCAGAGTCCCGAAATGAAGCATCCCTGCCCCGGTCAGGTCTGTCTCCAGCAAGCGGCAATGGGGCGAGCTGGGCAGGGTCTCCTTCTCCCGCTCTGTGGCCAGGAGGGGCTCCTCAGGGCTGCTCCGGCAAGGCTGTCACCAAGGGCTGCCGGCAGGTGAAGGTGTGGGACGTGCACACCGGCCGTTGAGCAGGATTTCTCCCAAACCGGGGGTGAACAAGCCCTGGCTGAGACGGGAGGTCCCAGCCAGCATTTGGAATCCCAGTGTCCATCTCAGGCCAAGGTACAATGGAAGGATATTTGGCAGAGGGACCATCAAAATGCGAAAGACCACACGTGGACCCCAAAGTGACCTTGCAAATGAGTGCGTGGTCCTGCCTCGCTGCACGGGCACCTGCCCAGCGAAATGCCCTGAGCTGGGTGCAGGGGCAGAGCCTGTCCAGGGGGCTGGTGGGGTGGCCATCCCCACAGAGACGGGGGCACCAGTCCGGGAAAGGCACCGGTGCCCCATTCCCAGCCAGCACCGCTGCTGTGCCTGCCTCATTCGCCTCGGATCCACCCAATTACAGCTAATTAGCTTTTCTGCCATAAAACCCTAAGGAGACAATGGAGAAAAGCCTCCTGCCTTTGACAGTAATGAAGTTAAATAGATATTTATTTATCCTTTTATTAGACAAACCAATTATAATTTTACGCTTGAAATAGCTAATTTTTAAATGTGATGTCGAAGCACATGTATATACCAACGTAATATCTAGCCAGACCTGGCCTATAACAATCCTGCCTCATTAACAGCATGGCTAAGTTGGTATTTAAATATACTCTAATGCACCCATTCATAAAATGATAATTAAAAATACGCTGAAACGCAGCTATTAAGGCAGAGATCCTGGTTATTTATAGGGTCTGTTTTTAGTTTCGAATGATAAAATCCTGAGTAATTGCTTGGACTGGTGAAATTTTGCTTCCCCCGGTGCTCTGACCCACTGTGGCTGGGAAAGCAGAGGTTGGCATTTCCCAGCGAGCCTGCCATCCGTCCGGGGAACCACGGGAAGGCTGTGGACGGACCCGTGCCCGGGCTGAGCCAGCAAAGCCCCCCGTTGCCCCTGCAGAAGAGAGGAGCCCGGCACGTCACCAAAGCACACGCACACTTTCCTTCCTGCAAGATGAGCAACGTCCATCTGGCATCTCCAGAAAGTTTATGTCAAACAGCAGGAAGAGGAGAAAAGCTGCTGCAGATTGCAAAGCAAACACCCAGGGACTGAGGCTCCCAAAGAAAACACCGGAGAGGAGCCTGTGGATGCACGATGTGCAGTCCAGGTGCCCGTGCCTCAGAAATAAGAGAAATGATAATTAAGCCACGCTGGTCCCAAGTATTTGCAAATGCTTAACTGGGTGCTGGAGGCGACTGGTAACCAGGGGTTTGTATTTCTTTTAAGAGCGCAGTGCTAGTGTTTCCCGTCTGCGGGAGCTCGCCCACGGCTGCTCTTCCTGGCCCTGCGGGGTCCCTGCACGCTGCAGCATCCCTCATCCAGCAGTATCTTCCTCTCCGCTGGGTCAGCAGGCAGTACCCCAGCCTGGGCAGCAAAATGCCAGATCCCAAATTTCCTGCTCCGACCAGTTTTGCTGCCTGTTCCTGCCATGCAGGGCGGTGTGACTGGGATGGGGGCTCACCGGGAGGCTCAGCACACTCTTGGTTGGGCTGTGCAGGAGCCAGATTACATTCAGAAGGCGTTGCAGGCAGGCTGGGATGTGCAGCCCCTGCGCAGGGGATGGAGGAGCCCGGACCGATGCCTTCCCCCTTTGCCAGGTGGCAATGCCCTGCCTGGTCTCACACCTCCAGCACAAGGAGCACTGCGGTGTTAAGCAGCCCCTTCCCAACGAGCACGTCCACCTGCACCCAGCTCTCCTGCGGAGGTTTATATGAAATGAGTTTGCTGGGGCTCAGCATGGCCTGCAGCTCCCTACTTCTATCTGCCCCATGGGAAATCAGAGGTAATGAGGGCTGTGACTGATGCGCCGGTTTCTACTGTCCTGCCTGGTTCAGGTGCCCGCCTGGGCTTTTCTCTGAGCCTGTCCCTTTCCAGACAGCTCAAAAGCAAAGGAGCCAAGCGGCAGGTCAGCCTCTGGGCTGTCCAAGCTGTTTGCCCTCAAAGCATTTCAGGTCCATCCCCACCATCGCTTGTACTGCTCCACTCATGTTCTCGCACGGCTTCCCAGCACGCACTGGTAATCGTGGCCCCATCACCCCCGTCCTTCCCGGCTGGAGCAGGCTCTGGTTTCCCCTGCCTTTCCCTGCCATCTGGACGCGGGGCCGGGTGGCTGGAGACCATCTGACTTCTCAGCCAAACACTAGATACCGGAGATCATAGAGGGACTTTTAAAAAATTAATTTTGCTGGCTATAAAGCTCCAGAGAGTGCAATTCAGTGTTCGGCTCAGCTGGCCGTTTCGGCTCCAGGCAGGATCTACCACAGCGCGGCGTGACCCCGCGGCGTTTGGAGCCATCTGGCCCGGCAGCCCAAGCCCCACAGCCCCGGCCCCAGCCCGGCGCGGGTCCCGGTGCTCCTGATCCCACCCGGTCCTCTGGCTCTTCATCAACTCCCCTCTTCCCACAAGACCGGGGGCCTCCTCCATACATTTCTAGAGGCAGGCAAGAGTGATTTGGGAAATGAGAAATTTGCTTTAAAAATGTGATTTCAGCCGTCTCACACCTAGTCAGGATTTTCAGCTAATTTTGCTGAGCGCTTCTAGTTGGAGACATTTTTGCTTCAGGGCTAGAGGCACAGAACAACTCACGAGAAGTTGGCAGCTTTGCATCCTGCAGCCCAAGGGTTAGGGTATAGGGTATCATTCCCAAGGATATAGGAGACCCTTTTCCAGCCCATCCAGCAAGGTGATGGCTGAGTTTTGGTGGGACAGGGCCAATTCTTTGCAAGTCCTAGTAGTTAAATGCTTTATACCACCTTGTTGGGTCTATCCCCTCCTTCTGCCAGGCCCCATGTTTGTATTTCTCCTACCACCACCTCTGTGCACATGGACTCTCAAAGAGCTGGGCTCTTTCCCCAATGCCTTAGCTCGGGCATCAATCTGTGCGCTTGGTCACACACGGGACCCTGCCGTGTGGGGGGGGTCAGGGGGATCCAGGGGCAGCGGTGGCAATGCTGTCCCCTCTAGGTGTTGCCCGTGAGACCACAGTGCCATGGCCAGCAGCCGGGTCTGGGGCCCTGCGGGATGGGGCTGCTGGCACTGGAGGATGGTTTCGGATGCTGTGCTTGCTGCGTGTCCCTGCAGCTCTGCGCAGCAGCATTTGCCCTCTCTCCTGAAGCTGCTGTGGAAGGGGATGGGAAGAGGCTTTCCAAGGACGGCAGAAGGGCATGGCAGAGCAGGATGGCTGCTGGAAGTGGACGTGCTAGAAGGACCCTGGAGCTATGGGCAGGGGACCCACAGAGCCCAAGCTGGGTGCTGCTACCTTGCCAGCCCCAGGGCAGGTTCCTTGCTGGCCCCGTGGCCCTTGGCAGCTCCATGTCCCCGGCTCTCAGGGCTGCAGGGTGTCCCTCCACACAGCCGGAGGACCAGGGGGCTCGGTGCTCTCAGATGCGCAGGCTGTTTTACATCTCCCATCTGCTTCCCCGCCACCGCTGCCATCTGGCTCTTTCCCAGCCTGGATACTTTCTTCCTAACGCCTCGCTTCTCCACCAGGCTCAGCGGCTTCAGCGCATGCGGAGCCCTGGCTTCTGCTGCCATTTCCAAATCGCCAGGGGTCCAAGGCTCGTCTCTGCATTCCGGCTGGGGCGGTGCTTGTGGCCGCTCTTTGCAAGGGGCAAGTACTGTTTTCTACCCCATCGCTGCTTTCTGCCCAAAATGCTGCCACAGCATCTCTCCCCCCTCCAGGAAACCCATGGGGAATGCCCAGCGGGTTTGCAGGACCTCCTGCTTTCAGCTTTACTCCTTATTGCTTCATGTTCGTTAAACCAAGCCGTTCTGGGTCATTCCCCATGGGGCAGAAGGGGAGATGGCCTTTAGGACCCCAAAAAAGAGCAAGACCTCTAAAGAAGCTGACGGGGTTGGGAGGTGATGGGTGTCACAGCATGACCACACTGTGCCACCGCTTGTCTCCTTCAGCCCAGCCTGGTCCAGCGAGGCCGCAGCGCTGAGGTTGGGCAGGTTTGTGCGTGACAGATGTGAGTCTGAGTCCGCCTTGCAGCACTAAGGTAGCACACAGGCTGTTGATCCAGGCATGAGAGAGGGGAAGGGCTTCCAGGGCTGGGTGCAGCCAGGATGTGGATTAGAGCAACTCTGAAGCTAATTTTCAGTCACTTGCTGGAAGCATGTGCCCCGACGAGATGATGAGGAATGGGCCCAGAACCCATTAAATCCTCTGCTAAATGCGTTCAGCTAAGCATGTGCCCTGCCTGCATCTTGCCAGCAGCAAAGCCTCCAGCTCCAGAAAAACCCGAGGCTCGTTTCCTCCCAGGACACTGCCCCCGAGAGCAGGGTCTCACCCCAGTGCCCCCCACCCAGCCGTGTCCCTCCCGTCCCCGCCGGCAGCGGGCTCGGCTGCATGGCCGAGGGAGGGGACACCTCTCCATGTCGCACGGGGTGCGGGTCTGCTCCTTCATCCTCCCGTGTTGGTGGGGGGGGTCTGCCCACAGTCTCCTCCAGCACCCCTGCTGCGGGCTCCTTGCCGGGGCAGCCCTGACACCCTGGTGATGGCCGTAGCACCTTTTAGGGGACACCAGAGGCTGGGGGCTTGCTTGCTGGCCCCTTGGTTTAGCTGGGCTCTGTGGGGACACTGCGGCACCGCATCCTCCGGGGGCTGGGGGCCAGCCCAGAGACAGAGGTGGGTGAAACCGGTCCCTCCCCGTCCCCCCCCCCCAGGACTCCGTGCACACGCCTGACTCAAGGGAAGCCGGGATCCGGGTTCCTGCCTTTTCCCCAGCCCCAGCAAGCGGCAGATGGGCTTACAGCCCCCCCCCCAAACCGGGGCTGTGTCCCGCCCGGGGCCCGGGGCCGCGCCGCGGGGCGGGGGCCGCTGCCCGCCGGCAGACACTGGATGGCACTCGCACTCCTTGGCACGGAGGGCTGCCATCGGGGGGGGGGTCGGAGGAAAGCACGGAGGGGGGTGTGTGTGGGAGAGGATTTACCGCCCTCCCCCCCGCCGCCCCCCCCCCCGGGGGAGCCCGCGGGCCGGGGGACGCGGCTCCGTGGGGTCCGTGGCCGGTGGGCTCCGAGCGGGTGGGGGCTCCCGGGGGGGGCGGGGGCAGCGCTGGCTCCGGCCCTGCGGCGGGGGCGGCTCCGGGCTCTGCGGGGCCGCCGCTCTGCACCCCCGAAGCGTTGCCAAAGGCTGCGCAGACGGGCGCTTCGTCAAGGCCCCCCCTGCCAAACAGCAGGCTATAGCAGCGTTCCCCCTACCCCCGTCCCCCTCGCAGTGGGGGGGGGGGCACAGCATCGTCCCCGCCGCACCCCAGGAGTCCCCGCTCAGCATCGTCCCCCGGGCAGAATTCGCTCCCGCGTGTGCAGGGGTCTCCAGCCGGCTGGGGTCCCCTCCGCGGAGCACCGGTCCCCACACCTAGTGAACTCGGTGGGAATTACAGCACATCATTTATTAAAGGGTTGCTGTCAAGGTTGACAAGCCCCCAAATTAAGTAGCTTAAAAATTCCATTAGCTGAGGTCTTTCTGGTGCCATGTCCTATCTCACTTTTGTTTATCAACCTTCACGGCTCTGAATATCTAGTAGCTGCTCAGCTGTGTCCGTATGGTGGAGAGATGTGGGGGGGGGGGGATGGGAGAGTCAGGGGGAGGGAAAAGTTCACCGACATGCAGCACGTACAAGGATCTGTCTATAAACACACTCTGGAAGCCGGTCACACCAGCCTGTAAACAAGTGGGGCCCAGGTTCGCGTGTATTTAGCACTCAGCAGCGCGAGAGCAAAAACTTCACAGGGAGTAGAAAAGGGGAGGGGAACGGGCTTGAGTTTTAGGTCTCTGAGGCTCTGAAGACTGGGCCAGACCCGCTGCTGTCCCTGCCGAGGTAAGGCACCCTGTGCCCCTCCGCTCCCAGGCTGGGGCTGCTGCTCCGGAGGCGATATAGGCAGGGAAAAATTCTGCATTTGGGTCAAGGAAGACATGCCTGGGAGGTGCAGGTGTGGGCTTAACAAGGGGACACAGACACCTTGTTTTACTTCACATGATGTCCTGGCACCAGCTAGGAAAGCGGCTCTGCTGTTGCACAGCTCTTCCCAGCACCACCCAGCTCCATCCTGCTGTCCCCTCTGGGGCACGGAGGGCCACCGTGCATGGGACATGGCAGGACCTTGGACATTCCAGGGAAAGGGGACAGTCTTCTTGTGCAGGCACCTCTACAGACGAGGCTTCCCATCGTTTCTAGCTCAGGAGAGGGCTTTCACACTGCTAGAAGAACATACTCCTTTAAAACAGAAGCTGGGGCAACGAATGTCAGAGCAGTTCTGGCAGTGACTGCAAGGTGCGGCCAGCAAGAGGGTTACTGAGTCTGGCAGATGCCGCTTTCAGTTACCAGGATGGCATTGCATGTGGGTTCTCGCGAGGGCTTCCATCAACACGTCCTTACCCATCTCTGTCTCGCTGCAGCTGCAGGGCTGGAGAGTGAGCACAGTGTGTGCGACACAGGCACGACTGCCTGCGAGGCGGCGGGGCTGGGCCAGGCTGCAAAGCAGCCACAACAGCACAGCCAGTTTGCTCACACTCTGCATTACCAGGTCTAGAAACAGCTCTCACAGCGCACAGGTGAAAATGGTGCTAGGTTGCACCTGACCGTGTGGTACCAAACACCCCTTCACCCCACGCCCTGCAGAAAAGCTGGTTTCCAGACTGCAAACTGCTCCGCTGCCTTCACCGACTTTTTCCAGCGAGATGGTCCCATAAATGCTGCTGGAGCATAAATGCTGCAGGGAGCTGCACGCATGTACCAGTGCCGTCCGCTCTGGACTAATGGCTGCTGCTCCTCACTCACCCCGACTCGAACGCAGCCTCTGTCCAGAGCCAGGAGGGAGGGGAGTCAATCCAAGGATGGAGCTGCTGGAGACAGCTCTGCTCCCCCGCCTGAGCTCAGGTGTGTGTCCCCTCCTCCCTATTCTGTGACTCTCCCTAACGCTTGCACAGAAGCAGAAAAAGGAGATTTTGTGTCTGTAAGTCCGTCTGGGCTTGTTATTCACTGTCCCTCTGGGCGAGATCACCACGGATGGCTCTAGCAGATGGCAGCGACCTCCCCAAGAGAGGAGAGAAAACAGAGAAATTGCATCCTACTTTCTTCAAACAGCCAGCCTGGCCCGCAGCTCCAAGACTCAAACTTAATCTGTCTGCAAAGCCGAAACTCCTTCCAGGGCTGAGCAATTAGGGCGAGTGCTGTCCTGAGGCAGTGTCGTGCGGCAGTGCAAGCTATCTAATGGGCGGGGGGGGAGAAGCCCACCACTCCCCGGCTGCTCCTGGGCAGGGAGATGCTCCAGCATGCTTTAAATAATCAGCACAGGTCCCCGACCCGAAGTGCTGCAGCTGCGGCTGGGAGGAGTTCAGTCCCTCTGCTTCTTGGTGACAGCAAGAGAAACACTCAGAGAAGGGCAGCGATACAGATGACTCCTGGAAATGTCAGATGGAGGATTATTCTCCTGAAATCCCGGCCTGATTTGCAAGTCCAGGAGAATGGGATATATCAGGAGAATCAAGCAAACTTCAGGACACATCTCCAAAAGTCCATTTATTTTTAACAGCAAAGTGTTGCACCTTTCTCCGCTCTATGAACGTGGAGCGGTGTGTGCCATTAACAACCCGGCTGTGCCAGTCCGTTGGACTTACTCACAGCGGGGTTACTCACGGCCCATTTATTAAAGAACAGGACTGAGACCCACCGTCCCTGTCAGTGCCACGCGCTGAGCGCCCCGTCAGACTGGAGCAGCTTCACGAACTGAACCGAGCCAAGATGGCAAACATTTACATGCCACAACCCGCTGCGTCAGCAGTCGCGTGTTTGCGCAGATGTGGTGGTGTCGGCATGGAGGAGTGCATTGGGGCTTGACGGCATGCATGTGTGCAGGGACAGGCAAATCCGCGCACGAAACCCTCCCCTCGCCCTTCTGTCTCCAGGAGCAATTACTGGGTGTGAGGGGAATGAGAAATCTGCATGATAAATCTAGAAAAAGCAAACTGCTCCACTCCACCAGGAAGGAACCCAGCTATTTTTAAGTTCAGGGACCATGCACGCAGCCAGATAAAATATTCAGCCTTGTGCAAAAGAAAACAGGAGGAGACTACAAACATCCCAGCTCTGTCTGTCTCCTGCAGGCCTCTCCCCACCCGCTCCCCGGGTGCACGAGGGCTCCCTGAGACCCCACTGCAGCCCCCGGAGCTGGGACGATGCAGAAAGCCGGGTGCGGGGCCGGGCGGCCAGTCCCATGCCGAACGCCAAATGCTAAATACGTGCCTGGCCATCTCTAGGAAACACTTGCGAAACCCACTGACCCAAATACTCCCACCCAGAACACGTCCCTGGCCGAGCAGGAGCGATAATGAGATGAAGCAGCGGATGAATGGTTGGCAAGCACCCCACCGGAGAAGCGATGCCGCCGGCCGAGGAGACGAGCAAAGGGCTTGATTTACCCCCGCGAGCGGTGGGTTTGGTAACGCAGCCCCTGTGCCGGCGAGGGGACAGCACCCTGCATCCACCCAGCCCATCGCCCTGCTCCCCGGGGGCCCCGGCGCCCCCACGGGCAGGGGGCACGGGGGGCGGCGTGGGGCTCGTGGCCCCTGGCTCGGAAGCGATGGCTCCTGACAAGCGCGCGGCGGGAGCGGAGCAGCGCGAAAGCGACCTCATCGCCGTCGATCATGTCAGCGTGGGGACCGGGACCCCCGCCGCTGACCTACTTACTGCTTAAAGGAGCAGCCCGGCGCTGTGCAGCGAGGGGCTTCGGGGGGGCTGGGGGGGCTCTGTGCCCCCCCGGAGGACTTGGGTGCGGCCACGGGAGGCTGCGCTGCCGAGGATGCTGTGGAAGGCACCAACGCAGCATCTCCACGCCGTGACGGTGAAACTCCGTTGGATGTCAGCTATTGCTAAAATGAAGTTGCTTTTCTCACCCGTCCATCTCCAGACCACTATAAATAGTGATGCCGAGCACAGCAAAACAAATACATGCTCTTTGCATTTAGTTGCCACTTCCAATAATAATAATAATAACAACCATTGTTATTCACATTTGCTCCAGTGCTGCTGCAGCCTCACAGAAAGTGGCACTGTGGTCTGCCAGGCAATGGAAGGGTGTCAAGGACTTTTTTATGATCAAAGTGGGATCCCTTTGTGCTCTTGGCCACTTAATGCAAGCACAAGCGGTGAACAAAAATACAAAACTATTTCCTGTGACAAACATGGGATCAGGAGGAGACGCCCCTGATGCTGGGAACCTGCGTGGACTCTTCTCCAACCGAACAGCTCCAGCGCTGCCTTTCTTTGTGCCTACTGCTGTACAAACTGAACCGTCTCTGGTTTAACTTCAAAGGGAATTGACTTGAAGCACTTTTTTTATATGAGGCTGTGTACAGTTATTACTGTTTGTCTACTTTTTTCTTTTAATAATTAAAAAAACCCAAACAAACCAGGAAACCAATATTTTTGTTGTATTCCTGTAATTCCTGATTGTTTTAGAATTGAAATGAAGGATTTTGCTATGAATCTCCCCCCACAAAAATTAGAATGCCTCAAAGAAATGTTTTCAGATGGTCAAATAAATCTACGTTAAGGACCTGCTTTGCCCTGCTGCTGGGGGTCCTGCGCCTGCAGCTCTCTGGAAAGGCCATGGCCGCAGTGCCCAGCATGTCCTTGCAAACAGAAACTGCCTAAAAATTTCCTTCTGGGAACTGTGTTTCATGTGAAATATTTTCCTTTTGTATAAAAACAATGCAGACTTGCTGCTCGCTACACGTGTCAAGACACGCTGCTGCTTCAGCATTTTCCCCTGACGGGCTGGGGGTATGCAGGCGTCACCCGCTCTGCCCAGTGTGGCCCTGGAAATGGAAAAGATCACTCTTGCTATGTTATATTGAAAAATTTGGAATTTTTTTTTCTTTAGAATTATTTACTCCTCACCGCTATAGCTACTTTCCTTTGCAGTTGATTTTGCACTGACAGTTTTAAAACAAAACAAAAAAAATTAAATAAAACCAGGAAGTGAATAATGCTGAGGGTTTTCAAACAACTTGTCTGTCTCCTGTTTCCCTGGGAGAGCATTTGCAAAATGAAAGCATTTAAACTATCTGAGATGCGATTACCACGAAATGGATAGGAGAAATAAGAAACGGCAGTGCAAAAGCACTACCAAAAATACCCGAGATTAAAAATGAGCTTTAATCTTAGTGTTTGTTTTCTTCAGAGCCCGAAAGGCTGCTGGGGGAATGCGGACAGCAACGGGATTGAAAAGTGCAAATTATCCAAGAAGCGCCTGATGGTAAAAGTGATTAAAATACAGAGGAAGGCATAGAAGAAAATTATTGTGCCAATTCTAAAAAAAGAAGGGGCAAAGTGAGACGACCCGGCGGAAGCCAACCCGCTGCACGCAGACACAGATGGACTTTCTGCCGCTCTCCACGGCAGTTCCCCGAGCCTGCCCTTCCACCGACACTCGGGGAGGATTTGGTTCCTTGCTCCTGCCAGCGTGGTGGAGATGATTGTTCCTAGTGAATAATAACAGCAAATATTTCAGATTTGCTTCCCTGCCCTCCCCCATACGCAGAGGTGCTCACCCTCAGCAGTTTGTGTCTTCCTCCATATTTCCTTCGGCAATGGCAAAACGTTTTGGTTCACTGGGCCAAAGTTTGACTTACTTGTTTAAATATTTGTAGACATTACTAGTAAATATCAGTGGCAACATACGAGCATCCTCCAACCACGTGAAGTGTGTTACCATGTACTTTAACGCTCAGTTGGTATTTGCAAAAACGTTGTGTTTTAAATTAGTACAACAAAGGTTATGCTCACAGCAAATATTATAATGATTTGTCATAAAATGTGACGTCTTGACACTATGAAAGAGAAAAGTATTAACTTAGTGCTGCCGGTAAAAATTACCCAGGTGCTACCAGCGTTATCTAAATGGCCCGGTGCAGAGACGGGCACGTCTGTCCCAGTACAGGCACTGCGGGGATGCCGAGACCGCGGTGCTTCCCACCGTGGCCGGTCCCAGCCTTGCCCTGCCGGGTGCTCTCCGTTTGCAGCCAGCCCTCCTTCCTTCCCCACTTCCACACACGCCTGCACAAGCGACCGCTCCCGGGAAAATGCCACCCCGGTCCCTTTCCATCAGCAGGGCTTGCGCTCTGCTGGCCGGCAGCGACCCCGGGACAGCCCCGCTCCGGTCATGTAAATCCTGACCTTTCTGTGAGGAGCAACAGGCTTCTTCCTTCGCATCCCTTCTCTTGAGAGAAACATCTTACCGCTGGAAATGAAGCGATATTGTTATTTAGCTCAGCTAAAATGAGGCAGCAAAGTCAGCTAGTGATTAATTTAACAGGACTCCGATGCACTGCCAGCTCCATTTCGGCTTTCCTTAAAATCACGCTAACTCGGCCAGAAGTTGTTCTTCCAGTTCTAAATGTATGCTTGTTACTACTACACTACTGTGTTTATGTTCATATCCCACCCATGCAATTAGCGTGCCCGTGCCCGCGCAGATTAAACGGCTTCCCGGGACACTGCCCATCACCCTGACTCCTGACTGTCACCGCACAGAGCAGAGCACAGAAAAATTTCCTAAATGCTAGTGCATCGCAGCTCACGTGCACACGCCTGTGCACAGGCACCAGCACACACAGAAATGCCGTCGAGGGACAAGCAGCGCTGGGACGTCTCCCCGTCCTTTGGTGGAGCCACACGCGCCTGTGCTGCACAGCTAAGGGGTTTTTCTTTTCATTTTTTTGGGTAGGGCTGAGGAGCGGGTGCCCGCGCGATCTGCTAAGCTTTCCCAGTTTGGGGGCCGGGAAGGTGAGCGCCAGCGCAGCCAGGGAAGGCTTGGCCGGCTGCGCGCTGGGGAGCAGCTGACCGCCCCGCTCCCTTTGTCTCCCTTTCCCTTGACTCAGGGCATTTCACATCCCTATTGACAACGTGTTTGGGACATTCAGACATTGAAGTGACAGTGGCATTTCCATGACCTGAAACCGGAGACTCTGTCGGTGCGGGCTTTGAAGACATTAGCTGTCCATAATCATGAGTTAGACTTTATCGGGCTTTTAAAGAGCACATGATGAGAACAGCTAGTGACAAAGTGTTTCTGCAGAGCGCGATCCAGCCTGGCAGGATTCATCTCCTCAAGCCCTTGGAATTTGCAATATTCATTAGGAGTTGGGAAAAAATGCGCTTCCTTCGGAACAATGCAAATTGTGAAAGGAAACCTTTCTCACGCGTGTGCCCCGGAGCGCCAGCTCTGGCAGCGGGGGTGGTGGGGAAGCAATTAAAACCCTTCCAGCCCATTAGTGGGTGCGTTCATTAGAGCTGCTGCTGCTGCTGCTGGGGAAGGGCAGGACGCTGGGCAAAACACTTCTTCGGGAAACAAAATGTCAGGGCCTGTCGTCATGCGCTCCTGGCACCTTTCTTCTCTTTTACTGAAGGGAAAGGTCCTTGGCTGCCGAGGTGGGCACGGAGAAGCCTGCCAGTTTGTGTGGCTTTTTGCAGAGGGCTTGTCACGGGGATGGGCACTAGATGTGTGTGACAGTAGTGTCTGCCATGGCAGTCAGCCTTGCAGGAGCCTCTGCTGCATCGGGGGGCTCAGGGCTGGCAGTGAGCAGGGAGCCCATCACCCCAAGAGCTGCTCCTGCCTGCACCGCGGCTTGGTTATGGCACCGTGGCACACCATGCCATGCCACTCCATGGGGCACCACGCCATGCCTCGGGGGACCATGCCGTGCCACACCATGTGGGACCATGCCGTGCCATCCTATGTCACACACCGCGCCACGTGGGACCATGCCACGCCACACCACGCCACGCGGGACCTGCTCAAAGCACAGGGCCCGTTGCTTCTGCTGGGATTTATCACCCCTCATGCCAAGAGTCCCAGCCGCAGGCACGTCCCCTGAGCCATCGCCTGCGCTCCCTCCCCAGGCTGTGGGCAGGGCTGCTGGCCATGGGGATCAATGTCCTCCTGCTCCAGCCCATGGTGACACTCGTGCCTGACCAGCTCTGGAGGGACAGCCCTTCGGGGGAGCTGATGGTAGGGTCTGGGTTGTTCCCCACCTGCCAGGGCTTTCTGCCCCGTGCGGACCCCAGGGGTTTGGAGGTACCTCAGGTGATGGTTACTGGGGACTTTGCAGGCAGCGGTGACATCTGACAGTCCCACAGTGATGCTGCCGGCGGTGTTTGATGGGGAGGGATGAGCCGGGGAGGTGTTCGGAGGGCACCACCAGCCCCGTCATGAGCTCTAAGCCAAGAAGTCTGGCTGGGAGCAGAGGTGAGCGCTTGCCGGGAGCTTGCGGGGTCCTTCTGGTTGCCTCTTGGAGATGCTGTATAAACAGTCGCAGCCCAGCCTCATCTGTCAGTTTTAAGTGTAAACACCCCTGCCATGGTAGCAATGAGCCCCTTTCCCAGGAGCAGGGCTCCGGGTGATTGCAACGCTGCCCGGGATGTCTGGGATCTTCCCCCCCGGTGTCTACAGGACCGCTGGAGCTGCCTGCAAACACAGCGACCGCCCTAACGAATTACACCGCTGCAGCACACCCCGGGTGCAAGTCAGAGGAGTGCAACCTTCAGAGACAAGCTTTGCCTTTCCATGGCTGTGCTCAGCGGGGAACCCTGGAGGATGCTGAGGCAGGGGTGCATTTCTCCAGTGGGTGCTATTGCTCTGCACAGCAGCTGGCCGTCCTTGGGCTGGCCACAGGTAGCTTGTACAATCTGCTGCAGAGCAGCTGATTAGGACCATTTGGCCTCTTCACCACCTAGTTTCCTCTGCTCCATTATTTCAGGATTCCTCTGCAATTAAACAGAATTTGGTTTTAATCAAAACATGCTCCATTGCTGTCCACTGCCACTGTTTGGAGCTGCAGCAAGCACCTGACCACGCGTGGGGCAAGGCTCAGCATCCCCTCACCTCTCCTCTCCCACAGGCTCTTGGAGGAACAAGGGCAGAAAAGAATGAAGGGACATATTGGGTGGCTGCAGATATGTGGATCGGATGGGCTGCTGGGTCCATGCAGAGGGGTCTGCGGTGCTGGGTGCCCTGCATGTACATACAGCGAGCTCGGGGAATTAATGCCATAAGGACAAGGCGGAGCTGTTTTGATGGTGGACTGATAATCACCTACTCACTGCAAGATTTTGAAATTTCTGTCCTGATGTGAAAAAAATAAGCCTATTCATCATGGGGAGGAGAGGGTTTGCACTGAGAACAAGCACGAAGGCACACATACCACCCGTCGTGGGGCCCAGGACTGGGCGCAGGCAGCTCCCCTGCCTCTGCCCGCAGCCTCTTGGGGGTGGCCACCAGGGAAAGGGTTAATTTAACCAGTTCTCATGGGGTTTTGGAAAGTTCCTTCTTTCCAGGAGGCTGCCTGACGCACACTGACAGGGGCCTTTCAGCTGAGCACAAAGGCAGTGCTCTCCCCTTGCCCTCTCCATCTCTCCCATCCGAGCCAGCAAGCAGCTATAATCTCACTAGCAGAGGCTTTTACTGCTGTCACTTCGAGCCTCCTTTGCCATGTGAGTGGCTCAGATCTCCAGCAATGTAAAAAAGCTAATGAACGAGTAATAAACAAGTGTAACCAAGCAGAAAGCCTGCACGCAATAACATCTGAGCCAACACGGCTTTTAGGCAAAGCTTGGAGACACCACCAACAAACAGATATGTAATTAAAGAAAGTCTAATCTTCTTTGGTATCCAGAGATAAAAAAGGGAGGGAGGGGACATGCGTAGAGGTGACAGGGAGGGGACGTCATGGTGGAAACAGAAATAGAAGCAGAGAAAGAGAAAAGAGCAGAGAGGAGAAGGGAGGGTGGAAGGAGACTGCACTGCATGAGCCGGAGGGAAGGGGTCCTGGGGCACCCGTCCCTGCGGGGCTTGCTCTCCTCCCGTGAGAGAAGGAGAAAAGCTGGAGGAGCATCCTCCTAGGTGAGTCGAGGTGTTTGGGGAGGTGTGGGAAGTGTTCCCGCTCGCTGCAAGCACCCGGCATCCATGAGGCACAGGTCCCTGGCCCATCCCTTTGCCTGTCCTGCTGCGGCTCCTCTCCCTGGCTGTGCAGGGGGGATGCTTGGCCGGCGGGTACCACCATGCTAGCACAGCCTGCGCAGGCAGCAGGGACCTGCTTCTCTGGGCTCTGCCTCCTTGTCTTGCTGAACTGACCATGGCTGGGGACCAGCTGCAAGGTGCCACAGCAATCTTTCATATTTTCCCCTGGCTCATTAAAAAAAAGGAGGAAAGAATTGTTGTTTTTTTTAGTAAAGATAAATAAGGAAGAAGAAAAGCCAAAGCCTGTTAATCGCAATTACTCACCAGAGCCTTCAGGGGTCAAGGACCATCACAGAAATGAGGGCTGTCTGTGTTAACTTGCCTTCATTGTCTGAGCCAGGCTGCCATCCATCAGCTGTCCCCGAAATGCCCATTTGTATGACAGAGGAGGGACAGCCGAGGGACGGGCAGGCAGCGGGCAGGCAGCGGGCAGCGCTGCCCACGCCGAGCTATCGGCAGGAGCTGCCAGCCCCACCAGCCCCACCACGCACCATGCGTTGGGCTGCACCCTAAAACAGTGCAAGGAAGCCCCAAATCCACCTGGAATACTTTAGTAATGCTGGATTAATGTTACTTAAAATAGCAGTTCCAACCGCTGGTAGTTATCCCATCGTTTTCCTTAGTGCTGATATTACAATGCCTGCCCAGAACAGCGTGACAGATGAAGTGAAACTCCGGGAGATGTTATGAGAAATGGCAACCTAATACCTTTTGATGAAGTCACAGGTCACCATTTTTTCCTCCTAATTTCCACAGTTTAAAAAAAAATATTGCAGTCCTCTTGTTCCCTCTGGTTAAAAGTCGTAAGAAAAGTAAATTAACAGCATCAAAGATATATAAAAAAAGTCCTACATAAAAGCGATTGGTCAATTTGAAGACCAGCTGAAAAGACTTGGGAAGAGAGCCAAGGTCCTGATTCAGCAGGGCTTGCCACTTTAAATATCTGGGTTGTTCCTTTGAAGAAAATCATTGAAGTCAATGGACTTACTTAAGTGTTTGAAATTAGACGGATGATTAAGCCCCTTGCTGAACGGAGGCCTCAAAAGTTAAATTACCTTATAACCATGGCAGTAAAACAGTCTCCAAGACAGGCAGAGTTCTCTCTTCCTCGGTTGCAGAAAGCACCGCTCTGTAGTTCGGGGGTGTCCACTGCGGGGGGAGGTTTGCACCCCAGCCCCGCTGCCTGCTCCAGCCCAGCCAGACTGCAGCCTCTCGGCTGCCCACGCCAGGGAGACGCCGTCTCTTTTCGCCCCTTTTGCCATTTGCTCCCTAATTGACTATCTTTAGAACCAATTTTATTATCAGCTTCCTTAAGTCCCGCATTATCTTCATCAGGAGCAATTTTAAGATGAATTATCTTACCTATAAGTGCAGCCACTCCTGTTCCACAGCAGTGGACATCTGTATAACAGCTGCCAGAGACATGTCGGGGGGAAATTGGAAAGATGCATTGCAATGATTGTTTACTGAGTGGTTTAATAAAATCAGCTTAATGGGTAAGTAGGAGACTAGGAGCAGAAGTGTGTTCCTGTGAGCTCTATTATTTGAACCTGGAAACATCTATCAGTCTCTCAAACAAAAGGAGGCAAAGAATATATTGCATTTGGTATTTCTTCTCCAGATTGATTTATCATTGTCACGTCTGTTCCTTCCTTCCCTCTGCATTCCTGTCTCTTGGTAATACTGTAATATCTTTTATTATAGTACATTATATAATGCAGTCTATCGCTGTGAATATTGTTATTCCAAGACCAGACTTCTTTATCCAGACCCAATTCTGGCAACACTCTTTTGCAGTAAAGGAAGTCTCCTGCTTGAGTTAGCTTTGAGTCAGAACTGTGCAGAGACACCTGCATTTTGTCCACTGCAGTGAGCTTAAGGAAAAGAAAAAAACCCTTGTAGTTTAAAAGGTCCTAATCTGAGGATTAAGACCCAGCCAAGCAGCCATACGTGCTCTGCAGGTAACTTCAAAAAGGAACAGGAAATAGCAATATTTCTACTGAAAATGGGTTTTCAGGGGCTACGTGGGGCTGATTCCTGGAGACCGATCTGGAATTTTTGTTGGGGTTTTTTTTCTGCTTTGCGGTGGTTGCTGTCGGACGCGGGCTCCTCGGAGCAGTCCGCGGGGCTGCAGTGGCCAGAGGAGCTGACGACCCTCCAGGGACGCTGCGCTCCCGTGGGAGCAGAGCCGGTGCTCCGGCTGCGGCATCGCGGGCCGCCCAAACCTGCCCCTTCGGCCCCGGGCTCTGCTCCGGGGTATATTTAGCACAAAATTAGACACTCCAGCCTTTCAATTTACTGAGTAAAAATAGACTGGCCAACATTTCCTTGAAGTACTCATACAGTGAGTGATGCGTCTGTCTGCAGCTATCATGCAGCCAGGCCTGGAGAGAGAGGAAGGCTTTCTGTGCCATGTTCAAATAAAAACACTGACATCTATTTAACGCTGTGATTAAGAGCTGAAGCCCTGAGAAGTCAGGAAGTGAATCAGTTTGGATTCTCAACGAATGTCTCATGCTAACACCAGCCAGTCATGCTGCACATCCCGATGTCTCATGGCCTGTCGCTGTACCGACGAAAGCACAGCTGCTAAAAAAAGCCCTCCTAAGGAGAAAAACAAGCAAAAGAGGCACAACCAATAAACACGAGAAGGGTCCCTTTGTCTAATTCCTTGTGTTTGGGTATAAAATCACAGTCTGATTAGTAGGCTTCCAAGCTTGCATTGCAGGTTTTGAGCATCCATTGTTTTGAAATATTTACTTTTATTTCTCCTTACTTGAAAAACCCAAGTTGATATTTGTGAATACATTGTGGCACAACTTCCTGGGAAAGTGATGTTTCCCTTGTGTACCAGGACAATAACAGCAGAAGAATTACAAATTGTTTCTATGCTGGAGCCTGCATACAGAGCCCTTCTCTGCTGCTTTGTTCCTGAATATTGTCTATAGCTTCCCGAGCGACACAGCCACTGAATATAGTTCCAATAGCTGGTGACTGGAGCGGTGGGTGCACGGGGATAACAGTTTTGGGGGTTCTATTTAAAGTCTGCATACCCTTCTTAAGTCATCATGGATGGTAAATAGCCAGAAAGCCTGACAATGAGAAAGGACTGGCCAGTCACTTAGTAATTCATTGCCACAAAGTAGTGTAGTAGCCAAAGGTATTAAAAGGTTTCCAGAAGGGATTAGATGCCTCCTTTGAAGGCAGGTCCAAGAGAGGTTATTAGGCAACTCCAGAAGTATAAACCATGGCCTGGCAGAACGTGGGAGGATACACAAGGGATAAAGTCACTCTATACATGACTTATTCTTTGTGCTCTTCCTTGAGAAACCACATCTGGCTGTGCCTGGGAACATCACGCTGCTCTAGATGCACTTTGGTCAGGCCCCGTATTTTTGTCTAACAGCCATATTATCAACAAAAGGTCTTTTGCAGGGAGGGCAGGCAGCTGCAGGGGAGAAGGGAGTGGGCGAGCACCGTGCGAGCCGGGCAGTGGCCCGGGGGAGAGCAGCAGTGGGGCCAGGGCATCCCTGCGGAGAGGACAGGATGCCGCAGGTGGGCGAGGGTGGCCAAGACCTGTGCCCGGCTGGGGACGCGGCAGCGGCAGGTCTCCCTGCTCACCATACCCAGACTCAAAAGGCAGCGTGGCCGCATCTGCAGTGGCTCCTGGATGCTGCCTGTCCGGGTCCCATCAGCTTTCCTGGTTTGACACTCAGAGGGCTCTGGTGTGCTGCTGTGAGACCAGGGGGTTAACATTTTATAGCAACATCAGGGAAGGGGGAATAGAGGAAAAAGGTTCTCGAATGTCAACAAAAAAATTATCTTGTGCAAATAAACAGAATAGATGGATTATCCCGTGTTGTTTGCGCAGGGAATTGCTGGAATGCCTGCCCGCTGCTGGCGCTCCCCGAAGCTGCCGGGGGCCTGGGCTTGTTTTCCATGGGGGGCTGGCTGGAGCCAGCCCCCCTGTTTGCCTTGGGCTCGTGGAGCAATCTGCCTCCAGATCATTTTCCCAGGCTGTGGGCTGGCTGCACACACGATGGCTACGTGCTAAAGCAATTGGGGACACCTTCTTCTACCTGCTGTGTGGGTGAACAGCACAACACGGACCTCCAGTCTCCCCGCTTCCCTGTCTCCCATCTTTGGCCTTTGCTAAATCCCTTCTCTATGAATAAAGGCTTAGATCAGAGCAAGATCTAGCCAGGATGCACAAAACCATGCAAAGATAAAGAGCTAAATACAAATGTAATCCATATACTCTTCCACCAGAGGATCTCCAAGCACTTTCCAGACAGTCGTCCATCACTGCAATTGTCAAGCGAGGTTTGGTGGTGATGCCCATGGCTTTGCTGGAGGACACATCAAACCTCCAGAACTCAGGGAGGTCCAGCCTTTGCATTTGAGGAGGGTTTTGCAACGGTGATGTGCTCGGGGTGGTGGGGGAGAGCTGGAGCTCTCTGTGCCGCACCCCAGAGATCCCACGCCGTCACTCCGCCGTCTGCTTTCAGCCATCCCTTTCCTGGCTGCACCTTCCGCCTCTCCTTGCTGCAGAAGGCATTTCACACTGTGCAGCCAACTCCCCAGTAATGAAAACTTCCCTCTGTGCGCATCATCCTTCCACCTCTTTATGGCCACTTTGCACTGAGCAGGATGGAAAGTCGGTCCTTGAGCTTAAGGCTGGATTTCAGCCTAGTTTAGGCTCCAGGTTGAAGCCTGCAGTCAGACCTGAGCTTTGGCAGGCAGAGGAGGAACACGTATCTTCAGGTCCATCTCTGTCTGCAGCTGATGAGTGTTTTATGGGGAGGAGAGAGCACAGCCAGTCTCTGTTTCTGATGTGGGCCACCCAAAACCTTGAGCATACGTATACCCAGAGACACCTGTGCACGCACACAAGCTAACAATTACCCAGCACACGTGTGCTGTAGAGGAGTCTGTATACAGCAGGGAAGAGCAGATCTCCTGGGGCCCTCAGCTTTAATATCCTCTGGATTTAATATCTAGAAACTACACATTTATGGGAACCCAAATACACACACACCTGCACATGTGGCAAATGAAGGGCAAGCAAATGCAGGTCCACGCTCTGCTGGCATAGCCAGCGAAGCACAGGGCAGAGCAGTGGTACCATCAAACTGGAGAAGACCAGGGAAGCAGCCCCAGCTCATTTGTTTTTTTGTGACATCGTGGCCTCCTCTGGCTTTTTTCACAGTTTTCCTCTGTTGTATTTAATAGACTTAATGGATCACACAGCACTATAACAACAACAGACCTTCAATGTTTTTATTAAAGCCATCTACAAAAATCCCTCTGTGCTATAGCTTTCCTGCAGGGTGACTTCTGCTGAGATGCTGTTTCCATTAAGGACAATTGCAGAGAATAAAGAAGGAATGAACAAACAAATGGAAAAAAGAAGGGGGGGTGAGGGGGGACAACTGGTGGAGCAGAGTGTTTGAGCTGCTGGTGGAAAGGAGGTAAAGCAAGGCTGGCCTGCACCTTCAGTCACGTCCCACTGCCTATGTTTGACTGGGACTCCCATTACACAGCCCAGCACATGGGGCAGCACCAGGTCCTCCTTGCAAAGCAAAATTGATTTCATTAGCTGTGATGTCAGAACTGCTGTCTCTGGCCTCCCAGTGAGATCACAGAGGGAAAAATGCCATTTTTATACTTGTCAGGTGTGACTTATTTGCTATATCCATTAAAGCTGTAAGTGATGCAGAGGGAAGAAGCTTTTCCCTGCTCAGGAACAGTCTGGTGCGTGCCTTGTGGTTTGATGTATGTCACCACCCAGCCAGTGTTGTGTTATTGGTTATTAAACATTTATATCTGTAGCACTGCAAAGCAGGTTGGCGAGCCATTGTGCTGGGTACCACAAAACTAGCAGGAACAACAGCCTTTGTTTCACAGGTAGTTGTTACCTCCCCTTCTTCATGTGCTGGAGTGGAGTATGAGCACCAGGAAAAGCATCTCTCCAGCCCCCAGTGATGCAGCATCAGTGTGGGACCTGCTTCAGCATGTGGCAGGGGACAGCAGCAGAGAAACATCTCAGCCACTGAGATGCCATCAAAGACCCCTCCTCTGTGCACCGTGACGTGGAGCACCACTGGGGAGATCTACGGGGCCAGGAAAAGCAGAGCCAAGTCCAGCCCTAGATCCAGATCCCCCAATGTGTGGTTGGGCTCTGGGGCAGCTGGAAGGGGCTTTGAGCCCATGCATGCTTGGTGCTTTCATACCAGCTTCTTTGTCACTCAGGTGGGAAACAGCAGGGGTTTGTCCAGCGCACCACAGCCCAGAGTCCCAGCGCTGGTCCTTCTGCCCGGCTCAGAAGATGTTCCAAGGCAAGGCTGCACAGGAGCTGCGGTTTGCAGCGAGAGCTGTGTGAGGCAGCTTTCTGTGCTTACGCTTGCCCTCCACCTGGTAGTGCAAGCATCCTTTCTCCATTTGCTGAAAGACTCTCAGCTTTCCTTCTGCTTCTTTGATCCTTTTTCTTTCCCAAAACTGATACCTGGACATTTGATTTTTGTGGATGCTCAGAGTTTTAAAAGGTCTGGAAAAGCACTTCTGTTTCTGCAGGACCTTGGGGCTTCTCTTCTGGCTGCAGCTGTCATCAGACTCTTGCCCACTGTCCCAGCATTGACTGAATGGTCTCCTGCAGGCTTGGGGTGGAGAAAGTAAGGGACAGATAAGAATTCCTTTGAAGGGGAGATTTCAGTTTTTAACCACAGCTTTGAACCTTCCTCCCAAATCCCAGGGAACCTGACCCAACTGATCCCATCAGTCAGCACCCACGGCTCCAGCTCTGAAGTTCACTCTTCCGTCCGTACCACCATCCCAAGTAGCATGATGATGGATTAAGTCTTTCAGTCTTGCAGGTATTTTGGTTTTGAGAGCAGCCTGGTCAACCAAGGTCCACCACAGGACATCAAATGTCACGGCCTCTGTTGTGGCAGGAAGGGAACTACGCAAACACTATGGGTAAATTAATGCCTAACAAGTTGGTCTTTCATTTACTCTGGAGCTGTTGGAGACACCTACCACTTGCATGTGAGATCATTAAGGACGTAGCAGTGCTGAGCAGGAGCAGCTCATCTGTGTGCCATCCCAGGTGGCTGAGGGAAGTTTTTTAGAGCCCAGGCTTGAAGCACATGTTGCAGGTTGCCGTCTGGGTTTTTATTTTCCAGAGGACTCTCTTTCCATCTCCTTACCTTGTGTCTATACTCCTCTTTGTGCGTGAGCTCTCAGATACCAGGGAGTTCCTCTCAAAGGGCTGACAGACATGGGTAAAACTGATTTATGCCATTCTGACACGTGCTTGGCTAAAACACCTAGAAAAGACCATCCTACCTGCCCTGCCAGAGCTGTTCACTAAACCCTAAATCAAAAGAGACTTCTCCTTGCCTCCCCTTTTCCTATAACAAATCGCAAACCATTTCCATTTGTCCGTAGCCAGCACGCTGTTCCCCTTAATGCGCTAAGCTTCCCAACATGATGTTTAGCACATGTTCTTTCGCACTGCCCCCCTCTGCTCAAAGGCAGCCTTATAGTTTGCAAATGGGATGAAACCACTGTGCGGCCCCGCGTCTTGGCTCTGCTCCCACCGTACTCTACGGATGCCAGAACCTTTGCTGCACCTTCCAAGTCATTATGTATGTTCAAAAGCCTGCCAGAAAGGCTAGGAGGATAAAAGCAAGCAAAAAAAAAAAAGCGCAACACCAAAACACCCCAAACCCCCTAATGCACGTGAAGGAGAAGCAGAGTAACTGAGGCATGTCCTCCATGGAGCGCTGCCCATGGGGCTCTCGCCTGTGGCTCACCGTTGCGCAGCCTGCATGAGGTGGGTCTCCTCCTACGTTTGCCTTCTGGGGAACAAAAGGCATGCTTGCCTGGGGAGGAGAGATCCATCCTCCCGTGGGTTTGTCTGGGACGGCTGCCACCATCAACATACCCAAACCACTGGTGAGATGCTCAGAGGGATCTGTTGGGGCAGGATCGGAAACACGGAGATGTGGGCTCGGCCCCTGCTCAGACACTGGGAGTCTTATCTTGGTGATCAGAAAATGCTTCAGAAGAGTTAATGAGCGCAGATACAAAGAGCTGTGGTTGTCTGTGTAAACAGGGAACCGCAGCCTTGAGAAAGGATCAAAGACAGTATATTCACCCAAAGCCACAGACTTTTAGCACTCGAGCTGAAGGAAGACTCTGGTGCTTACATCGGGCAGCAGGCTGTTAGTGAGCGCCCAGGGCAGATCCCAAGGGGTCGGAAGACATAAGCGTGTCCCATCACTCTCCCATCTCATGTCCCATCACCTTCCCATCTCCTCTTGGTGGTTACTGAGATGGCAGCGGTGCCTGCTGCTGCCTCTGGGCATCGGAGCAGAGCTGCTTGGGTGGCAGAGCACAGCACAAGGCAGAGGAGGTAGCGAGGAATCTGCGCATGTCTGCGGCGTGGTTCAGCCTCTCGGGACACGAAGGAGGGAGAGAAGGGGGCAGTGAGGGAGAAGGAAGGCGAGACAGCCTGCAAGGAAGAGGACAAGTGGAGAGAGGAGATAATCAGCAGACAAAGAGCATCAATGCTTCTGCCAATGTAACTAGCCCTCTGAAAATGACTGGTTGGTGTTTTCCCAACTCCCACCATCAGGAGAGGCTGTGTGCTCATCAGGGAGCTCCTCTCCCACTCTCACAGCCAAGGGAACAGGGGATATCTCTGCCTGTATTGGCAGCTCCCTCTCCTTTTGTTTCTTTTCTCCATCCTTTTCAGTACTTACTGCGCTGGACATGGTATTTCAGGAAGCAGTCCTCAGCATACTGCAGGGAAACTGGTTTCCAGCCTGGGCTCTTCTGCTAGTGTCAGGAGCGATGGCTGCACGGCATTGCCTGTGGCCGTGGGGTCATCCGCTCTGGAGGAGCTGGGCTGACACTCCCGCCGCAGCTGCCGAATGCCAGCGATCCCCAGCCAGCTCTTGCCTGAGGTCTTGGACTTATCCCAGTGACCTGGAGCTGTTTGCCATGTTCCTGCAGAAGACCTAGATTTTAATGCCAACTGAGCAGCTGTATAAATGTTTCCTGACATTTCGGAGACAGAATAGATCATGCTGTTCAAACCTCTTCTTTCAGAGAGCATTCAAATAATACCTTTTCAGTTTAAGGGAACTTTATTTGCTTTAAAGATTTTATGATAATTTCCAACAGAGGCCATCAGACAGTCAGTCTTCCCCATCCCAGGATATCCTGCAGGCCAGCACTCCCTTTTTCTCCGCAGGGTGTCCTCCATCATACCCATACTCCTCTGCATTCAGAGCTTTCCTGGGTCTTCAAAATCTTTCCAATATCGAAGCAGCTATTCTAGTTATTAACCAGCCCTTTCTAAATGCATACAAGCCTCCACAGTGTATGCCTGTCCCACTGTCTCTGGGCTACCAAAAAAGAAAAGCTAAAAGCATTATTGAATTTGTTAATTGGCATGAACTGCAAAACTTCTCTGCTGAAATTATGCCATCTTATTTAACGAGACTATTCCCTTGGCCTCAAAGTTTAAGGGAAAGACCCCGGACATCTAATGAGCTTCACAAAAGGCCTACAAGTTAATAGAACTGGGCTCAGCTATGTTGACTGGAAAAAATAACTTTAGAATCAAGTTTTCTGCAGTAGAAAAATGGTTTGAGGTCTAGAGATGGTCACACAGTCCCAGCAGCCCAGGGAGAACCAGCCGAGACGATACCACCTGCACGAAAGGGGATGTACCTCAACCACAAGACTCCTGATAGAGATGACCTCGGGGCTGCTGCTGTTCCCCAGGACAGCAGGAGCAATCAGGCTTCTGAGCAAGCCCCTAAAAATGTGACATTGAGTGGAGGGGAGGGGTTGAACATTTCTGACTTCAGGTAATGTTTCTGCTGCAGGAGTGTCCTGAAGGCAAGCGGGTCACCTTACCCAGCTCAAGCCCTTGTCAAGGTCCCTCCCATTCCAGACACAGAGACAGCAGATTGCCCTTGCATACTGCAGGGCTTTTCATTCCCGTGACTTGTCCTCACATCGAGGACTTTGCAGTCCATGCCCTGGAAACATTATCGTCTTGCTGTGGTGGACTCTGACTTGATAATCTCTCCATTTGTGAAGGAGACCAGTGCCTGAGGTCACCGCAGACACCCGGGTGCTAACTCCCCCTCCACCTTCCTCCCCACCGTTCATCCACAACACCTTCTGCACATTCGTTTCTCATGCAGCATCTCAAAGCTTTCCCTGAGAAGGGGACACAGCAACCCTGCCTCTTGCAAAACGTCACATCACATCCTGACAGGGAGTAATTCTTCAAATCACTCTCCTGAGGTGCAGGCATGCATTGACCCACCCTCCTTTCCTATTAGTTTAGGATTTTTTACAGTGGCATTCCCAAAACAGGGAGCTGGGCGAGGGTTTGGATTTGCACTCTGCCTTGGGCTGTAAACAGGCTATGAGACCGTATCGCCTGTTGGGAACTGGATGCTTGTGCTGGCAAGAGATGACTGCGTCCTCTTTGACCACGAGTTGTCTCCCAGGCTGAGCATCTGCCTGTAACTAAAACCCCACGGGTGGTCCGCTCCCCAGGAGCCAGCCGGTGGGTCCCCACGTACCTGCCTCCTGGGGCAACGCTGATTTGGGGACAAGGACCCAGCACGGTGCCAGTGAAGAAGCGCTGGAGCTGCCGAGAGCTGGGGCTGCCTCGCACCCCCGGCATCACAGGGCTGCGCAACCGGCGCCGGGATGGATCCACCCTGCGCGGCAGTGGCACCCGCAGGGACGAGCATCTTCATTCCTGCTCTGCACTCCTCCTATCCGTTCATCTCTGGAGGCAGCAGAGCTGCCTATGGGCCCATGCAGTCCCAGGAACAAGCCTGCAAGAAGGAGAGGAGTGACGGCGAGGAGCTGCAGCCCTGCAGCTGCAGGGAGAGCAGCGGTGCAGGGAGGCACCGGCGCAGGAGCCGTTCACCCCCCAGCACGCTCCCTCAGCCCCCGCGCGGCACATCAGCCCTGTGCCTCTCCCAGAGCCTACTTTTCTGTTTTTGCCCCAAATATATTCAAATGCGTTGTTATGAAGTACAATTATGAAAATGTATTCTCCCCCTCAAAGCTCTGAAGCATGGGAAAAAAGCTGTTAAATGCTGAAATATTTACTTTGCTTTTTCAGATTAGGAGCTGGCAGCGAGCAGCATTCAGTTTTATTAAAATGAGAGCACTCTTACATATGGTCTCCGCTAAAAGGCAAACTCCCTTTCTGCTCTGTCCCACACAATAAGTTCCAATTAGTGAGAAATATCACTCAAACACTTGCCTGCCTTTGTTTAAAAACAAACAATACATCACTGCAGATAAGGATTTAAAAACAAATAAACAGTGGCTGCTATTTGCATAAGACCTACAAATTAAGTGCACTATGTGCAGCCATAAGAGAGACACAAATTGATCAAAATTTCCTTTCAGCGCTGTGCAGACATTAAGACTAACGTTGCTGAAGCAAAAGGCTGAATGAAGAGGGCTTTTTTAAAACCAGCCCGGTGTTTGCCTCCCTTCTGGCAGACACTGGCTTGTTCTTTACCCTGAATCCTCACAGTTCATTTTTTAAACCTCTTGAGCAACTTATCTTTCAGTATCTCTCTTTGGAGACTCTCATACATCATGGCTAATTCTAGGTTGCCACCACCCAGAGAGGATTTTGCAGCTCAAGCCTGGTGTTACGGTCTGGTGAATGGCATGAAGAGAATGGCCAAGTCTTGGGTGGCATTTAACATATATATGAAGAGAGTTTGCTTTAAAAAAAAAAAAGCAGGGTTTGGATGGATAAAGCTGAGTCAAGGGCCCACAAGACAAGCCTAAAAAATCCTATGAGGGGAAGGGAAACCCAACATTTTCTTCTTTACCCACAGACTGGGAAGCAGTGCTGTTCCTCAGTGAGGTACATCATAGGAGACACAAGCCATGCTGCAAACATCCTCAAAGAGAGCCCTGAACGAGAGACTCCTGCAGCGATGTGGTAAATGAAGCCAAAGATGTACTGGAGAGATTAAGGCATCTTTTTCTGGTGGTACGGACATCACAATGGTCTGAATCCTGCCAGTAAACCCAGTACTGAGACTGTGCTGGAACAGAGGGAATGGGGAAGAGCAAGAAACATCTTGGGGTCAAAAGGATGATAGAAGCTGAAGCCCTGAACCGTCCCCAGGCTGCCTTATGGTCTCTAGTGATTCCCTGACAGAAACATTTAGGTCTCTAGTGTTTTTGTGATTCCCCCCCTTACTCAAATAGAGTACGCGAACAAGGTTTTATATGATCTTCCCAACAACATTTCACTGAAAACAGGCCTTTCTGCAGGAAGACATGATCTCCATTTAAGTTTTCTTTGGAAGAAAGAAAGAAAGAAACTTTTTGGTAACCTGGCCAAAATGGAGGTTGTTGATTTTTTTTTTTAATATCCCATGACAGCTCTTTCAAAATATTTGCCAAACTGAATTCAGAATGAGGTAGGAAGCAAACTGCATGGGATTGCCACCTGCCCATCAAAAAAGTTGCAAGGAAGAGCCCCCAGGGTCGCACAGCTGGGACAAAGAAGACTTATCATTGCAGAGGAGATGGTTTAACGCTGTGCTTAAAGACTGCTATGTTCAGCTTGCTTTTCCATCACTGACCTGTTACACAGCCTCAGCAGCATCACTCCAGCCCTGCGTGCCATCCAACCTCATCTCTGCATCCACAGCCAGGACATTTCCTGGTACTCAGCCACCCAGCCCAGGCTGGCTGCTCCGTGCCCGAGCACAGGCTTTGAGGATTCACAGCACATCCATGGGAATGAAGAGATTTCTCCAGTCTCCTGTTGGGTCTGGAGTGTGTGTTGTTGCTCACAGGCAAAGGCATCTCCTTTTCTTAGGTGAGCAGGGTGGAGCACTGCACCTGAGAGCCATGGCCAGCCGCTGCCTCTGAAATAGCAAACGGCAATGCCAGCACGTCAGAGAGCACGAGGAGCAGCTGTGGAGGGGTGGGCAGGGGAGAGACCAAAACCAAGCAAGATCAACCAACCTGGAGAAAAGAAAAAAAGGAAAAGCCCACAAAGCTGAAAGGCAGACTACAGAAAAAGAGAGTCACCAGGAGATTTTTAAATACAAAGCAAGAGCCAGCCCAGAAGGAATGTACACAGAATGCATGAAAATCTCTTCTCCTCCTCTGACAAAGAGCATTTTCCACAACCTCAGTTCCAGATCCTCATGCTTGTGCCTTCCCTCTCTTGTGGCCGGGTGGAGGGAGGCAGAGGGCAGGGCTGCAGGCATGCCAGCTATTGATGTCTTTTCCAAAGGCACCACAAGCTTTCTTCACTGCTTAAAACCCCAAATCAAATTTCAGAGGTTCACCCATCACATCCTTAAAGTGAGAACAAAACTGGACCCCCCAGGAGGACCCGACCTGCAGCCCCAGCCCCCCCAAACCAGCACTTCCCCATGCTCCCTCTCACTGGAGGCATTCCTGGGTTGCCCACAGCAAGGTTTGGTCCTAGAGACAACCCCGGTTTCAGCCCCACGAGGGGCTGAGCCAGCTCTACAGCCTGGCAGAGATGGGGAAAATTCCCACTGCTGCAGCCTAGGGCAAGGCAACAGCCAGTGGCATCATTTGTGTCCGAAAGGTTAAAGCTTGCCCTCTAAACTCACAGTGAGCATCAGTCAACTCATTCCCAGTAAGACCACCGAAACTTTTCGTTTCTATCTGTTTGTCCACAACCGAGGGCACTGGGCAGCCAGTGCAATGTTTGGTGAGATACCAGGAGCAGGTGTGAGGCCAAACTGTGATTGGTAAAAGGCTCTTAAGCAGCCCGTTACTCCCCAAGCTACTCATATATTCTAGACAGTAAATAATCTGTCCTTATGTCGAACTGCTAGGAGAGAGGGAGGATTTCTGGGCTATTCACTTATTTAACTCCTTGTGAGATTGGTCCTGGTGCCTTGCCGGTAACAGCAAGAGCTGACTTCTCCATGTAAGCCCAGCTGGTGCACCTTTCAAATTCCTTGGCAGGCTGACTTTCCAGCCTAAAGTCTCTCAGTCATGTTCTCCAGCTGCAGTATTTTTGCTTCAAAGTTTGAGGTTAAAGAGATAAAGATAACCTGGAGATTTTTGGGTCTGAAAGCCGAGAGATTTGTTGCACTGGGGAAAGCCTCATAATACGATTTTGGAGTGCTGCAGCTCAGCCAGCTCAGTCTGGGCACCGCAAATGCATTTTCCAGTTGTTGTCAGTGTGAGCGAGTGCCAGTGAGCACATTTTAGGAAAATGAGATTGTTAATTATAGATTACTGTTGCAAAACTTTGAGACTTGCAAACTCCAGCAGGTATCAATGGAGCATGCAATTTTAGGGGTTAGCTCTCTGGGCATTACACCATCCCTAAAGCCAACCAGGTTTTTTCTCCTGCTTGATCACTTTGTGTCACCTGTGCTTGTGCTGGGGTCCAAACAACTACCTGGCTTTTCTGCACGTAATCATGGTGCTTTCACTCCCCATCTCGCCTCTGTGTAGGAAAACCCAAACTCCACTACTCAAGGCAGGTCATAACTCTATATGACATTTTATTCTAAGCAGCACTATTAAGTTGATAACAATACTAATCCATCTCTTTGGTGCTTAACTTCCAGCATCTAACTCCCTTAAAATTCCCCTAAAGCCACTCACAGGCATGGAGCTGATGCCATCTTCCCATTGTCTGACCATAGCAAAGACTTAAAAGCTGCTTGTTCTGTAACATTTCAGCAAAAAAGAACGTTATTAATAGCAAGATGATAAGACTTCCAGGTTTCAAAGTCAGGAGACATGAATGATTTCTTTTCCTAAAGAATTAAACCCAATGAAAATGCAATATTTCCTTCAGAAGCAAGAGCTCCCTCTTAGCCAAAAGGAGGACAGAGAATGACATGCGCTCCAAATTAACCACAAGTGATCAGACATGCCAAAAGGCAAGAACACTAACTGTACTTCTGCAAAGAGGGTTTTCACTTAATCCTGTTGTATTTGCAACAGCTCTGGAGACTCTCCTGCTGGAAGCAGGAGGAGACAGGCAATGCGGAGGTAGCATGATGCATTTTTGTTTGCCAGAATGCCATTACTGTAAAAGGAAAATCCCAATTAGTAGATGTTACAAATTTCTAAAAGTCAACCTATTGGCATGGGCTAGGAGGGGGAGCAATGCTAATTATTAATGATTATTTTGAATTACTGCTCCCTCCCTGTGCTTACATCAGAGATGCTTGCCGGGAGCAGCTGCCCAGAAGGAACGTGGGAGCAGGGACTTTTCTTCCCAGGCCGTCCGTAGGGCTGACAGCCCTGCACCACATGGCACCAGCCAGCTCTCACCTCCAAGCCTTCAGCTGCATTTCTCTGCAGGGTGCTCTCGCAGAGAAACAGCCTGGCCATGAGCATGGCAGGCCTGCTGTGGGCAACCCCGACCTGTGACGGGGCACCGCAGAGAAAAGGTGTGAGTTTGTCTTCTCCTTTCTCAGGGCAATACTGCTTCCCCCAGAGTGTGCACTCAACGCTTTAATTCTCTACTAGCAGGTGAGCCGTGCCAAGCAGAAATAAGGGAGGACCCAAGTTCTCCCTTTACACTCTCCACAGCTGAGCAGAAGCAGCAGAAATCTCACAGACCTCATCTCCCCATCTGTCATGTCCCAATTTCTCAGGGCAATGACTCAGGTTTGGCGATTCCCAGGTCAGGATTAAGGTGAAACCACAGCAGGGGTCCTTTAACTCACAAACTCAACTTTTATTCCCCCACAACAACAATTGGCATGCTCACCACAAGAACTGGTAGGCTCACGACAAAAATTGGCATGAAACTCGGTCAGTAAACCGTGTAACGTGCTAACCGTACGTCACCAAACATGCACTACAGGCCTTGCTTATTTGGGGATCAGTTCAGGGCAGACAATAAGGGGATCCCTGCCGTCGGTCTGGAGGTTCAGAGCAGACCCCCTGGCTTTCCAGACTCCTTCTCAGAGAGGAGCCCGGGGGCGGCTGGATCCGCGCCCAGTCCCAGACTCGGGCAGCGGTTTATGTCCAAGGGGGTGAGGTGTAGGGCTTGCGGGAAGAAAAGCGAGAGGGAGGAGAAAGCTGTCACCGGCCCCGGGTCCAGCGTTGGTCCGGTCAGCCGAGGGGTCCCGTTCCGGTGGGCTTGTGCCCGTGGGGCTTCAGTTCGTGGCCTTTTATCACCCTGGCCCCTCCTTCGGGCGGGCACTCGAACTCGTTAGGCTAATTAGGTGTCACGAGCGGTTTGTGAGCCTTTGGGAAATGGGTCCGTGGGCTTGGAGGTCGTCTGGGGAGTAACTTGCCCTTCCCTGCAGACGTGGTCTTTGGCCGTGGCCGGTGAGCTGCCCTGCTCAGCACATCGGACCAGCACCATCAGAGCGGGGAGCTGCGCACCCTCCGGCACGGCCTCCCCCGCCCGTTGCTGATGGATGGATGGGTGCTGATCGGCTGCTTTTCACCCGGGGGGCCTTGCTGGGCAGGGTTCCTTGTTGTGCAAAGTTCGTCGTTCAGCAGAAGTTGCCCCACCACAGTGTTGGAGACATTAACTCTTGCAGTCCCTCACAGCATCTGGCGAGCTGCTCCTTACGGAGATGCTCTCCAAGCGGCTGAAAGGGAGAGCAAGCTCTGGCACGGGTGCCCGGTTTGGATGAAGTGGGCAGAAACACAGATTTTCATATTCATGTGCAGACTGTTATGGAGTGCCATGCTAGCCCATTGCCTGGTCTCAGCGGTTTCTGCCAGAATAGAGGAAAAGGCTGTTTCTGGGCAGGAACGTCAGCAGTGAGAATCCTGCGAGCTGGGCAGAGAAGGGCTGAGAAAGCAGGAGGGGGTAGGTGGGACACCCGCGGGCACCAGGCGAATGCTCAGAGCCCCCAGACACGGCATAAGGACCTAGATGGGATAGAAGGCTCTATAGGACATAAATTACCTGTCAGCCTTCAGCAGCAATGTTTCGGTTTGCACATCAAATAGGCAGCAACCATGGAGTGGAAGGTGCCTCGGTCCCCTCCCATCACCCTGCAGCCCCTGCTTCAAGCTGCACTTTCTGTCCGCTTTGCTGAGCGAAGCCCCTGGAGAAGACCCCGCCAGACTGGATGGGTGATGGGAAGGAGCTTGGGCGGCTGGACGAGGCAGGGGCCACCGTGCAAGGCTGCTCCAGATGCTGATAAACCTGCACAGCACACACTGAACTGATAAGGACAAAACCTGTTGCCTGCAAGCCAGAGTTACATCTGCAGGCTGTGATGGATGTAAAACGTTTAAGTCAGAACACAGCAGCCGCAGAATAGCAAGCCAGCCGAGCACTCTTCAATCCACTTTATTGATTTATTCCCTTCACTCCCGTCCCTAATGCTCCTCTCAGCTCTATGTGGCTCAATGCAGCACAAATTAACAGAGCCCACAAAAGCCCTCTGAAGCCATTCCCCTGATTAACAGGTCTGTAGTGCTGAAAGATATCTTCATTTTAATAACCTGGCACTAAATGGATTACAGCCATGGAACTGAATTCACGTCATTCCCCAAAGGGAGAAATGGCACATATTTTTATATGCTGTAGGAATTGCCAAAGATCAGGACAAATGACTGAAATAAGAATCAAAAAGGGGAAAGAGGAAAGTTAGGGAAGGAAGGACAAAACGCTGCAGGGACTCACTGGAGACTCAGCAGAGGCTGGGCAGTGCTGGCGGTGGTCAGCAATGGACCTGGCCTGCCTGCTGGGCAAGCATGCCCTGCCTGCCGCACAGCCGGTCCCTCTGGGTGCTGCAGGTCTGAGCTCTGCTCTGGGGCTTGCTCAGGGACATCGGCTGCTGCAGCCTGGACACTGCCTCGTGACGTCCTTCCTTCTGGAACAAACGCATTCGTCAGCATACGGCAGGGCAGCGACAGACACGTCTCTTGGTGCAGCCCCAGGACATACACAGCTTCCTTTTGCAATGTCATTGGAGTTTTCTTTTTCTTTCTGGCCAAGGTAAAGCTGCCACTGCTGGAGGGAACCTTGGGGCACTTGCACGTAACCTGAAGTACCTCCAAGCAGTGAGCACGAGTCCTGCCCGCAGATGTCCCAGCTCCCACCCACAGACCTGTTCATCAGCTCGACACCTCAAGTGCAAGCCAGGCTATGAGCAGTGCAAAAGGGAGTATGGGGCAGTGAACAAGTGTCCGGTTCCCAGGTTTTCACATGGCTCCATTTTCAGTCTTTCATGAGGACTAAAAACCCAAGAAATGCCAGGATTTGTTCAGGATGAAAACTCTCCCTACACAGAAGGTCTGGGCATTATTTGGAGACCTGGAAGCTGGGCTTAGACCACTTACTGGCCTGCCAAGCACTTGATGCTTGGATTTAATGGCTTTTTGGGCCTGGCGGAACCTCCCACATCTCTCCAGGAATTTGCACAGGCTGTTTTGTGCTTCAGAGGAAGGATGAAGATAGTGAGTGACTCTTCCTCCCAGCTGATGCATGCCACTGAAACTGGGGCAGCCCCACTGGCTGTGTTTGCTGCTGCTGTTCTCACCTCCATGGCTGCATTGTCACCCCAGATAACCTATGGCCAACATAAGGGGAAGGAAAGCTCTGGAGCCAGCTAGTGAGATAAAGACAGACAGATTATAAGGTGTTTATGCTTTTGCAAAATTAAAGTCTTGAAGGCGAGACAGGTTTACATTGGCAAAGAATTAATGGTTTGATGTAGCACAAGGGGACAGCAAGAGCAGAGAGAGGGGCCATCTATCAGCATGCACTGATGGCACAAAGGAAAGAGATGCAGGCATAAATCAGGTCCTGCACAGGAAATAAGCAGGATGGATGACAGGCAGTAGCTGGTGATCTGTTATTCCCACAGTGCGCCAGAAGATGCAGAAAATGTGGCTGGGTGCTTATAGATGTCATTTCAGCAAGCACGTATTGGGTATCTCCAGGCCGGATGAAACCTTCCCTGCACTTGGCAACTGTCAGGTGTGAAGGAGAGGGGCAGCAGAGCAGCTCTGCACATACCCACATGCCCTGCAAGGATGCTGCGCAGGCTGGGAGACCCATCCAAGGCAGAGAGGGACCTGTGTGCTTCACTCCCCCTCTCTGGAGGTGTCTGTGCCCAGGTATCATCTCCACATCCTTGAAGGAAATGAGCCCAAACTCAAGTGTCCCCAAGCAGAGGAGGTTTATTTTCCTTTGGATGGTGGCTGAAGCAGATTAGGGGATGCTTAGCCTAATGCTGTTGCAAATGGACCCTTCTGCAAAGGACCTTCACAGTGTGGCCCTGCCCTGGGCTCACGATGGTGCCAAAACATTGGTCCTTCAAGCATCTTTGCATCACTTTCCCTCCCTGCTGTGCTGTTTCTTGCTCAGGCACTGCTTTGGAAATGTGGGCGCTCTCCTAAGGGAGACAGAAGAGAAACTAGGCTGCTCCATGGGCTTAGACTAGTCTCTAGTTTGCAGTTCCCCAATTTTAAGATTTTGGGGCCCAGATTTATCTGGTTATTCTCCAGACCTCCCCAGAGCAGTCTCTTGTGCTGCTCTGCACTTCAAATGGAAATGAGACCTTACACATTTAATTGAAGCCAATTTCCTCCCTGTTGTCGGGTTAGTGAGGGGGGATTAATGGGGGCCAAGGCTCAGTCCTCTGGAGACACCCAAACATTTCAACACACGGGGCAACCCTGGAAGGTTGGAAAACATGCAATGGGGAGCTGGAGGTGACTGGGGCTGATCGGGAGCAGCTGAGATACATAAATCTCTCCAGCTATCAAGAGCTGCTACCTCCCCCTCCTCTTTATTTAAGCAGTGTTTTTTGAATGAAACCTGAAGCAATTAAACTCTCTTTCATCAGATGTCCTGCCTTCAATTTACCTCCTTCTTAGCAATATCACAGGGAAAGGAAGGACGTGGGAGGCTCCTGCAGCCTTGCACAGGGCTGGGTGGGACGTGGCACAGAGATGACCCAGTGCCCTGGTCCATCCCTGCAGCCCCCCTCACCTTTGGCAGCAGCCCTTGCCCATGGGTCACCTTATGGCTCTGGAAGGGGAAAGCTGCTGGTGAGAAAGCTGGAGAGGTGTCCTGCAAACTGGGGCGGTCTTCTTGCAACGCACAGCGAGGAGGGAAGCAAGGCTGCTTGGAAGGCAGAGGGCATTTACAGGGTGGGAAGACACCAGCGGAGGGGGTGATGGCAGGGGATATTGGTGGTGCTCACAGTACAGACAAGGGTCCAGCTCCTGTGCAGCTTCTCAGTCCATTTTAAGACCCTGCTCCCACAGGTTGGAGCAGGACACTGTCTTCTCCACTTGGGTCTGTCAGACGCTGTCCCACCATCTCCCCTCGGCCCACGTGAGTGCTTGTCTGGGCTGTTCCCAGAGGATGAAGAAGGGCTTTTGCAGGGATGGATGAGGGTGTTGGTGTGATGCTGTGACATGGGGGGAGCTCAAGCCCCCTCCACATCGGCCGTGCCATGGCCACCGCTGCTCCTAGGAGGAAGGGGAACACCATGGCTGTGTGAAGTTCCTGCAATGCTCAACCCTTCCCTGCCTGCAGTAAAGCAGACCCAGTGATAGATTATACATTGGCCAGAAAAGCTGTGAGATCGGGGTTTGTTTGGACAGTTTTAGGGTCGCTTCGAGGCTCCCTGAGAGCCAGCTGCTGTCAACAACTGGCAAGCTCAGCCCCCACAGGGACTCGGCCTCTTCTCCTGGAGGTCCTACCCCCGGGGGCCGTGGCGTTGAAGCCTCCCTCCTGGCTGGAGAAGAATTTCTGCTGTTTTTTCCCACCCACAGCCCTGTCCCTGCCCCGAAGCTCTCCTGCTGACAAGCTTCGGGATGCAGCTGGTCCGAACGGCCATCCCTGGTCCTCCCTCCTGCCTTGCCCAAATGAGGGAGGACAAATCAGCCCAAGCATGGCAGATTTGGGATTACTCTAAAGGATTTAGGATCCCACAGGATCACCTGCCTGCCATCACACAGGCAGTGAGCCCTGCTCTTGAGCAGTCACCCTGCGTCCCAGGGAAGACATGGTGCCATGGCCACGCCAGCACCAGTGGGGAGAGCTGCCGGGGGGTGCAGGGGGTTGAGCTCTGCAGGCAGAGCACCCCCCTCCCTTTTATTTTACTGTGCAGCCTGAGCCTAAACCCAGTCTGAGCCTAAACCCATCCCCTGCTGTGAGGCTGAAGCCCACAAACATTAACCCTCCAGCTATAAAACATGACTCGGTGTTTAACAACCACACATCGAACCACAGTGATTCTAAAAACTGCATAGAAATTCCCAAGCCAAAGACTGCAACTGGTATTAATTAGTTCTTCCTCTGACAACTTTTTCTGGTGCCACCAGGTGGTAACAACGTGTATCTCAGCGATGTCACCAGGAGCTGGCTGTCCCCTAACGCCACCCAGTCTCGGACAGCTGCTCTTAAGCCACGGGTGGGTGGAAAAGAAATGTGGTGGGGCATCCATCTCCAGGGAGCAGCGGCAGAACATAAATCCTCCTTGGACTATTGCATGATGATGGTGGGAACTTGTTTTGAAGGATGGAGGGATCTTATCCTGCCACCAAATGTCAATTTGCTCCAATGGCCCTTGGAGAAAAAGAGCTTTGCATGAGCACCATGCGACAGTGGTGCAGAGTGGAGAGCTTCAACGGTGCCTGCCTTGACTGGCTGCTCTGCTGATGGAGTGTTGTCCTGAGTGTGGCTGTCCCCAAAACAGGCACCCACAGGATACCTGGGCTGTGGGGACACTGGGAGGAACTTGGCAGGTTCTCTCATCGGGAAACCCTTAGCTTGGTCCACAAGCAGAGGAGGGAAGAGGAGGCTGGAAGTGGGGAAGGGCAGAAATGACCTCAGCGATAAACACTCCATGATAAAGCTTCTTTCTGGGCTTTTCAACAGCCCTTATTGCCCACAGGAGAGTTGAGCTGCATAGAGCGCTTTTCATATGCTACATCCTGCCCATCCTCCTGCCTGCCCTGGCTCCGCCGCTGCCCCTCCATCTCTCATCAGGCAGACAGTCCTGGCTTTATTTTTTCAAGGTGGAAGAAAGTGAAAAACCTTTGATGCCAGGAAGTGATGGAGAATTTTTTCTGCTCCCGAAATAAAAGATAAAATTTTCCAAGCTTCTCCTCTTCTCCTGCAGCCCCCCCCCACCTTCCGCATCCCTCGCCTCCCCGGTCTCCCTGTCTCCCCCCACTCTCCACCTCCCTGACCAGGTAAACTCCTCGGCAGAGCCGGTTGTCATCTTTTCAACACCTCATTTTTTCCCCTCGCTCCCGGTGCGCAGGGAGCGACTCTTCCTGTTTACACACCTCCAGCTCTGGCGCGGGAAGTGAAACAAAACCAGCTTTCATTCAGCAGAGGGGACTGCAGGAGATGGAACAGCCCCAGCCGTGGTACCCACCACATCGCCTCTCCCATCCACGTGCCTGTTGCCCACCGCCCTGGGATGGCCGAGCTTCTCCTCCCCGGGGACCCCTGTGCTACCCTTGTGCCAGGATCCAGCTCCTTCCTCCGGGTCGGCTCCCTCCTCTGCAGGAAAATGCCCAGCCTGGCCGATAGCTCGAGGCAGCTCCTGGACATCACCCACCGCCACTGCCCGTGGTCACTGGCACCTTCCCGGGCAGCACAGCTGCCGTGGGGGGGTCCCATCCCTGTTATCGCACGGCGGTGCAGGTTGTGAAGCTGAGTTTTACCAACGAGGCGTGTGAAGCCATTTTGAGGAGCACAGGCTGCTGGCAGCCACCGGCCTGACCTCTGTGCGCTGTTTTCACTGTAATTTGTTAAAGGCTGGGCCCATCCCAGCCCTGCCTGCACACACCAGGGAAGGGGGAAACAACCCCGCTTCTCTGCAGCTGCAGCGTATCAGAGCTGCCGAGCTTTTAATTGGAAAGAAAAACTCTCCCACCCCTCTCCCCGTGTAACGGGATTGTCTCCGTCCAAAGGTTTCTCCTCGGAGCTGTGCTCCGGGGACTTTCACAACTGCTTCGTGTTTGCAGACGCCCGGATGGAGCATCCGCAGCGCCGGCAGACAGGGCACGTCCGCGTGTGCACAGGGAGACGTGGCCCGTGCCGCAGCCTCTGTCTTCTGCTGGTCCTGTGCCCAGGAATGAGTCCTTCTCCAGGTCCTTGGTGTCTCCTGAGCCCCAGCTGAGCACTGCACAGACTCACACCAGGGTGAAGCAGGGGTGGTTGAATAGACTGATTTGCTCCACTGCCCAAAAATCCAGGATCTGGATCCTGCCTGGTGTCTCACTGCAGCGCACAGGGTTAGTGTGGAGGACCTGGAGACTGACAGCCCCCGTATATACCTTCCCACGCAAGAGACGTCACCGGGTATTGCAGGTGGACACAGGAGCACGGAGCGACCCGGAGCAGCGGGCGCTGTCAGGGCATGCCGTGGCAGAGGAGGAGACCGAGCAGACTCGAGGAACCAGCTCTCGATGCCAGACCGCTGCTGGGGCCGACCACCAGCAGGAATGACCTGACACCTCCCCTGGCTCCTCCGCCTGGTGATGAGCATCGCTCCTCTCCCCTGCTCCCCGGGAGCGGGCTGGTTTTGTTACAGCTGCTGGCTGATGCTGCTTTATTCATATATCATCAAAGTCACATCTCCTAAGATGTGACAGAAAACATACAGATGAGGGAAAGAAGTAAAGTTTGCTGAGCAGGGCGGGATTTTTGTGCTACTTGGGGGACTGTGTCCTACTTTCTGGTGTTTCTTTTCCTCCCTGACAATACTCCAAGGACAAAGCCTCTGAGGACGCCCAGCCCTTGACCTTCTTAGGCAGGCAGAGCTTGCTCAGACACAGCCTCCCCCATGGACCCCGGGCTGGTGTCTGAATTAAGGATGTTGATTGCACTCAGATTCTAATTTACTCGACTTGCTACTAGGAAGTCATCAGAAAAGACGTTTTAAAATCATTCAGGGAAAACTCAGAGCATAAAATTTTAATTGCCACCTTGTGAAAGAAGGTTCTCTCGGGCTGGCCAAGTCTGACTGCTTTGCCAGGGGTGGATGGGGATGCGCTCCTTGCCAGCTCTGCTGCCCTGGGCAGCGGTGGGAGGGCAAGAGGACAGAGACGGGGGATGATCGGCTGCTGTAGGTGCCATAGGACTTTGACCTCTACAAGCAGTTTAGGGAAAACATTTTGCCCCCGACACCAGCAGTGGCCCCGGATCGGGCACTCTGGGCACTCATCTCCCATCATAGCTCAAACTTTCGCCCCTTTAGCAAAACCCGTCTGATATTTATAATAGATGCCACCTTCACCTCTGCAGCATGATTGAATTATTCATAGTAACCTGTTTAATAGAATAATTCTGCTTGGTTTCAGACTGAAAATTGCCTCTGAACAGCTTTCAATTTTGGTGATGTAATTCAAAACATAGAGTAAAAAATATCTGGGCCCATGGTTGGTCCCTGAACAGTGTAAATATCTAATGCTGGCTGTAGCAGCCGGGCTGCAGGGGCCGGCTCTGCCTGGGCACACACACCAGCCATGGGGCACTGCTTCTGCCCCTCGGCTGGGGGGCTCATTCCAGGGTCTGCCTACCCCCATGTGCATCGGCATCACCCTTCGTGATGCTCTGTGTGGTGACCTGCACGGGTCACGGTGCTCTCCTGCAAGGGCAGTCCATCCCCACTTCCCCCACTTTTTTATAATGAAATCAAATTAGGCTTTCTGCAAGTATGGTCTTATTTGTGGATAAAGTCTAACATTCGTTTCAGATTATCTAAGGTAGGGATTTTGGGCAGGCACCCAGCAAGGTTTCAGAGAGGGGAATTAGCCCAGTCCCTGCCCGACATTGGTTCAGGCCCTGCTAATAGATGCTTCTGACCTGGGGTGCTGCCAACTCCATCCCACGCCAGGACACCCTCTCTGTGCAAAGAGGTTCCTCTCGCTCCTTTGGCGGGTGGATAGCATTGTGGTTTGGGCGAGCAAAATCTCCATCCTCTGCCCATACAGCTTCCCGCATTTGGAACTAATTCCTCCAGCAGCTGTTATAAGCTACTGACTTCAGAAGCTGGGCTGAACAGGGGATAATTATTTCTGCTGCAGCCAAAAATACATTAGACCTTTGGTTTGGCTTTGAATATTCTCATTTAGCATCCCCAAACTGAGGATATTTGAAAGAAAGAACCCAAAGCCAACTCCACCATCACGGCAGCCCGTGCCTGTGCAGTCTGGCAGCACAGCCCTGCTGCTGCAGCTGCCTGCACAGCCAAGTGCCCCCTGCCCGTGGGCACAGCCCGGCGTCCCAGCCCTGGGAGCCTCTGGAGTCACCTGCACACCTGAAATATATGTTATGTGCACAAGTGGAGGAGAGAAAAAGAAATTCATTTGGCATACTTGTCGTGCGGAGCTCCATGTGCTGTGAGCTCCTAGACCTGGAGGAGATATACCTGGGAGCTTCCCGAGCTCTCTTCTCCTTTGTCTATCTGTTTGCTAATGAGTGTGCTAATATTGCTGCTTGCCTATACCAGTGAAGATGTAGCTACCAAGCCAATCTGCAATGAAGATAGGTCTGTCCTTTTCTCCCTCCCCCTAAACCCACTGGGATCTCAAATGACTTCTGTAGAAGGGATGAGAGAGGTCCCTGCCTTGACCCACCTCCCCTTTCCTTCAGGCAGAGAGACTGAATATGGTGCCACCACTTGGCATACATCCTCTTGAAAACATAATTCCATAAACTCTTCAACTTTTCCTGCTGGCTCCCTGAACACACACAATAGGACGATAAAAATCCTTACAAATGTGCATTCTCTCCAGAGCCACTTGTCTTTTTCTGCAAACAAAAGGACAGCACGAGTCTGAAAGGCTGGGAGCAGAACTGAGGGGGACCCCATTAGAAATCCCCAACAGTGAATAGAGTATTGCCAGTCCACAGGCAAAAAACGCATTAGCTCCTCTGTGCCAGCGAGGAGCTATGGAGGTCTTGGTAAGTTATTCCAGCTCTTTGCCTTCGTATTTATACCATGCTCCCCTGAGCACCAACACGGCCCTGCAGACCATTTATGTTTGAAATGCTACCAGCTTCCTAAATCCTGGGGTGGGGGGAGGTTCCTGCCTTTCTGAGCTCTTAATATCTCTTCCAGGTAAAGCAATCCCTTTCTCCCTGTCCTTCCCAAGGTGCCAGTCAGCTCTCCCAGATACCAAAAGGGTGACAAAGCCATAGATTTACCTTGCCTCTGTTTGACCCACCAGTGGCAATGTCTTCTTCCAGGGCATCATCATCAGCGGGAATTAAAGCTCAGCGATGTCTCCATGTCACCGAGCCTTCAATCTACTGTGCAAATAACTGCAGTGTGTGGCTTGCTTGGCCTCATTGGCTTGGAATTAATATTAATTCCAAAATGAAAGTAGATTGCCATCCACTTCGCTACTCACCGGACTCAGATTGGGCTATCAATCTCTATCTGAAATAAAGCACCTCGCAGTCTTGTGTCCCAGTGCAGAGATCAAATGAAAACCTGAGATGTATTTTCTAGGTAAGTCTTGCTTTGTTTGTTCCAAAGTCCTGGCCAAGACCATGTGCCTTGCTGATTGCAGGAAGGGACAGTGCATAAGTCATTTCTTTTTTCAACTTAAAATACAGAGATGTTCACAGGAAATGTCTGTAAAAACCTCAGAGAGTCCTGAACACCAGAAGACAGGCAAGGAAGAGAGAAGAGCTGCTCATCTGTGCAAGAGTGGTCCAGGACTTGGAGAGGAGCCGTATGCTATCTCTTGACAAATTATTCCACTTGTACAAAATAATTTCCGCATGAAGACGGGGACCTGACCCTGACCAGGTGGAGACACAGCCCCTACACTGTAAAAGCTCTGAGTGGTATGGATTTGGCCTTACTGGGAGACAAGAGGTGTTCCTGCGTGGGGAGAGTGTATGGCTGGGAGTGGGAGATGGCCAGCTCTCCAGGGACCCCGGCAGCAATCCTCCCGGGGTTATTCTGATCCGTGGGATTAGGACCAACCTAAGTCCTACCCCAGGCCCCCCATGCTAACTGCAAGGCAAACACGGCTCAAAGCCATCTTTCCCTCCCTCCTGAGAGCCTGCATTGGCTGCAGCTTGTTCAGACCTGAAAGCACAGCCCAGAGTTAGCTAAAACACACCGGGGTTTGTGTTTAAAATAAACTCACATAAATCCATCCCATATAACTTATGAAAATCTTCTAAATCCCCTCTGCCCCCCCTGCAATTACCTGCACATCCTAGTTACTCGGTGATGGGTGCTGAGAAAAAAGATCAGGCTGGCAGGCTGACGGCAGACCATCCCCAGCACAGACACGGCCTCACTCCTCTCCCAGAACATCACAAGTTTGTGCCTGGAAATCAGAAAATTACTCTGCCTTCCCTCTCATCCTTCCTCTGAGCAAGCTCCTGGCCTTATACAATTATTTATCTGCTGGTAAGAGGCAAATCAAATATCATTAAGGCGAGTCTAGCAGCTAAGAGCCGGATGCTGGCTGTCAGAATTGCACTTTGCAAAGCAATTCAAACCAGCGGACACGCGCTCTCCCTTCCCTCAGATACACCGGTCGCCCCGCGAGTATCCCTGAGTATCTCCTAACTAACATATCAATTAAGTTACACTTCGGCTAGAGTGTGAGTGCGCCTAGGACTGTATTGATCCTCAGCCACTGCAGTGTGCAGAGTCTATAATGGCCTCAGATGAGACATCCCAGCCAGGGAAGCTGGATCTTCAAGCATCTGATAGATCAATAGCTTTCATAAACCAGACTGAAAAATAGGGGAGAGTAATAATGGTAACAGAAATGCTGGGCTACACTTACAGAAGAAAAACAATTTGAGGAGGACCAAATAGCAACATTGATCATGCCACTATTTTCCCATTTTTATCTTTCTTTGCGAAAGTATTCGACTAACTCCAGACAATGCAAACCTTTATTTAAAATGCAGTGCAATTAGAGGCTGTACATTGTATTGCTGCTCTTTACATTTCGAGTGTGCATATGCTATTTAGAGATAACTCTTGTTTTAATTAGGAAAATTGCTTAGGCAGTCCCCCTCTCCCCCTCCCCTGTACTCACAAACCCCTGTCTTGGGAGGGAGAAGTGTGCATCTCATACACGCAGCGAGTCCACGGGCAGTGGGGCAGAGATGCTTTCCTCTTGCATTGCAACATTTGTGACAAAGGGACTGGATGCCACTTGCTGAGCAAACCCAGGATCCAGCCCTGAAAACATCCCCTGCATCAGCAGCAGGACTCATTTCAGAGCAGTTTTAACACCGTGCAAACTCTTCCCCGGAGAAGGAGACTGGACACCAACGCGTGCTGTGATGCCCCAAGGACACGTGGCACTGCTGATGCTCCAGAGACCCCGGACTGCAAAACGGAGCCCCAGAGGGAAGGTGGACCTGGGGGGGATGCTGCTGGCGGGGCTCTGCTTCTCATCACTGTACTTAAGAACAGCCTCAAATTTTGCTGCCCTGCCCTCACTACGAGAACTGGTTGGCAGAGCTGATTTTCTGGCTTAACAACATAGCCATCCATACAGAAGCACGCTCAAGCATGTCAAGATGTTTGCAGTCATTGGGCTGGGAGGCCGGAGGGCAGCCAGAACTGCTTTGATGGTATCTGCATCGCAGCGGTGACACGGCCCCACCGCAGCTTGCTGCTCAGGAGTGGTGAGCATCTGCCATAGCAGGCTGGAAGAATTATGTGTGGTGCTTAGGATTAAATGCATTAAATGTGTGCTATTCTTGGCGGTACCTGAACAGATGATATCTCTTGGAATATATCTGACTCTTTTTTTTTTTTTTTTTTGAGATCTGATCTGCTGTTGTTGACAAGTTTTGCCAAACAATGTCAGGACTAGGGTTTTCTGCAGGATGCACCAAGCAACGCCTGAAACCTGGGGCTATAACGGAGTTTTGCAAGGAGTGTGTTAGGCCTGTCAAGGAGTTAATAAAGTTTATTGAGTCTTTGAGCCATCAGCGTCTGCCTGATCCTTCATCACGGCCTACAACAAAACTGCCAGGGAAAATACATTTGCTCATCAGAGGCAGGTGGTGAAATCATGCAGGATGCCAAATGCCAGGGCAAGGCTGGCAGTAGGGATGGGTGGTGAGGAGGTGACCTTGTAGAGAGCTGGGTTAAATCCAGGAAATTTTAGATTTAAAAGGAACAATTTGCAGAAACTGTCATGGAAGTTACTATAAGGGTAAAAGCAATCAAACCGGAACACAGCTCTGCGGTTCAGGAGAGGTTTATCTGCCATCTAAAGAAGAATCATGTCTTGTCATGGTAATGGGCAGATTTGCTCAGTGGAAGTACCAGAGAGATGTCCTGAGACTGCAAAGCGGGTAGAAAGCCCAGGGAGACTCGGTCGAGACAAGAGAGCCTCTGGGGGTGCTGGACCCAGTCCCCGTCATGTCACGTACAGAAATGGGCTGTCTTTACGTATTTAGAAGTTTCAAATAATTTCTTCCCCTGTTCCTGTTGTGGCTGAGAACAACAAAGGGAGATAAAATTGATGATGGACAAAACCAATCCCCCATCCTACCTGAAGCCTCATGTGGTCTTTACTTGGACTTGGGGCTCTGCTCTGGTTTTGTCCCGTTGGACCAGTGCGGATGGCACGCCTGCCCCAGGGACACTGCTCCGAGCCTCCTTATGGCAGGATCGCACCGGCAGAGCTCTCCTGAGCAAACCTCTGCATCAGCCTCCTCATGACGGGTCTGTCAAGCTGGAACAATCCTGGGAGAAGTTCAGTCCTTGGAGCTCTACCCAGGCAAACAAACTTGTGAAACGTCTCCTCTTCCCTCCGTCACTTCAATCATGTCCACTCCATAGAGCCATAGGGAAGAAAGTGGCCATCTGTTTGGTGTTTGCTTTGAAAAGAAAAAGACACCAATCTTCTCGGACAGCATCTCCCAGAGCCTGTTACTCATCCACTGATCCCTCTGCAGCCTTGGCACAGGGAGCGACTCAGCAACGATTTTTCAGAAAACCAGCGTCCAGGAGAGAGCCTGGTTTACAATTATTCTTCAGTTACATAGGTAATTTTAACTGGGATTAGCTGATCCTGTAAAGTAATTGAAGCCAGGAGGTCTGGGGCTGCTGCACTGTTATTATCACCATATGCCATTGGAAAAACAATGGGTGATGGCTGTCTTTCAAAGTGGTTTTCAAAACCCTCTAATTCAGTCTTTCCAGGTATGGAGGGAGAGTGAAATTTGACAGGCAGGGAGGGGGGGAGAAGAACGTGGAGACGAGTGAACAGAAAACCAAAATAGATTGAGACGGACAAAAGGGATGGTTGGAGAGGCGATGAGGAAAGGTTCTGTTTCTTAGGCTGAACTCCTGCGCAGAAAGCAGAGGGACCTCTTTTTTCAACCTGATCCCCATGCACAGGTAACAGCTGTTTCTTCCAGGACAGCACTCATTATTTCTACTTTTATATGAAGACAACCATCCTGCAACTAAAATGAAGGAACGCCCCCCTACCCTCACCATCTCGTGACACTTCGGCATGTTCGCAAGTGCCACAGCTGCATTAGGGATTACCAGCCCAGCTGGCATCCCCAGCCTTCGCTGCGGGCTCTCTGCCAGCTCGCCAAATAAAAGAGCCTTCAGTGGATCGCCGAGCATCGGTGCCCGCCATCCCGCAGCGCAGCAGACGGCCGAGCCTGCCCCGTGCGGAGCCGCTTGACCGGCGCCTGCCCCCAAGGTGCTCTCTGCAGTGAGCACCAGGTTGTCCAGGAGTTGTCTTAATTGCTTGGAGAGTTTTTAGCTCCTTTGAGAAATCACCAGATTCCCCGAGTGATGGTTAGTGTTTCCTCAGAAGAGCCTGGAAACACGAGCACATGCAGATGTGCAGAAGGTAGCGTAGGGGGAAAGCCAGATGCACAAGGCAGAGGGCTGGGAAGTGTCTGCAGCCGCTTCTCGCAGCATCTGTGCACGGCAGCATGGCCCAGACTCGAGCCTGCTGCAGCCCTGCACAGCCATCCTTGGGCACAACTTACCCCATAAGCTCTCACACCCAGCTAGAGTAAATGTGTTTTCTGCCTGTGGCTCAGATATCACCCTGCTGATTTTATTGCCCAAATTGTCCACCGGTGGGTACTGCCCGGGAGAAATTACTGCCATACCTAAGGATGGATTATCTAAAGTGCCCTCTGCTATGAGACGCTCCTGCTGCAACAGCAGGACTAAGGCCCTAATCTCACTAATAACAATTCAAGATATATTAGACAGAAATATTTCTGTTTGCTTAATAAAAATAAATGAATAAAGTTTTAGGACAGGTCAAGTGTAATTAAAGCAATTACTTGCTTCAGATCTGGGGGACATTCCCGTGTAATCAGATTACAGTGATTCCCTCCCAGGTCTAGATTTGATCCTAAACTACACGTCAAGGTCCCTTTTACTCCACAATACAGGGGTAAAATCCCAAAACACAATCAAGAAAAAAATACAATAAAAAAAGAATGGCTTCTGCTGGAATTATAAACAGCAGCGATTGCTGTGATTTTGCAGTAATCAAGGCCAGGCCGGGCCCCGTCTGTTGTTATTATCTCTCCCACTAATCCCCAATGTGGTTCCTATTTGTGTTGTTCTGGGTTTCCACGCCGAGCAGCCTGGGCGAGCCTGCGGCAGGACTTGCAGCGCTGGAGCCCTCCTTCCCACCCCGGGACACCCCGCTGGCTTTGGGGCTCAAGCAAAGGTGACGGAGGGGCTGTCACCTCTGTGGGCAAGAGAGAGCCAGGGGACGGGACAGCTTGGAGCATCCCGTGCCGCCGCATCCCAAGTGCAGGAGCTGGATGCCCAGTGGCAGCACCACCCCGAGCCGGGGGAATAACAGGCGGAGAGGAAAGGCTGTCATTTCAAGTCTCACCAATGTGTTGGGTGCTTCAGCCCTCCTGTGGCTCCCAGGGCTTCTTGTGTCTTTTTTTAGGGTCAGAGGGGGGTAACTGCGTCCCTCCAGTAAGACTGCTAGTGCAGGGGGACGACTGAGGAGCAAAAAGGCAACCTTCCCCACCAGCACAGATGAAAGGAGCAGGACCATCCTGAGGTGTCCTCATCCTCCTATTTAAATAAGGTCAGAGGGAATGAAGGGCTCTACAGGAGAACCTTTATGGGGATCTGTTTCAACATAAAAACTAACTTGTTTCCAGCACAAAACCATTTATCATGAAAAAAGAAAAAAAAAGTTCCTGAATGGTAAAGGAAAGGCAGTATCTGTTTCTGGTCCACCAGCAGCACTGGTCTCTCCTCCTGCACCCCTGGCACAGCTCTGCAGTGCCCTGTACCATTGAGAAAACAGCTCTGCGTTCCCAGCGCCATCTCCGTGGCTGGAGCAGCATCGCAGTGGGGACATGGGTGTCCCCACAGTGGTACAGGCGACAGACCCTCTGGCTGTCCCCTTGGCACTGCCTGTGGGGCTGATGTGCCTCCCTGCACCCCCCGGGCAGAGGCAGCCCTCCTTGAGAAGATCCGTGATTCCCACCCGTTCCATTCGTCGTTACGCCAGTGTTTATTTGGCCAAAACACGGGCTGGCAGTTTTAATTTTCATTATCCTTGTTTGCTATTCTTTACCTTGAAAAGTTTCAGCTCATCCACTCGGGGAGCAGAAAGACCGTGGTGGGCCTTGGGGGACCTGGCACACACCATACAGCTGCATCTGCTCGGGACAACCTTCACCTGGGAGAGGCACGGGGGGAGGTCCGTGCTCGGCGGCAGCCCCAAGCAGCACCGGCGCGACACGCGGCAAAGAGCCGAGGCTGAAGCGAGCAGCTGTGGCCGACTTGTGTTTACACAGAAAAATGTGCGAGTCATCACGGATGCCTGGAGGTCAGGAGGGATCACCCAGGCATTAGGGGCAGGCTGGGACCTGCACCAGGATGCGTGGGACCAGGATGGGTGATGCCCACAGCGGCGGCTCGTGATCTCCGGTTCCTGGGTCTGCAGTTTGGTTCCTGACTCGGGGAAAAAAACTGAGTGACAGGGGGGCTGGAGTCAGTTGGCAAGAAGGAGCAACCTTTTTCTTCTTTCATGGTAGGACAGAAAAGCAGTGGTGTAGGATCACCCGTGCAGGCAGGGAAAGAGCAACAGATGCTGAAGTTCAAACCTGGCCACCCTGGCACCAGCGAGGGTAAAGCTGGTGGGAGAAAGGAAAGGGAAGGGATGGCTCAGGGGTGTGAAGTGGGGCAAAGAAGCTTCTTTGCAAAGCCCGTGGAGAGGCTTACGGCATCCCAGCCTGGAGCAGACGGCAGGGCTTGGAGGAGAGGCAGGCCAGGGACCTGCCTGTGTTATTGTCTGGAGCAACTGGTCCAGAAGGTCTCTGTACATCTTAGCGGGACTCCAGATGGATCCTGGCTGGTGTTTATTTGACAAAGAGTTTTTGGCTGTCTGCTGACCAGCAGTGCCAGGTAACCAGCCCGTTTCCAAATTCTTAAATAATCCAAGCAGCTGTCACTTTGCCAATGGACTGAACATCCCCACTCAGACCCGAAATCCAGGAGCTCCTGACACAATGCGAGCTGGGGCCAGGACTAGCTTTCCTTTGAAAGACAAACCTCCCCTCCGCTTCCCTGGGTCCTGGGGGAGGCATTGTAGGGGCAGAGGATAGGGCACTTTTCCTTTTTCTGAGGACATCAGTGCTTCTACTGCTGGCAGCTTTGCTGAAAATCCTCCAGTTTTGCCCAGAGCGGGTTGACCTTGCGGGTTTAGTTCAGCGAGCGCCAGGGCAGTGTCCTGCTCACTGTCACGCTGCGGTAAATCCCAATGAACTACATTCACTTCAGACATGGTGCTCCAGATTTACAGCTGCGTTCGGGAGAGTAGATCACGACCTGTCCTCTCCAAAGCGCTGCCTTTCCACAGCTCAGCAACTTACGATTTCCTTTGAAATGGTCTAGTGAAAAGCCCTAGACAAGCGTTTCTCCTGGATGTTTTAGTGCCTAGCTCAAAGCTATTCCTGCTGGCTTGTGTTTAAAACCCTGCCTTCCCCCTGCCCTCTGCTTTTCTCTTTCTCTGAAGAGGAGCAGGAGCAGAAGAGCCAAGTGGGATGAAGGGGAATGTGTGGGGAGGAGAGAGCCGGGATCAGCCATGGGTACCAGTTCAGAGAGACGTGAGGTGTCCTGCACACCAGCCAGGATGCCTGGTCCCACCAGCCTGCCCAGCTCAGCTCCGGGGTCACCGGGGTTGGTGCTCAGAGGGACACGAGCACTGAAGGGGTATTGCTGATGACACCGGGTGGCTGTCCACCTCCCGACTCACTATCGAGCCAGTGCCTGGCAGGGCAGCAGAGGCTGCTGAGCAGCCACAGCACCATTTTTCAGAATTAAAGCTGAGTTTATGACCGCTGTGGTCATACAGGAGTCCATGGCAATATGTTGCATCCTCCATCCTGCCATAGGACAACAGGTTCTTCTTCACTTCCTATCCCAAATCGTTTTGTGGTGCTGCTGAGATGTTCCCGACAGCGTCAGACTCACCCCAAAGAGGGCTGCGTGTTGCGGAGGGAGCACTGCTTCTTGGCTGAGCTTAGATAGCATGCATTAATTGTTCACCAGCTCATGTGCCTGCAGTTTAATTAGCTATACTAACCAAAGCCTGAGAGGAAAAATCTGTGGGACTGTAGGCGAATTTAAACTTTAATCTGCTCTGTCCAGATTTGTCTCCTGTTGCGGCTGGTGTGTTCTGCACCAGGAAAAGAGCATTTAGAAAGAAGAAACCCTGCTGGAGGCAGCGGCTGGGCAACGCCTTGGGCCCTAACACATCTGTGGGCCAGTCATGTTTCTCCACCTCTTGCTGTTACAATTACTTTTATCCACCTTGCATGTTTTACTAGGCAATCAAAGCAGTCAGTACTTTTATGGGATGCTGATTAATTGAGCTCAGATACAGTATTTCTCCAAGGTTCCAGAGTCCTCATAGAGAACTGAGCAAGCAAGCCAGAGAAGGACCCAAGAGCCCATTACAGAGCTAGGGATGGAAAGTGTGCTGACATCCAATTATTTGCTTCCAATGACTTGGAAAATGAGGGGCCATCACATGCAGACTGTGTAGGTGGGGTGTGACCTCCGAACAAAGGAGGACAGAGTACCAGACTGCTCACCGGAGCCCATTTGCAGGAGTCAGAGCAGGATATCGCCATACCCCCAAAGCAAGAACCGTGTGTCTTTCTGCAAACGCTGAGAGCAATGAAGCAATTCAGCTTGTTTAGCCAGCACCTTTGGTTGTTTTGTTTCCCCTTGCCCCTTGCTCGGTAAGGTCAGCATCACCCAGAAGGAAAAGGTCTTTCACTTTGTAAAATACTCTGTTTCTGCTCATTTACTCTCCTTCCCGAAATGAGTCTCTTCCCAACAGAGTCAAACCTCCGGTGGCCTCCTTCCAGCCCTCCTGATCAGAGGAGTTGTGTTCACCTGAATTCGGAGCAGGAGGATGATTTACAGGACCCACCGCCGCTGTCCAGCACGGCTCCCGGGGCTGCACACTGAGCACTCGCAGCTCACTGCGGGCACTCAGTCTGCAGAGTAAAACCGCTCACCAAAAAAAATGAGTCAGGTAACCTGAAGTATTAGATGAATTGAAGGAAGGCGTGATCCATTCACCAGCAAACCGTGAGCAATGTCAGTGGCAAAATTCTTTGAGTAAGCTATCCATCATGGATTATTCATTCATCTTGGCTAGTTACGAGGAAAGATAGCATAAAGCTGAAAATGTTCCAGTGCCAATTATTTATTTAAGAGATGTTCTCCTCTGCAGGCTCAAAGCACTGGAGCAACAGTGTTTATCACACTTTCCTTGGGAAAGTCCGTGGCACTGCATAGCTGCAGAGATAGAGAAAATCTATGCCAGCGTTGAGGCTGAATTTCTCTTTGTTGAGTTTCATCACCCTTATTCTTAGCTCCACTGCTTTTGGTCCATTCTGAATAATATTTCTTCCTCTTCAGTGTTTACACCCTTCGGATATTCCTAGACAGCTATTAAGTTCCCCATTAGTCTTCTCTTAGCCTAGCTGTAAGTATTTACTTATTTTAATCTTTCCCCATCAGCCAGTCCCTCCTGCCCCTTAATCATCTATGCTGTTCTTCTCTGAATTCCTTCTGATTTGTCTACATCACTCTTGTTTATGATTCTGAGATCTCATTTAGCATTTGATTTCTGCCAAAAATAAAATTGAGCTTGATTGTTTTCACTGATGACTGAAGGAGACATGAATTGTTGCTTGGAAAACAGTCCTTGAGACAGCAATATATGAAAGAGAAAAAATAAAGGCAGCTCCATCAGGCAGACAAATACACAGATAATATCACGTAGGCCAGCTTTGGCTAGATTGAATCTCAGAAGTGCGGCTGGTACGTGATGACAGTAATAGCCACCACTATTAGAGTGTTTAGCTTTTAAACAGAAATGTGAGTTATAACTCAGGCCCCAGCATAAATCACAGGGCCATGAAAATCTCACAAACGCATGCCTGCACAATAAACCAATATGAAATTCCTTGTCCTTGGTGAAAGTAGCAAAATTGCAACTTCCTTTGTATAGGAAAATGTGCGTGTTTGAGTCAGATACAGCAATTTGGTTTCAGGCATGTCATTGAGACCTTCAGCTTGGAAAGTTGTAATCTTTTTTGGAAAGGAACATTTGAATTGCCACATGGTTGGAAAAGAAAGTGGCAAGGGCAAAGTCAGACTCCAGAACAATCTTAATCTAGTGAAAAAGCATCCGGCCTGGCCATCCCTGAGATGAACACCAAGACCTGTAGTCACTGTCCACACTTTTCCGAGCTGCATATGGGAAGGTATCTGCCTGAATCTGCATTTGGATCGAGGAGTGGTGGGGTGGTGCTGCAGGGTCCTCATCGCTTCTGACAATCAGACTCCTTTATTTGTGTCTCCAAACGCTGATTTAGGGACCTGGTTTTGATAACTTGGACTATCAAATGCTGGTGGGTGGCTTCAGCCTGTAAACCTTCAGGAAATGTCCTCGTGGCTGACCTGCCAAATTGCAAAGGCGCGCTCACCCCCAGCTAACCCCCAGGTAACCCCCAGGTAACCCGCAGCCACCCGGCGCCTCGCACTGTCCCCTGGGCTCTCTTCAGCCACTGCTGGGACAGTGCTGCTGCTCCTGCTCACACTTGTGACGGTCGTGCTGTGCCGCTCCAGACTCAGCTGGGACCTCTCTTTCCACCTCGGCTGATTTCACACCTTTCCTGTCAGAGTGATCAGAGGCAAATTAAAGAGAGCAGGTGACAAACGCATCCATCCACCCAGCGCCCAGAGCAAGAGCTCCTTCAATCTGCGTGCGTGGGCCAAATTGCGCAGCCACCGCATCTCCTCTCCTGGTGTTTGCTCCCTCTGGGTCACTGTGGGGAGAAGACGAGCCTGGGAGAGCGATGCTCTTATAACTTGCAGTTTCAAACAGAGTTGCTTTCAGGACACTGGTGCACTGCAGCCCCGGTGAACCACTGAGGAGGTCTGAGGGACATCGGTAGATGACAACACCACACGTTTAGAGAGACAAACCTGCAGCACGAGCATTTTGCAACAAGGGCAGGAGCGCTTTTGCTCCACTGGAAAGTCACTGCGTGTCCGCACCCACGCAGGGGAGTCCGTCGGGGGGTGGCAGCGGGTGGGCATGGGCGGGTGGCAGCGAGCGGCAGCACCCCATCCTGCATCCCTGCGGAGCGGCTGCCAGTCGGGAACGCCGGCCCCACACTGGAGTACAGGATAATCCCCCAGATCCGAGATCCAAATAAACCCACAAATTAAACAAGGAGCTAGGGGCTGGTTTCCCCTGGGAAGAATCTACCTTCCAGTGAGAGCCTGCAAAGAATATACTGTATCTCAGGGGGATTTCCATTTAAATGCTCTTTGGCAAAGCACCCTTAAAAAGCTGCTGATGCCTCGTGGAAAGCTTTGAAAACCATGCTAATTAATTAGAAACAATGCCGCATCTCTATCGGCTATAGGAGCCCCTATGTTTCCCTCCCTTACATTCCCCGTCCACCACCAGAGACATTTGCATGAGAAGGGCAGCTTTGTTTCTCCAGACTCTCATCTGCTGTTCCTGCTGCTTATTCCTCCACCTGAAGTCAGGCTCCAAAGTGTGGGACCCCCCAAGGCATCTCCACAGCAACCCCCCCTCCCCCCCCCCGGCCGTGGGGCAGAGGCAACCAGGGTTCACAGGGAAGAGCCAGTTTGACAGCACTGAGCAGGGCTTGGGGACAGTGAGTACATGTCACCCCCGGGACCGGGACCAATTAGGGAAGGGGGAATTCATTAGCATTATTACTATGCACCGCATGTGCTACAGTAGCATCCCAAAGCTCCTGTCAAGATCAGGCATCCTGTATGCTGGGAATGTATAAAATTGCTGTAAAACATGGTCCTTGCTTCTGTAAATTCCAATTTACAGCAGGCTCCCCTAGAAGATGGAGTATTTCAGCAAGTGGTGAGAACCCCCGTATTTCTTTTTGCTGCTGGGGACTCACAGCCACCTCCTACCTCTGCTCTGACCCCCCCCAAGGGCTGTATTAAAATGTGAGTGTCAGCTCTGAAAATGACCACCTGCACTGTGAAAAAAACATGGCGCTTCTTGTGGCTTTATTTCTATTTTGTTTGTTTTGCTGCTGCAAAATGGGGCAGGGGGAGATGGTGGGATTTCATCACTTACTGCAGGAAACAGCGACCTTTTGGTCGGTGACGAAATTTCACTGAACTTCTCCAGCAGGCAGTAAAAGTAATGCTGAAAGTGTCAAAGAGCAACTTTCTGCTCCTTGGACAACCTTGCAAGGACTAATTATCCCTCCTAGTGAGAGGGAGCAGGGAGGGGAAGGGAGAGATGACACTGGTATTAAACATAACAGAAATATCTGTAAAGCAAACCTTAATTCAAGGTGGCTGTGCCCCAGCAATCCCTCTGCTCTCTGCATGCTGGTGTCAGAGCCCTTCTTTGCTCAGCGTTTTGGAGAGTGTGTGTCCGCTGCCCCACAAGTCACCATTTGAAACCTAAATAATTCATCGGGGTAGGGATGCATGGAGAGATTCTGGGTTTGCTCAGGAGCACTTGGATATTTTCCTGTTGCTCAGGGGGACAGCGACAAAGCAATGAAAGAGGAGGAACACTATAAAGGGAGAGAGCGGCACGGCTGAGCCGCACTGCTGGGACGTGGAGCCTTCCCACCCAGCCAGGGGAGAGCAAGCAAACAAACACAGCAACTGCAAGTTGACAACAAAGCAGAGGGACAGCAGCAGCTACAGTCCCCGAGTTGGCATCAACTAACCAACCTTGGCAGAACCATCCCTGCTGCAGGTGCGGTGACATGCGTGTCTGCGTATGGGGAGCGGGGATGTGCCTGAGACATTCGGTACCCAGGTCAGGAGAGGTTTTAAGAGGAAACAACCCCATGAACGTTTACTTCCCCGAGCCTAAATTCCTCCTTTTTCCTAGAGAGGCAAGACCAACATGGCTCTTTGCATTGCTTTGCATCTGAACAAGGGATTAAATGTCCACGCTGACTCAATGCACACTGGAATACTTCCAGAAAGTCAGCAGATATGCTCTCCCTCTCCCTTTAAATGCTTTGGCTTCCTGCAGGAAAATGAAATCCATTAACAAGTTCCACCCCTGCTCCGAATTCAAGGCTAGAACTGTCAATGCTTTAGGAACGAGCTAAATGGGGGGATTTCCATAACAATCAACAGCTACAGCATTAATCTATAGTCATATTAACCTGGGATGACAAGGACACGTCTGTCTGTTCTCTCTAATGTAATCTACCATTATACTCGGACTCCATTGAAGTCTGCTTTGTACCATGCATTTGGCTGTGATCAGCTAATCTCTCTGGCTTTAAGCACAGCTTAGAAAAGAGAGAGGGGGAGACAGACAGAGAAAAGTGATTAATATGTGTGTGTGTGTGTGTGCTTAGCATGTGTCTGCCGTTAATGTATGTGTGAGCATGTGCATGTGCACCAGTCACTTGGGGGCTACACATCTGCGCATGCGAGTGTGCTGCCTGGATGTACTGGGGCTCGCGGTGTGCCTTTGCCAGGTGTCAAAATGCACCTAGCAAACGGAGAGGAACAGGCAGAAATTTCAGTGTGAAGATCAGGGCTGCGTGGACGTGAACTTGAGGCAGGCATCTTGGCATATTAAGCGTACGTGAGTGTGGTTTGTATGTCTTCAGTCCACCCGTCTCGTGGCAGCGTGCAGTTCCCTTGCTGGTGGGGAAGACAGTTTCTTTTCCATCCCTGCAGATCTGCTGGCGCGGGGATGCTCCTGTGCAAGGTCCTCGCAGGCAGCGCCGGTGACGAGCCCCGTGTGCCAGGGCAGCTCAGCGGGACGGCGAAGGTGGCCATTCCCTCTGGCGCTTTACAACGGCTGGCAGCACGTCCTCTGCAGGGATGTGCAGCCCCAACTGTCCCTGCTCTTTCATTTTGCTTTATTAAACTTCCTTGAAGAGGCACCTTCTCCGAGCGTGCAAGATGCCCTGAGCCTGCTTTTGGATTAGGAGGTGATTACAGAGCTGCAGTGGCACGCACCAGGATGGCCCGCACCAAATGAGCTTATGGGGTCAATCACATTCCCACCACCGACTCCAACCACTTCAGAAGATGCCGTGATATCAGCTCCCACCTTCTGCGAGGAGCCCGTTCCCAGGCAGGGATTAGAGCCTCCGCGGTGGATGCGTGGCCATCCGCAGGCGCGCTGCTTCGCCTGCTTTGCTACCTTTCCTTTTTTATCATTGGAGAGCAGGAAGAAAATTGCTCTGTGGCAAACTCATCCCGTGAGCTCAATGTAGGGCTGGTTACAGCTTCCCCACTTCTGCAGCCAGCAGGAGCCAGCGGCCCCATCCCACCCCCAGGTCGTAAATCCCACACAATTTCTGCAGGCGCACCAGGCAGAGAGCAAACATGCCTGGGAGCTTGTGGGACCTTGCCTTCACTCTGGCCATCCCTGGGGAGGTGTGCAGAGAAATTTCAAATCATCCCGCAGAGTGATAGCAAGGCAGGGAGGATGGCAAGAAAAACCCAGACCAAACCATGTTCCTCTGCCCACAGCCATTAACTCCCTTCTCCCAAGCAATCGGCTGCCGAGACTGTCCAGGAGACACTGGCAGGAGCCCTCTGAAAACCGTAAATGCTGGAAGGTCTGGCGTTACACCCAACCTGTCCCAAGGTGCTGATAAATTCTCTGTTACCACCATCCTGTACTCACAACTCAGGTTTCAGAGCTGAAAAGTGCCACTTTGGCCGTTCTGGGTATTACTGCAAATAGGAAGCTGGAGGTGGGAGAACGAACTAATGGGGTGTAAAGATTCAGGGGAGACAAGCATTGCAAAATGTTCTTCCACTCCTGGCACTGACACCCCCCCCCCCCCGACCTGTGCTGCTGCTGCCACTGCCCCCCATTTCCTTGCACCCCACTCCCCGCATCCAGACCTTATGGTTCTCTCATTTCTGGCCCTCTCTTTTAAAAAAAATTCCGATCCAGTCCATGATTTCTGTGTTACTGTTTAGTCGTATTGTAAAGGGGGTGGAAATCGGAAACTCTGATTCACCAGGATCTTTGCACAGAAACTTTACACGCTGGAACAATTAATTATCCGTTAAAACCTTTGTCTGTGTTCATCTTATTGTTCCAGACTCTTATTGAAGCCACTCAGCGAAACAATCGGTCTGCCAGCATTCAAGTGTGGTTAATCAACTAACAAGCTTATAAATACAATAGATACAGCAACAAGTTGCTCTCCGAGAGCGCTGTTGCCGAAGGGTCTCAAGCCACTTCAGAAAATGTCAAATTAGCCATGGCTCTCACTGCTCTGCGGGTCGGTGAAGCGGCATCTCTTCTTCCTACAGCCGGGAAGCTGGGCGAGACCATGATGTTTGGAGACGTGCCATTAAAACGCTTCCTCCTCCAAGCTCCGAGAATCCCAGCTGCAAAGGTGGAGGACACATGGGTGCCCAGGTCGCTCCGGGCGGATGGGCAGGGCAGCCTGCCCCGACACGGAGGATGCTTCGGGGTAACACAGAGGTATGAGGCAGATTTAATGGGGCAAAGCTCTGCTGAGGAACCGGGAAAATTTCAACTTTTTTGAGGTTAGAGGTGACGCTTGTGCCTTGGAAAGTTGCTTCTGCATCTGCTGTGTGGATAAAGTCTGGGAAAGTGGTGTTTTAAGGGAAGCAGGTGGAGGCATGATGTCTTTGAGGATATGTTTAATGATAGAAATTTTCTCTCAGTTGTATTTAGGCCATAATTACAGGGGCCATAAAGGTATTTATTTCCTGACGATTAATGGCAGGCCAAGGAGAAAACTCTCTCATCAACGCTGTTATAAGCTTTCAGGAATTGCACGTGGGCACATGCACTCAGCCTCTTGAGCACCCTTTGCTGTTCACACGAGGATGGAGAAGGTCAGGAGACAAAGCCACAGAAGTTGGAGAGCTTAGGCTAAGATCAGAACTGACAAAGAACAACATATTTAATTGTAAGGGTGGATGAAGGGGCCTTTAAGTGAGCATCAGCCAAACTTAGAGCTTTCATTGCAGTTTTTTCAGTCATGTCTAATTGGCCTTACAGTGCCAATCACCTTACGGACTTCATGTGCCCATGGACCATCTTCCTGCCCCAGCTGCGGCATGGGTGAGTATGTCCCATGGTGGGCAAAGGCTGCTGGAAAAAGGGCTCCTCTCCCATGCCTGTATAACACAGAAATGGCCATGAGTTCCTCAAAGGCTCTGGGCTGACAGGGTTGAACAACAGAAAACGAGAGATAAAGACCTCGAAAGCCACCTCAGGCTTAGGCTCCCAAACCCATAACTTTTTCCTGGCATTTATGCCACAAACTCCCCAGCCTCTGCAGCACTCAGAGCAGCAGAGATAAGAGCACCTGTCAACTTCAAGAGCCTCAAACAGATAAGCATCTCGCTTTGAACTAGCAGATAAACCTACAAGCTCGGAAGGATATATCGCCAGAGCATCTGAGCAAGCCTGGTCCAGAGCCTGGCCATACAGATGTCTCTTCAGAGAAGCGCACATGGGCTGTCACTCAGTGTCCTGTGCAGATGACCCGTGCAAGCCATCTTCCCTCGTGCTGCACCATCGTTCCTACCCCCTCCCCTTGATGGGATGGAGGGCAAGCTCTGAGCACAAGGGAGTCACGGCTCTCCTCACTTGTCCCGTCTTGACCTGCCTCTGGCTCTCACCTCCCTCCCCTCTCCCATCACATGCTCTGTGTGTAAAAGTCAAAAGTCATATCTAGGAGAAAAAGAAAACTACAGTGCTGATACCATTTGTGTCGTTCTCTGTTTGGAGCTGCTCAGTCTGGGACTTTATCAGCCAGAAGCAGCACTAAGTCTGTGGCAGAAGCATCTGCCACCCTCCCTCCATCTCCTTTTGAAAGCTGCTGGGAAGGAAAAAACAAACAAACAAATCCTTCCTTCTGCCCTGCACACCGGCAGAGGTGCGGTGAGGGGTGGGCTGCTGAGACCCCAGCCCAGCCATGGGAACACGACAAGGACAGAGAGGGAAAAACTGGCATTCCCCTGCCCTCCAGTCCTGGCAGAGCCACGGTCCGTCACCTCCGCACTGGCTCCTTCAGCTGACGGGGGATTTCTGTGCTGGGGGCAGGTTTGCAGGTCTTGCTAGCTGTATAAATGAGCAAATAAAATGAACATTAACAACTTCAGCGCAGTTATCGCAGTTTCCTGTCCCAGGTAATTACTGCGGTTTGTGTGTAGCAATGGTTATTTACTGTGTTTATACAGCAGAAAAGGTGAGTGGCACCGCGCAGTCAAAAATTATTACCGGGACATAAAAATGTCTTCAGCCATTAAAGCGGTGACATTTCTATTTAAGTTTGCCGTTCTGCCCAGGCCAGAGGGAAGGCTTTAGGGTTTAGCACCACAAGTCCCCTCTTGTCCCGGCGGTTCAGCCCCAGCCCTGGGGATGGTGACTCCTGTCTCTGGGTCCCCGGGGTCGGAGCACACAGACCTGCGAGGGCTCGCTGGTGGAGGCTGGAACAAATTTGCTGACTCTGGGAGCGTTTTGTGTTGATGTTTCAGCTCTGTTCATTAATGAGGGAAGAAACACTTCTCCCTGAACTGCCCTCCCCCCATTTCCAGGCCAGGTGTAGACATGATTTATTGCATTGTTTAGTCATTATTCTCAGTTACCCAATTATGTTTTTTAAAGTTAAAAATGCAAGATCTTTGTTGTGGCTGCATCTGGGGATTCTGCAGCATCTGGAAGATGGTAAGAAAAAAAAACAGAGGAAACCAAGAACAACAACACCAGCAGCTTCTTGTGTGCTACCTTTTAGCGTATCTCACCACTGGATCGCAGTTGGGGGGATGATAGTGCTCCCCTTGCCTTGACCCCACGCATTTCCCCAGTGGGTGCCAGAAGCCCGGGCTGACAGCAGTCTGCAGTGGGGCTGTGAGATTCTGGTGCATTTGTTACTACTTAGCAAAAAGCTTCTGTTATTGCATAAAGCCAGAATAATCGCCAGGGAGATTTCAGCACAAGACAGATAACACTTTGGCTCTGCTGACTCTAACACTTCGCAATGCTAACTTTTCTAACTGTGCCATAGTGGGTCATAGACACTGAATTTTACCTGCAAGGATGGCTTACTTTGTTATGGCTGAAGACAGCAGAGACTCCAGCTTCCCACTGTGTCCCTCCATTTACAGAGCACAGCCTTAGAGTAGCCAGTTCCCAAAGGAGGATGACCTTGGAAAGCCATGCTGTAAGCTCAGCCCTTGAGCAGTCGGCTTCTGGGAGGCTCAGATGTCCATAACCTCAGGACAGCATCCTTGCCCCAAGTTATTCCACCCCTGGTTGAAATCAGGTCTCTAAGTTTTCACGGGGCTGGGGCTGGAAGGGATTAGCAGTCTCCCCACATGTAGCACGGGCAGCAGCGTGATACCTGGTTGCTCTACAAACATATTCCTTTGTGCATTTGGATGACAGGGCTCCATCATGGAGCCTGCCGTCCTGTAACGAACTCCTGCTGGACTGAAATCTTCCTCTGAGGTCCTGGCTGAGGGCCTTAAAACTTTTTCTGAAGATTTCTAGTTCCCAAAGCTAAAGTCACTGCTAGATCCATGTTTAGTTAGACAGGGAATTGCAGACAGATTGCAACTCTTGTACATCCTGATCCCAACTCCAAAGAAGTGGATTTGCCTCTGCATGCCTCCTGCCCAGGCTGCAATCCGTGCACTCTCACTGGGATGTAAGTCCCTCTTTCCGCTGCGCAGGGGATGCCTGGAGAACCAGCTCAGTGGGCTCACTTGGCAAAAGCACCAGGAGCTCTGGGTCTGCTTGCATGGGAGGTGGAATTACAGAACAGATTAAAACAGATCCCTAAAGTCTGTCCAAATGGGAGAAAGACTCTGGTTGCTCTAACTAGCAGTGGTAAGGATGTCAGTACTTAGATCTACACCTCATATTTAAAATCCAGCAGGGAAAGGCACAAAGAAAACTATTGCAAGTGTGCACTGCGGGTCAGAAGCTGACACCAGCTTTTCAGAGGTACCCGAAGGCCCTGGACCCCCATCTCAGCCCCAGCAGTGGTGGCCAAGCATCGCCCCGGCTCTCCCGCAGCCCCTTGGGGCACAGAGCCGTGGGTCGGACGAGCAGCCCAGCCAAGCAGACGCGCAGCAGAAGAGCCGTCCAGAGCTGCCCGCGCCGCGGCTCACCTGCCGGGCTGCCTGGCTCTGCCGGCTTCAGCCCGCGACGCTGCTGGCACAGACTGATGGATGAGGAGATCTCTAGCTCCTACTTTTAAAAGCAGCTGAATTAATTAAAGACGCACAGGCAATGGTAAGATAGTCCGGAGGGGAGAATAATGGAACTGACTTGCTTGTGTTGGTATTTTTGCCTCTAATCTTCCATTGCGTTCTTGCTGCTCAGGCGTTCCTTAGGTGCAGGATTATTTTTGCCTGTTTGCTGATGCACAGATTCCTCCCTGCCTGTTTCCAGGTCAGGTCCCAGCACACGCTGGAGCTCTCCACCCCTTCTCTGCGCTTTCATCTTCCCAGCCCAGTCCCTACCTGCCTCCTCTCCTGATTTTCCCCCCTTGGCTCCCCCTTAGCGTGATGGCAAACGCTCGGAGGGCTGCAAGGGGAGCAGGAGCCCCAGCCGGCCAGCTCCCACCACCTCCACCGCCTTCTCCGACACCATGTTAGTTAGTGTCCAGGCTCCCGGTGCTTTCTGTGCCAGAAATCAGGTGAAACACTGGCTGCTGCTAACGCAGGGAGGCTTCAGCAGGGTTCCTTGCCAGCACGAGGCTCCGGTTAAATAGCATCTTAGATTAATATGTTTGGAGTGGTATGGAAATGTGGGTTTTTTCCAATTCTGTGCCTTCCCCAGGTCTCGGCATGTTCTGCTTCCCCTGCCATCGCCCTGGTGAGCTGAAAATGTCACCCCTGCCACCAAAACCACGTGTGCCTGCAGAGCGAAATGAAGCACCTAATTAGGAGGGAAAAAAGATGTTTTTTTCCTGCCTAACCACATCATACCCCCAGAAGTCGGCAATTGATCAGCTCTGTCAATAAGTGCAGAGACCAGCGTCTTCGTTCACAGCCTCTTTACAATTGTAAATGGGCTAAAACTAAATAAAAGAACCCTAAATCATCTAAATTAAAGCTCTGAGGACAGTGCAGTGCCACAGTCTCATAGCAAATAATCACAATACCACAGGTTTTTTTTCAGCCCTGATGCCAAATTTTGGCAGGAACCCATTTCTCTTGGGTTAGCTGGGAAGTGAGTGGATTTGGGAAGCTGCAGAAATCTCTTGGATATTGTACCCTGGCGATTTAACAACGGAGGGTGGCAGAAGCCTGAGCTGGGTTCAACGTTGTCCTTGTCACACTCCAAGTGGCAGGAATCTTCTGGCTTTGTCTCATTTGGTGAGCCACGACAAGATCCTTCACTTTTCTGCCTGCATTTGCCTACCACTAGTGATTGCAATAAGGTTGAGCTTTTTACTCCTGGTGCCTTGGACATCCTTTACTCTGCAGAGGGGTGAAATACCCTTGCCGTAACCTGCACTACACTGAAATGAGCCTATGGCAGGGGGGGTGGTGGTGGTATGTCTGTCTGTCTGTCCGTCTGTGTCTTTTTGCTTTAAGTGCGGCTGCTCCTGCAAGACGAGCACAAGCCAACCGGCAGCTTCGAGCCAGCTCCCCCATGTAACCAGGGGATGAGCCGGTGAGCACCAGGTCACACATGGGGAGAAAAATGGTGAAACAATGAACTCTGCAAATGGTCCCCTGGAGATACAACCGTCAGAACAGGCTGCTCTGGGGAACCACAGTCAGCAGCCTCCCTTTGTGGCTGTCTTTTCCTTCCAGCGTCCCAGACTCATCCCTCCTCTGGCAGTGAGGTGAGAAATAATTTCAGTAATGTCAAACCTAACCCTCCTTCAAACATATTTCAAATCCAGGAGTATTTATTTCCCTCCTCTCTGAGGGACAAGCTGTACTCGCTTCTGAACGTTCACGCAGACTTTGTGAATGGCAGCAGAAACTCTGACCCTAAACTGAAAATATTCCCATCTATGCAATCCACAGCTCCCCCAAGGAACTGATGCAACCATTTCTTACTCATTCCCCAATTACCTTATTACTCCTGCAAGAGCTGGAAAGCCTGTCCTTTCAGGAATGTTGGCCAATCCCCATCCTGAGGGAAAGTCCTGAGGGGATTCTCAGTATCAGGCATTTTCCCTCAATTTGGTAATTCTCTACTAAATGGGGTTTCTTTCAGGTGCTATTTATGCAGGAACAAAAATGTTCATTATGCTGATCACTGAGATGAGAGATAAAATATTACCTAGGAAACACAGATTTTGCAATGACATATCAGACGTTCCAGCTCATGTTTCTGCAGAGAAAGGGGCACCGTGCACACGTAACATGCATGGAGGTGGCAACACCTCTGAAACCAATTTTTTCTGTCTTTGCTCAATAAGAAGGGCTTCTGCAGCAAGTGCCAGTTCACAAACGAAAAAAAATTTAAATACCTCCATCTTTGACTGTTTTTGCTTAATTTGTAATCCAGGGTTTGATTTATTAGGTACTGAGCCATTGGCTGTGCTGAGCTGCAGGGAGATGTAGTTGCCCTGGAGGTCTCCTGGCCGGGAAGAGCCTCTGCGGGCGGGTGGAGGGACAAGGGTTTCGCAGTTGCCCAAGAACATCTGATGACACAAAGTGAGAAAAGAGAGGGGTTGCTCAAGGGGCTTGTAGAGGACTGGTGAAATTAAATCCAGCAAAAGCAAATTAGGAATGAATGTCAGGGAAAAAAAAAAATAAAAATTCCTTCCTATGATTCTTGTTGAACTGGAATCGTTTCCCAAATGAATCAGGGACAAACTGTGCCATGGGCTGCCTTGGACAATAGGGAACAATTTAACAGTGGCTTCAGGCTTCCCTGGTCAAAGCCGAGAGACCCTGCGCCCTTTGCAATCTGCAGATCTCTTCAACAACAGGGTGGGATCTCTCGGGTGTCCCTGGGTCTGCCCCTGCCCGCACGGCTCGGTTCGGCTCAGCTCAGCTCAGCTCGGCACAGCCCGAGGATGCTCAGAAGGAGCAGGAGGACAGATCTCTCACACCGTAAGATGCCCAGGCTGCTGGGGAACCCAGCGTCCAGCCAAACCTGCCCAACTCCCAACGTCATTAAGGCATCGCTGCTTGAGATTTCAGGCTTCCAACACTGCAGCTACACTTCAGCCAGGGACACTAGGGCTCACTAGCTGACTTTGGTAACATAGCAGTTTTGCTAGAGAGGGCACAAGATGACTTTTACCAGGGCGAATGGACAGACAGACGTGTAAGGGATTTTTTTTTTTTCCTTTTTTTTCTGTTGCTGTAACTGATTTTTGAAGGCCTCTTCACAATTGCAACAGAGCAGCCCCAGGAGGCAGACAAGGCTGGTCACAGCCCTGGAGCCAAGGAAAATCTCTGCCTGCATCGACCCAAGCTGAGCACAGAAAGCAGTGCGCTTTTCAAGCTTTCCTTAGATTTGTCCCCCCCACCCCCTGCTTCTGTTTTTGAGGAAAAAGAGGTAGGTGAAGGGAGAAATGCTTAAAAAAAAAAAAAAGACAAGGAGGTGGGAAGAAAATAGAAGCTAGTCACTTGTTAGGAGAAATCCAAAATAAATGGGACGCCATCCAGACTCTTCAAACCAGAAATGTGACCTAATTTTCCTTTCCAGCGACGTGCAGGCTGCCTCCCCCCAGCAAGAGCTCTCTGCTCAGCAGCAACTGCCCGGCCATCGGTCCTGGGGACCCCCCCAGCTGCCAGGAGCCTGATTCTGCACCAGGCAGCACCCGGCAGCCGTGTGCATGGGCAAGCCTGCAGCAAAGCAGCCCCTGATGCCCGGGGAGAGCACGGCCAAATGCCACCGAAGCCAACAGGGCAGGAAAAAATAAATAAATAAATAAATAAATAAATTGAACTATGCTGAATCCCTTCATGGCAAATACAGGGGAAGGAGCGGCCATGAGTCACAGGTGAATGATTTCGGCTGTTGGCTCCGCAGTTGGGGGTGCAGAGGGGGAGCAAAGAGGAGGCAATTTCCTCCTGCTTGTTCTTGGCATCTGAACATGGGAACTAACAGGGCTGTGGCGACCCTGCTGCCGGCAGGTGAGAGTGGGTCTGGCAAAGGGCTCCCACCCCTCTGCACTGAGAGATAGCGCACAGAATAGCTGTGCTTTATTTTTCTTAAGAACAAGAAGTGCAAATAATAATTGTATTGCATTGTGCAAATAGCAGAACAAACAAAATCCTCAACTTGATAGGAGTATGGGTTGTTGTAACTAGGAAAAAAAAAGATCAAAAACATGTCACACAGGAAAAAGGGTTTCCATTCACAAAGAAATCATTATGGTTAATTTAATTCATTGTAGCATTTAATATAGAAAAGCTTTTCTACAGAGACTGGGAAAAAAGCCAACATTTATATATAAATGGGTTTTATTTTAAAAGCTAATGCAGTGGGCAGGATGCTTCAGGGTTATTTTCTCTCCCTCTTTCTTTCAGTGCATATGCAAAGCTGGTATTGTATCCAAAAAACAAGGAATTTGCTGCTATCTAAAGTTTACAAATTGCTTTTTTTCAAAAGCACAATTTCATATTCCTTAGAAATGTAAATGATGGGGTTTTTATCTCCTAGCTTTCCTTTCTTTCTATTTTTTTTAAAGTTACTTATATTAGTATCCAAGGCACTGATTTGCAGAATGGGCTTTAAATATCCTCCCACTGTAATCAGCGCAGACATCGGCTGCCATTCATGTGAATGCTTGACAGCACCAGCTCTTAAAAAGAGATGCATTTTCCGAAATGGCTGAAACGCAGTTAACCTGAGCATGTTCCTGGAGCGCGCCGGAGAAGGGCATTTGCCATCAGAGAGTTATAACAAGAATCAGCTGTATTTGTGCAAGGGACAGATGGTTAGTGCATAACTGGTCTGATCAAATACCTTCAGCCATAAAACTGCAGGGGAAGGAAACATATGGTATTACCCACTTGTGCTTTACCATGTGCCGGCTGGACAGATACCTCCAGTGCTCGAAGTGCTTCGGCATGTGCTCGGGCTTACTCGTGTGAGCAGCGCCTTTGGTTTGCATGCAGAAACCAGCAAGTGCTGGGAACCGGGCTCGGGTCACACAGGTTTCCCCCATCCAACGCGCAGGCAGAGCCTCCCCCCTGCACCACCTGCCATGCCCACGGCTCCGTGCCCCCGGCAGTCCTTGGCCGAGCCGCTCCGGCGGCTGTGGAGCTGGTGGTCAGTGCATGGTCTAATTGCCGCTTCGTGGTTGTTCTCGGTTTGAGGTGGAGCCAGGCTGGAAAGCCTCGCTGAGCCGGCTCTGCTCTCTCGCGCCCGAGGAGCACAGGGTGAAGCCCTCCCGAGCGGCAGCTCCTCCACATCCCCAGGCAGGCATCTCTGTGCTTTGCTAGCCTTTTTGGCTTTCCCAGTTTCTACCCTGATTTTCCCTTGCTGTCATTTAAGCCCATTATTTCCAGGTCCATAATGGGTAGAACGATTCACTCCCTCTCTTCTTCAGCATCCTTTGACGTATTTGAAGACCACCATCTCATCTACTCTCAGATCTACCCTCTCTCAAGAGACTCAAATCTTTCAGCACAGGCCATGTTTCTGAGACCTCCTAATGGCTCTCGCTGTTCCCTCCTTGACACTACCTGCATCCTCCTCACCCCAGCAGGCAACTGGTGCAGGTGGCAACTCAGCCCTTAAAGGTCCTTGGCACCTCTGCATCTCCTGCCAGGGCAGGATCCCAGCTGGATCTTTACGTTCCTTCCCTTCCTCTAAGATACTCCATTAGGGGATGTCAAACTATTCAGAAATATCAACAAATGCAGCCACATCACATCTGTGGAGCAGGGAAAATTATCCCACTGAGGAAGGAGCTCAGCAGAAAACCAAGCAACAGCAAGGTGAAACAACTTGACCAAGGTCACCTAGAAGTGGGGAATGCCAGCCAGTGCACTCCTCAAAAACCTCACGCTTTAATATATACCTCTAATCATCCCTTTGCAGAAATAGCTATTTTCTTTGTAAAATGCCAACTGCTATTAAATCCCTCCCTGGACTTCTTAGCCCTGAAATTGCATATGTTACCCTCTACTGGTGCTTGGGGCTTTGTTCTGGTTGTATCAGCTGGCAAGACAATTCTCCTCATTTGGAAGCATTTGCATAAAGCCAACGTTGATTGCTGATGAGTTTAGTCTCCACTGTGACTCCGACTTGAGCACCTGTTCTTCAGGCCTGGGCTTGTTTCTGCTGCAGTCAAAGGCAGCTTGGCCATTAACTTCAAAGCACACAGGATAGGGCCCTCTATCAAAGCAAATGAAATGCAAAGTTTGGAAAGCATGCTGGAACCGCTACGTTTTTACCCAGATCCCTGATTTATTACCCCCAATGTCTGTAACTGTTCAGGACCGGAGTTCCTGTTCAGACCTATACTTTTCTACGCCAGTAGCTTTGGCTTTTCAGCAAGAAAGCTTTCTCACTGGATTATGCAAATACACGGTGCATTGTCATTCTCTGTTTGCGTTAAGTTCACCTACCCTCTGGTTTGATTAATATACCCTCTCCCCCACATGCTTGCTCTAATATGTTTGTTTTAGGGATGGGCAAATGAGCTGGGAATAAGAAAAATGAAATTGAACCTTCACCCAAAACTTGAAGTGGGTGGTTTGGAAAAAAAAAGACACAACAGAATGAATAAGTCTTTGAACCACACAAATAGTTCCCTTGTTGGTGCAGGAGAGGCAGTCTAGGCCCCAAGATGATGAAATACCATGTCCTTTACTGTTTCCAGAAACACTCCATTCGGCTCGCCGCAGATCCTACCCCCAGGCCAGTCTCTTGCAGCGGGATCGGTGTTGGCGGGGAGGCTGTAACCGGCCCAGGATGCTGCCAGTGGTTCGAGCCCAAAGCGATGCAGACCTGCTTTGAGCACAGCGCACGAGCTTGTGCTTCAGCTGCAGCGGCCGCTCCAGCCCCAGCCCTGGGATGCGGTTTCAAGGCGCACACAGCCGGTGATGCAGGCTGCTCAGAAAAAGCAAAAAAAACCTGCTCTGGAGAGCCCTGTCTCTTGGGATTGATGCTAGGCAATCCCAAGCCCCCAAATCAGCTTGGAGAAACACCTCGGAAGCCCTATGTAGTGCAGGACTGCAGAGAACCAGAGTGCTGCAGCAGGGACCGGGGGCTCTGGCACAACCATGCCGGGATAGCTGGGTACCGGTGCTGGCCTGGCGGCCCCATGGGATGGGCAGTTTGGGGTGCTGCAGACCACAGCAGTCTGGTTTCCCTGAGCAGAGCTGCCTTGCAAAGGCAGGCAGGCAGGAGCCTGGGCCAAAACCGCTTTGTCCCATGCGGGGATGAGCGCAGAGCCCGTGGCACGGGCCATCACCGTCCCGGCCGAAGCCGGGCACTGCTGGAGGGATTGCGCCAAGATGCGCGCGCCGCGGGCGCGTGGCGGCTTGCCAAATTGCTGGTCACATCTCCCGTTTTAAGTCGCACTGTGATTTGTTTGGAAGAACCTGTCAGAGGCTGGCAGGTTTCCCACCGCTGATGAAAGGAGCTAAGGATGTCTGAGAGCTTCACAAGGTGATACAGCCATTAAGGCATCATGACAGACTTAGCACAGAGGCACTAAAAACACACCGAGATTGGCAGCTCCAGTGCCTCAAACTAAACAAGAAATGCAAAATAAACTGAAGGGTGTGTGAGCACGCTCGCGTGTGTGTGTGCATGCTCGGGAAGTCAGCATCTCTTCTCTTCTCACTTCCCCTGACAGCTCTGAACTTGAAGTAAGATGTAAGCAAACAGAAAGAGTGCAAGACTTCGTTCGTGGTCCTGTTCATGAATTATAAAGGGCCATTCATAGACGTGCTTTTATTCTCTTTTAAATGAATTTTGCGCTGCTGAAAGGCAGGCTGACAGCCGCGGAGACGGAAGCCCTCTGTTTATCCTCGGTGCAGGTACAGCCCAGGTGAAGGGGTTGCAACCTCCCCTCTGCAACTCCTGCCTGTCACAGCAGCAGCGTCCCAGGAGGGCACCAGCACCCGGCTGGGCCTCGGACCTGGACTTGCCTGCGCAGGGTGCAGGGTGCAGCACAGGGTTGCAGGTTGCAGTGCAGGGGTGCAGGGTGCAGCATAGGGGTGCAGGATACAGTGCAGGGGTGCAGGATGCAGTGCAGGGGTGCAGGGTGCAGTGCACAGTGCAGCACAGGGTTGCAAGGTGCAGCACAGGGTTGCAAGGTGCAGCGCAGGGTTGCAGGGTGCAGTGCAGGGTTGCAGGGTGCAGCTCAAGCTAGCTGCTTGGGAGATCTTTTCCCAGCCAACACAGGCGGCAGCAGCGGCTAAGACAGGCTTTGGAGCTTTGGCACCATGCTGGCTAAGAAAGGTCTCCCACCACACTCTTGTTTTGCTGCAAATGGCACCTCCAAAAACCGGAGGAAGGAGCGAAGCCCACAGGTTACTCTCTTTCCCCTCATCACAGCTCAGATCTGCGCTTGAGAGCCTTCTCTTGCAACACAGAGCAGAGCTTTTCTCCCTGGCCATCCTCGCTGCGGAGGTGCGAGGTCCCCAGGGAGGCTGTGTGCGGTGAGGAGCATCCCAGCCCTGTAGCAAGAGAGAGGAGCAAACAGAATGACTGGAGGTTTGGGGGAAATCCAGTGCTGCTGATCTCCAGCATCCCAAATGAGGCCACTGTGACAGTGGCTTGGCAATTAGGTTGTTATTGTTTGTTTAAGGAGATAAATTAATCCCTTTTCTTTGCATTATGGCTTTCCAGCCTGTAGGGAGGGCACTTAGCATTTTGGCTTTTATCTGTACGTTTGCAGCCTAAACACTTCCTAGGGGTGGAAAGAAAGAAGTGGAGCCTATCTGGTCATCTTTCTTCTCCTGGGGAGTGAGACAGCTCAGAAAAGCACCAGGGATCCTGAGCATCGAACTCACTTTCCCTCACCAAGGCTGTCCAGGCAGAGCAACTCTGCCCCCAGCTCCAGGTCCCTGTGCCATCCCACGCGTGATGGGCAATGCCTCCTCCTCCCCGTGCCCCCGCAGGGAGCAGGCACATGGAGGGCACCGAGAGCTCACGTCACTTTTATACCTTGGCTAAACATCTCACTGCGGGCAATGTTTGTCATCCGAGCAGCTCATCCTTATTCATTTCAACAAAGTCTTTGCTTAAACAATATCCTGCAATGGTGAACTTCCTATGTATTGTTAAAATACCAGGTCCTTCGTCTGCCTGAAGTGGCTTCCCTTTTAATTTCATTGAGTGCTCTCTCACTGTTGAATTAGATCAAAAGTGAAGCGAAACCCGGCTGACGTCCTTAGCCTCATTTATCTTTTATACTCGCAGCACATTCGCTCTTGCGCCTTCTCCCTTCGGGAGGTCTCTGCTTTTAACCTCCGTGGGTCTGGCTCCTGCCCCTCTGGGCACCCCCGGACTGCGCCGTCAGCTGCCAGGCTGAGGTGAGCCTGTGGCACATCAGCCTGAGAAACTAAAAGACATTAGGCTGGGGTTTTCTGCAGCAGCCTGGGCAGCTGAGCTGCAGGCTGAGAGCTCCTGAAGAGCTCATCTTGGTGGCTCTTGGGAGACAGGGGGAAGAAATCCTGTCTCCACAAAACTACCCAACCTGTTGCTCTCACAAGACTTTTGCCGTGCAAATGATTTATGAATGTAGGTCCTAATTGTTGCAGGTGGGGTTTGAATAAAAATCTGCTCCATGCCCTGAGTAGGGTCATGCTGGTAGCATCTAGTGCTGGATCCAGAGCACCTCTCGGCTCACCCAGGCTTGGGGGATGTGTGCGGCTGTGCCTGCTTTCTCCAGGGACCCAGCCCAAGGCACACCAACCTGATGCTCTGACTAAACCATTTGAGACACATTTCCCGAGCCTCCCGCAAAGCAGTTGCTTCGTGCGAGTGAAGACAGCAGGAAACACAGGACAAGACGGTGGGAGCGATGCAGGGAGATGGGCACAGGGCTCATGGGCAGGAAAGGGAAAAAAGAGGTTCCCACCCCCGGTCTCCCTGCAGCCGGGGCTGGATCCGCTCCCCCTGACCTGTCCCGGGGCATCCAATAAAGGGGGAATTACAGGGCTGAAGTGCCACACTATGCAAAAAGGAAGCATTAGCTAAACATTCCTGGCCCCCACCCCCCAGCCATAATTAATAAACTCAAAGGAAATTAAACCACAAGAAGAAAAATATCAAAACAACCAAACAAACAGAACCAACCCAAACTGCATCACGTGAGGCATGGGGGGAAGCAGGCACCGACTGCCCAGTGAGACCGTCAGAGGTAATTGCAGTCACAGGGCGAGAGGCTAAAACAGCATGAAATGAATCAGTTTAACAGATATTAAATTTGCAAGCCCCGGGCGACAGGACTCCATTCAGTTTATTTGCATTAATCAGGTCAGGGGAGTAACCTTGTTTTTTTTCTTCCAGGAGATATCATCAGCCTTTATTTGTTTCTCATGTGAAAGTATCACAACGGATAAACACAACCTGGGAGAGAGCTGTGAAGCCTGTGCTGCACCTCACCCTTGCCGGGAAGACCAGCTCAGCCTCTGCCTAACTAAGCCACGGCTTGCTGGTGCCGTGGACCATATTGTGGCAGGACCTCTTACAAAACCAGGAGACCGTAACTTTGAGTTGGAGTGAGTAAGCAGCCACCACACCAGCACACAAATAGCTTCTCGCCTGCTGATGCCTCTCAGGTCCCCCTTGCTGCAGTGGTGCAGGGCCGGCGTAAGGGAAGTTTCTTTAGCCTAGCAAGTGCTTGGGCAGAAAAGCTGCTGAGGGCTTCCCACAAAGTTGGGAACAACCAAGACAGTATCAGTGCCATGGGAAATAACTGTGTAAGCAAGTGACTCCATCATTTATGGAGACTTGTGCTTGTTGCAGTACATACGGTAATGGCCCTGGTAGAGCCTGACGTGGAAGGGAAGAGAGCTAGTCCTTTCAAATGATGCTCCAAGAGCATCAGCCTTTGGGTCCAGTTGCGTCAGGGGGAGCACTGGCAGTTGGATTTACACCTCATCAGCCACGTTCAGCTGTTGCAGGATGAACGTGGTTCTCCAGGACATGTGGACTGTGGTCAGCCTGTGCAAACAACAGCACCGGTGTGACGTGGGAACGGCAAAGCCCCATGGCATCACTGCCCCCTCCCTGGCGATTCCTTTTCTCCGGGAGCCCATGCTCACTGGGTCCGTGTTTCACTGAGATGTCCCCACTGGGGATCCTGCAGGGACGCTCTGTGCCGAGGCCATGAGGTGCGAGGTGTTCCGTCCCCAGATGGGGCAGGCGCAGGAGGGGGCACATCCCTGGGGTACCTGAGGCCGCTCCCAAATGGTCAGGGGCAGAGCATTGACAGCTCCCAGGCTGCATTTGAAAGAGAGCAGTCTCCCCATCCTTCTTTTACCTCCTAAAGCTAAAGTTTCAGTTTGGAAGACAGCTCTCCTCCTAACTCCCTGGCAGTCCTGTGGACATGGGCACAGACCTCCTTTTCCCCAGCTCCTCCAGATTGATGCTTGACACTTGCAGTAAGTTTTCCAGTGGCTGGCAGGCAGTTTGACTCTGTCCAACACACACACGTTTTGATCCAGAAATGCACAAGCCTGTGTTATATGTACACGCATGTGTGTGCGTGTGCTGTCTGGGCATGCAGGGGCATTATACTTGATAGTGTCTGAGATGTGTCAGCCTTTCCCGGGAATACACTAAGGGTAAATTTAGCTCTGTGTGTGTGTGTGTACATGTGTCAGGGAGACAGACAGTATGTGATGGTGTGTGCCTCCGTGCTTATATCCACTGCTTCATAAGCTGATATGAAGTTGACATCTACCCTGAGGGGTATATTTAAAGAAATAAGAATATAATTTTCCAAGTGATATGGATTTGAGAGTCATGAAGAGGAGCGGAGGGCTCTGGCACACAGACCACAAGCAAAGGGAGCTCCAGTGCGGGAAGATGCACTGTACAGCGGTGGCAGGGAGGATGGACTTGTCACGTGTCATGGAAAAGTCCTCTTCCATGCAGCATTTGAAATGCCTGTCAGCCACGCACTGCTATCCTTACGGGTCTGCTGTGGGGATTGCGCAGGCTCGTGAGTGCAAATGAGGATTGTGGGTCTGTTTTGGGATCTGCCTGCCTGTTTCTGGGGAGCGGTACTGTCCGGTCTCAACCCTCCCCTGGACAGAGTGCAAGAAATGGATTTCTCAGATGCTGCTGCTCCACATTTTTGCCCCTTTGCATGACCCACAGTAGCTGCCCCAGCCCTTAACCAGCAGGATGCTGGTGGGTACAGGCGGAGGAGTGAAGCGGTGATGGGATAAGGAGCCCCTAAACAGCAAGGGACCCCTCTTCCCACAGCACTCCTCCAGCATCCAGATGCTGCATCCCCAGCCTGGCCACCGGCACGGGCGAGAGAGAGTCTATCTCCTGTTTGCTTTTCAGTGCTCAGGGTATGGAGGTGAAGGCATTGCCTGTGTAATCAGGCAACAGCTCTTCCCACCCGCTTTGCACACCCTGTTCCGTGAGCAGGAGGCGGGCGATGCTGCGGGCGGGAAGGAGAGCTGGATCTGCCATCTCAGCTCCTCCACCCCGGCAGCTGCTTCCTCGCACTTCTGCCAGCTGCTGAGCTCCCTGCCGCAGAGCTTTGTCTCCAAATAGGGGATTATAATACATCTCATTTAGGCACTCCAGTATAATCTACTTGGCTTTTGCACATCCATACATCCTGCATTAGGTTGCCCCCTCATTTTATTATTTTACAAACAGTCCTTTCTCCTATGCAGACTGTTATGGAGCTAGGACGGCTGTTGGATTGGGATGGAAGAACATGGTGGTCTTAGTTTAGGCTATGAGTGAAATGGGTTGGGGCTCACCATCACCTTTATCTGTACTTTTAAGCGATAATGACTTGGTAAGTAGCGGGGTGCCTGGTCTGGAGGAGTGGAAGCCATAGGCACAGACAGTGTCCCAGCTGTGATCTAGTGAGGATGTTAGGAAGCAGGGTCAGACTGCTTTTTACACTAACATACTTTTAACCACTACTGCTCCCACCTGAATTTCACAAAATAACTGGTTGTCTTCTTCAAAGAACAAGAAAGAAAGAAAAAAAAAGAAAAAAAGAATTAATTCCTCCCAGTTGCAAAGAAGGCTCTAGGGATTTAATCTAGATTTCCATTTGTATGTGCTATTACTTCAGTCATTGCCTTCCATTTCCTACAATTTGATCATAAACTTCCCTGGTTTTAGTGACCTGGAATTGGCTGGCAATCTAAACCTTCCTGCACCGCCAAGGGAAGTGTTCATCAACACGGCACACAGCTGTTCTCCCCAGACACAGGCTGGCACTGCTGCCCAGCAGGGACAAATGTAAGCGCCTCGTCCAAGCGTGCTGGAGCGTCTGGAGCCCTGTGCTCGGTGACTTGTAGGTGATGCGGTGGGATGCATCCTCAGGTCTTCACCTGTGCCCAGAACACTGAATTGGCACTTGGGTGAGAAATGCCTCTGGGGCGCTAAGCAAGGTGCCCACAGAGCTGGATGATGGATGACTACGCTTTGGAGGTGAGGAAAAAAACCTCCTGCAACAACTCAGGTCCTCCAGGGCCTGGAAAGAACCTTCCTGACCTTGTAATCTGCACAGAAAAATCTTCACCTTGTCAACCACAAGACATTTTCCACATGTCTCTGACAGCAAAGGAGGGGAAAACCCCAAGCAGGGTTTGCAGGGGGAGGATGACAGTGGCTCCAGTAGGGACCAGTGAGGCAAAGGTGGGGCGGGGCAGAAGGTGCAGCTGGGTGGGCGACCCACTGCCCCTGGCCTCGGCAGCACTGGCTGGCTCGCTGCCCTCCACAGGCAGGACCAGTCCTGCCTGCACAGCCTTGACCGCAGTTCGGGGATGTAGTCCCAGCCAGCATTTAAATGCCTTGCAAGCTGAACAGACACTTGCTGTTCAATTGATTTGGCTCAGAAAGGGATTTGCATGAAGTCCTCGCAAGATGGATCGCTCCTGCAAAGCCTTATTTAAATCCAAACAAGCAAAACAACTCTCCCTATTCGGGGCTGGTGATGCTTATTTATTTATCACCTATGAAATGTATACATTTGGGACATAGGTGTATGCATGTCTCTGTAAAGGAAAAAAAAGAATTCGTGTCCCTAAACAGAAGCTGATCTCTACAGAAAAGGAGTGCTTGTGATGGGCTACGCAAGTGGTCAAAGCCTGCAGCTTTGGTGGTGCTAGTTCCAATATGAGAGCTTAAAATGGCTCATAAAGTGGGGAGACAGCATGCTAGTTTATATGTGGAGAAACTGAAATGCATAAGCATGAATATCGTCTTCAAAGCATACCATAAGTCATGCTAGATGGAAGAAGAGAAAAAACAGTTTTGATTCCCAGTCCCCTACTCTAGGCTCTGAACTCCAGTTTTTAGCCTGGATTCCCATGAAAAGAAGGCTTAGGCAATCATGCTCTCTGCCATGATATCATCTACTGCCTCCCACCCTGTTCCTTTCCCCAGCAATTTTGGAAGGTATTGGCCAATCTCAAAAAAAAAAGGATAACAGAACCCCAAACTGCAGGAAATCAGCCTTTGTTGGTTCCCATGGACCTACATGTTTCCTTCCAGTGTCGGGTGCTTGCAGACAGGAGAAACCAAAACACTGTCTTAGTACCAAGGCTAGAGGGTAGTATCGCAGATACTGCATTTATGCAATTATCAGGACCTCTGGCACTTTATACAAAATTAAAATTACACCCAGCCAGCAACAGGATTTGCACATCGCAGGTCAAGGTGTGGGAACTGCAGGGTCTCCCAGCTAACACATATTTGACTTACTGGGTTTTCCACTATGAGGAGAACGTGATCTCATCGATTTCAGTGGAAATCGGAGAGACATCTTCCAGAAGAGAGCATGATCCAGGAGAAGGTGAAGGAAAACAGAGTTTGTGCCCATCTTCTCTCCTGCTGCCCTTCCCTCTGACTTTGCAGCACTTTCCTAACTTGAAGTCTTTTCTTCTTGATACTCTTCCTCAATTCTGGCAGTGCTGCAGCCTCCCTTTCTCTCGACCTCTCCTCCCCACTGCTAAGAAGTATCGTGGCCCTACTGAGCCTTGGTCCTGACTATCCTGACTCGACGTTGAGCTAACACAAAGGCACGGGCTCTGCTTGGGACCGCTGCTCTGCACAGCATCCCTGCCTGGTGAACCTGCCTCCCGCTGCTGCGGCAGCTGCTCTGGCTCTCCACCGTCAGGAGTGCAGGCGAGGGCATTTTGGTTTCATGCCCAGACTCCTCACACCAGCACACTCCTAATGATGAGCAAAGAGAAAGAAGACGAGTGCAGCCACCCTGGGCCTAAATATCAAAGAAAAAAAGTGGTTTGAATCCGATCCATGCCAGCAAAGACTAGAAAGCAGCCAGAAAAGCAAGTTCAGACCTTGATGCTAACTTTTCAAGGTTTGAGAGCTACTGTTAAGTCAGAACTAGTGGGAAAATGAGAAATGGAGCCATGCTTGTCCAGACCTCATCGGCATTCACGTCTGAAGATTAAGTTCGGCTCGAACCGGGTAGTTAGCAAACCCCCGCCTGTCCAGCACACAATGTTTGAGCAAACACGTGTCTGGAGCTCTGTTGATTAGGAAATGAACTGCGTCTGCAAATATAGGTAGGCGAGTGAAGAGGCTATTTGGTGCATCTGTGTATGTAGGCTCCCAGGTAGGGAGTTTTTCGGACCGTAAGTTTTGCCCAGGTCTGGGGGGGGGGCTGACCCTGCTGCCGGGAGGCAGAGCCTCCGCACCCACCGTGGGGTTAAAGAGGGACCTCCCATTCCCAGGATCGGGCAATTTTATCCAGCTGCTAAAACTCACTGAAGGACTGAACTCTCCTTTCAAGCTACTAAATAAATAAAAGCCCAGGCCAGGCAGCTGCAGAGGGGCATGTCGGGTAAGGGCTGGCTGCCTCCACTCTGGCCTGGCAGATTGCTGCCTGCTGCATAGACGAAAGCCATCTTCCAGCCGGTGATTTAACATTCCAAGGGAGCAGATTAATGCCTGCAAACTTCTCAGTGGAAGCATTCAAACGCTAATTGGTAGTTGCAAGTAATTAAAGTAATTTACTCAGATTATAAAGAAATTTCTTAACAGTGATTAAGCAACTCTGGGACGTGTGTAGTTGTTTGTAATCACTCCCCCAGGGGGATTAAAGCTCTTGGCTGCATGTAATATGTCTTGTAACACCCTATGGGTCCTGTTGGCTCATGATAGCAGAGAACAGCTTGTTGGAAGAGATATAAATCAGGTCTGCATGCACATAAAGTACATCACATAGGGAACAGCTCTCCTTCATGGTCCAAGCCTGGGGAGCACAGGCTCCGTGGCGAAGGCAGACATCCCATTAGCTGGGTTTTGCTCCACAAACAGAGTCCGTATCATCTAGTCATAAACATTAACGAAGGAAAAGGCAGAACGAAGGACAGGGCTGCAGGCAAACACAGCCCTCAGCACGGGGACAGGCTCATGGGATAACTGTGGTCACTTCTGCTCACTGGTTTCCATTTGCTAACCCATAGAATAGGAACAAATCCACTAAACCAGTTGGTTTAGTGCTCCAAAAGTAACGGAGGAAAAGTGCCAGGTATCTGTTAAGTTGATACTTAACAGATTATATTTAGCTAGCACTAATCAGCAGATTATCACTTAGATTATTTCATGTCCTAGTTATCCTAGCCAAGCCTTGAGACCTTGCTCAGCCTGGATTTAGGCTCAGGGAGACAATTCCTGCTTTGAGACATGAGGAGGAGGAAGGCCACATTGCTCATGTGTGACATAAGGATTTTTCTTGCTTACATTTTGCTTTCTAGTTAAGATGTTACGCAGTGATATATTCCCTTTCCAGCCCAGAAATGTGCACACATGGTTTAGCGAGACTCAGTGGAGTCACGTCACAGATAAACATCCTGGGGTTGATGTACTTCCCACCCACTGGAAGGCACCTTTTCTGTTAGAAGGGAATATCTGGAGGAGCCAAGGCTCCTGCAGTATTGCCGTGACTCCCATTGCCCTGTTCCGCTGCCTCCAGAAAGGCTGGTTGATACTTTGATGTTTGGCCATCAGCTGGAGCGTGGCCCCAAAGGAGCAGAGAGCTCCCCGCTGCAGCCGTGATCCAGGTCTGCGACTCGCAGTGCCCTGCCCCGAAGCACAACCCTGACGGCTTTGCCCTGCGCCAGAATTAGGATTTCTTCCAAGGAAAGTCTGCTTGTGCCCTGCTGAGCGTGCAGGTCTGGGGAACCTCCCTGGGGCTGCAGGCACCATCTCATGTGTCTTCTGATGGCAAAAGCAGTTTACCTTGTCTTGGAGTCACAGCCAGGACCCTCCACCTTGCCTTGAGCAGATTCCCTTTTGCTACAGGGCTCTTGCAACTTGAGTAAAATGCTTTTAACTTGCATGTCCAGGGAATCAGGCAATTACCAGGAAAACATTCTGCGTGTGTTGCAACCTTCTCCTCTCACAACCCAATGGCTGGGGTCTAACTATTCTTCAGCATTACCAGAATTTATTTTTAGAGTGTTTTTTTTCTATGTTGGGAATAAAGAATTGTAAATATCGCATGAATGCTGACTGCAGAAGGATGCAAGTTTACCTGTGCAAACAAGTGTTGAGCAAACTGGGAGCTCATCTCCCACAATTACTTTGGCACATCATTTTGGTATTTGCTTTCCACAATTTTTTGGCCAAATGAAACCAATTGTTCAATTATTTTTTTTTCTCTCTAAAGGCAAAACAGAAAGGATGGAGCAAATTCACGTTTCATTTGTTTGCCTGTCTAAAGCGCGTGCCTAGGAAGAAGGCATTGTTCCGCCAGCTCCGCCAAAGGACAGAAATACACCATAACCTTCAGTGATGCCAAGGAGTAAACCCTCAGTGTTAGCATTCAGGGCCTGCACTGTGGCCGTTGTTACATTGTGCTGCATGGGACATGCTTTCCAGACTCAAATATAAATAGCTTTTTTTCTGTGTTCTGTTTACTGTGCGTAGAAATCTGATTTTCCCTAATGGTCCTTTATAAATAGTTTCCACCCACCCTCTGCTTGAAAGCTTCTCTGACTCACATTGGAAATTAGGTTCTTCCCCTCCTCGCTATTGAGAACAATTATAGCTCTTTGTTCAACGGGAATTAAGAAGCATGAGGGCTGAATCCATCCACAGGAAAATTGTCACTCTCTTTTGTTTTCCGCCTGCAATAATTATCCTGCCAACTGCTCACTCTGACATCCTTAAACCCTCTGTGCCTCCACCAAGCATCCACCATCCCTTCCAGCGCCAGCCTGCCCGCGTGCTTTGTGCTGATTCATTTTTTATTGGCTTCTGTTAGCCACATCCTTGTTTTACCTTTTCTTCCCATTTCCCACCAAGCTGTGCCTTCCCGTTGGGAGAAAGGCTCCCCAGTGAGGCAGGACTGGCTGGGGTAGGAGAGGAAAAGGGGGAGCAGCTGGTCCTTCAGCAAGACCCTAGGGATTTGGTTATTTCTTATAAAAGGTTGCAGCTCCTTTGCCCACGGGGACCACAGCTTTGGGACACCCCCAGGAGATGCCCTGGCTAAGGTGCCAGGGCACGGTGCTTTTGGGGCGACAAAAAGAGAGCAAAACACAGCAAGGAAAGAAGGCGGCCAGAAGAGCTGACTGGTGAATAAATGCTTTTCTCTTTCCGCAAGTCTGCTCCAGTGTGAAACCCCCTGTTTAAAAGAACACAACCAAATCCTAACCAATTTTTTTTTAAAGGATCCAAAATGACTAACCATTGACCCCTCCAGCCACACACTCATTTTTCATTAAACTGTTCCTTGGATCTTATAAGCAGAGAGAGAGAGAACAAGCGGGCGAATGCGTGAAAACAACCAAGAGTGCCCTGGGGCTATAATAACTGAGGTAGGAACATTCTAAATTATACCTTGGGTCAAAATGATTTTAGATTGATCAGAAACCAAAATTACCCCTGAGTTCCAGTTGATTGTCTGTGTCTTGAGTTCATCTGGAGGCTGCGTTTCTCCAGCAGCCCCCATTATCATTATTATGAGGAGTGTGTATACATTGACCCTGTTATTTTAAGCAGCAGAGGAGAAAAGAAAGGGCCTTTGAACCTTAAAAACCCACCAGTTGAGGGCAGCGCACCGGCTGCAGAAATGTGTATTGATTGTTTCTACCCTCTAACTAAGAACCAGGTCCCTCACGGATCCCGGTGCGGAGCCCCCGTCCCCCCCCGAGGGACCACAGGCGTCCCCCCGGGGCCACGGTGGCTGCTGTGCTCCTCACCTGGGCATCCCAGGAGGGAATTTTGCAGCAGACCTGTCAGCCCATGTGGCATGCTTAAGAGAGCAGAGGTGTACAAAACAAGGATAATATTGGCTTTTCATTATCAAGACAGTACTAACAAGACAAGACTATTTAGTAGCTGTGAGGTGGGAAACAAGAGGCCATGACCTTGTAAAGTTGCTCCCCTCTCTTCAGCACCTACTCACTCCCACCCTAAATGGCCACGTGTGGGTCTCTGTGCCCTTGGTGTAGCCTGTGAAATCTCCACCAAGGGCTAGAGCACAGGCACACCATCTCCTCAGTGTTTAAGCATTAGTTAAAAAAATAAATACATATTTCATTTTATATATATATACACACACACACACAAATATAAATCTGTTGCATGTTGTAACCCCAACAGGTTACATGTTGCAACTTGATATGTGTTGCTGCCACTTTCCATAGATATATATTCTTTTTACTAATGCTTAAAGGTGCTGCAGGGGACCTCATGCATTCACGCTCATGCTCAGTGTACCCCTCCGTGGGGATCGCACCCTCTGCCCCCAAGCTCACAGACAATGCAGCAGCTCAGGTTGAGCATGGGGAAGGCCTTGCAGGAGGGTACTACAAGGTGCTGTGCAAGGTAATGGATGTTTTTACAGTTTTCTAGTGCATAAAAACTGAATATTATCATCTTATTGGTATTGTCTTGATGATGAATAATCTATACTGACTGGCCAAGATAAGAGCTTGTTGGGATCAGACAGAATGAGTGATCAGTCTGAAACCTCGCTGAGAAGGAATGTCAGTCCACAGCCGTGCAGAGAATGTTCCTCTGTCTGCACTTCCCTGCAAGTGGCTGAAGACGGCTCCGCTCTAGTTATCCCCATGAATGCTACGACGTCTAATCAGGTGCAGAGAAGTTGTGTTTTTCCCTGTCTTCGGTCTCCCAAGGATGCATTTTTCCCTAATTCATTCCTCTGGCATTCAGCTTGAATACTGGCACAGCACGGCTCCCTCGTCGAGAGGTGTGAGGTGCACGTGGGGTTGCCACGCGTCCAGCCGATGCCATCGGCTTCCACCCGCAGCCTGGGGCAGAGCCAGCCCACCGCCTCTCCATGCCTGTGTGCCGCTGAACCGCTTGGAATTAGGTACGGGGGTACCTGGGCTTATGCCCTCCTCCGCTCCCACAAAGGTGTAGGCTTTTCCTAACCACTGTGTTTTGTGTAGCTCTTAAGGGGAGGACACGGCAGGCTCTGTTTAATGAGCCACGTGCTGGGAACTTGGGATGAGGAGCTTTTCGCAGAGCACACAGCACTTGAGCATCCTCTGAGCATGGAAGGGAGCCGCAGAGCCCTGCCTGCACCACTGGGCTCTTAGAACTGCCTCATTCTCTCCTCTCCCAGTCTCCTCCTTTTTTTATTTTCCTTGGCTTTCTCCAAACCTGAAGGGACCTCAGGGGCTGCCTGGCACTTGAAAGAAGGAAAGATAAAAATGGCTGAATTTAAAAAAAAAATAATAATTATTTAATTAATAAAAGCTCAGGCTCTTCTTTTAAGGCAACCGTTAACTTTTATTGCTGAGTCCATCCCGTTGGAGCCTTGTTGTGCTCCCTCCCTCTCCTGGGTCTCCACCTGGGCGAGGGGAGCAGCGGCACTCGCCACCGAGGGAGATCTTTTCCCATTCAGCCCATGTCGCTCGAGCCGGGGAGACACATAATGAAGTTGCTGTGCTCTCAATGCCTCCCCGGGCTGTGACATGTTCAATACCACCACAAATTACTGCTTGGGTAATGCATGATTAATCCAGCACAAAGTACCTGCCAGTCGGTGGGGTGCTGCAGAAAGCCCGGCCAGCAGTTAACGTGGCGAGTTAACAAGGGGGGGACAGCAGGGGAAACACCAGCCAGGTGTGGGAACGGGGCCACCGCTCTCCCAGGTCGGAGTAGAGAGGCGTGCGGGGTGGGGGGACGGGTTACGTGGGGTCCCCGTGCGTGCAGGGCTTTCCTGCGGCACCTCTCCAGCAGCCCTGATTTTTGCTGAGTGAGTGAGACCGTGAGAACCGCTGCGGAGGCATCGTGGTGGAAAGCGATACGGGCTCTGAGTGACGGGACACGCTAAGCCTTTGCCTGAATATAAGCAAAACCCCTGAGCTTGCAGCTCTTGGCTTGTGATCTGCTTCAACATCTACTTCTGATGACTCTTTTGAGCCGGTGCCATGTTAGCCGTATACAAGGACTGTTGCTGTTGGACTGCAGGTCTCGGTCTAGTTGCACTGAAGGCACCACTTGATGCTGATCACCAAATACTCTCACTGTAGCAGATGCCAAACTGAGCAGGCAAGGGTTACTTAACTGCAATCACATTTTGAGGAAAATGTTGAAGATATTTCCTATCCTTAAGCAGGATGAAAAAGTAGAAATCTTAACCAACCACAGAGTTTGGACCTAATAGTTCCCAAACTGTTTCTTGGACCTGAAACAACTGTTTCTTCGATTTCTCAAAAGAAACCATCTCAATGGATTTTTAAGCCATTCAGGAATGGCAGCCTTTTAGTTCTGTTTCATCATAACATTCTGGGTTTTCCTAGCATTTTTGGTGCTTTTTCTGTTTTTCTCCAGGACAGGTTTGTGAGAAATTGTAAATAAAAAGTTTATTTTCAGGTGGTACAAAGGAGCAAGTAAACTAACTGGGAAAAGTGCTGAAACCAGTATGTTCTCCCAGACAGTTTTGGTTTTGATTAATCTTGTCCAAAAATCAAACAACTGGATCCACTTCCTAGAGACGGATAATTCTGTGGCCAGCCGCAGGCAGTGGGCAAAGCCAGGCTTCAGCCCCCGCCGCCGCCGGGTGCTCCGAAGCATCGCTCAGACCCAGGGGAAGCTGCCGGGGGGGTTGTGTGAAAAGCCAGCCCCCGTCTGTGGTGAGCGTGGCTCAGCCACCCAAAGCATTTTGATGAGTCGTCAGACGGCAACAGCCTTTGCTCTTGACTGAGTTGCCTTGGATTTAAGCAAATGACCTCTAGGTGAAAGCTTCTGTATCCTATTACCAGTCCCAACCATCGCGGACCCGGACATTTATTTGTGTTGAGACAGAAGAAAACATCCCATGGACCAGCAGTCCACAAAGGGAAAGAAAAGAGTTTCTAGAAAAAGCAAACAAATTGTAGGTATGCTTGTGTTACATGAGTTTTAACTAAAGCCTCTCCTCTCTGCAGAGCAACAGCAAACGCAGTGGGAAATAAAAACAAAATTACCACTGCAAAGCCTATAATTGCATTTCAAAACCTACAGCCATTAATTCCCACAAGCGCCAGGATCAGAACTGCAAATAAAAGCAGCCGCCGATGTGTTCTGCATTCGGGGAGATGCTCCGCGAGTGCAACGGAAACGCTTTCTCTGCTTGTAGGATTTTTTTCACATGTGCCTTTTACCCCAAATAAAGTAATTACTTTTACAAAGCTGCCTGAGATCCCAGATCATTAGCAGAACGCTGGGGTGGATTCACAAATAGCTGGATTTGTTTGTAAGGAGAACTGAGAGGCCTCTTCCCCCCACCATGACCCTGGGCTCATGCGGCTGCTCGTGGCACCAGGACGGTAGCCCCGTGGCTGGAGATGCCTGTGGTGCTCGGCTGGGGACAGCACCCAGCACCGCCCGGGGATCAGACCCGGGCAGGCAAGGAAGGCACGTTGTGGCTTCTTGCCACCGTCCCATGCATGCTAGCAAAAGCCTATTTCAAAGCTTGCCATTTTTATGTCTGGGCCCGAGTACCTTATCAGGGACCTTCTATCTTTTCCTTTCCCTTTCCCTTTCCCTTTCCCTTTCCCTTTCCCTTTCCTCTTTCCCTTTCCCCTTTCCCTTTTCCCTTTCCTTTTTCCTTTCCCTTTCCTTTTCCTTTTCCCTTTCCCTTTCCCCTTTCCTTTTCCTTTTTTTCACCAGGATGCCAACAGTTTCTTGGGCACTGTCTGGGTCTGAGCACAAATGTTACCAAAGAGAAGGACCACCAACTCTGCCTCTCCAACAGATGAGCAAAGTTAGAAATCTTTATGCATCCCCATGCTGTCGTGTGCCTTTAAGTACTGGAGGGCTTGCTCTGCATTAGGCTCTGCCTATAGCCCATACAGAAATGTTCTGTAGGAGCAGCGAGAACGCCAGCCTCCTCCTCTGAGCACCACATCCCCGGAGTGAGCAGCTGCTGTGGGACCAGGAGGGGACAGGAGCCGAAGGGGACACGGCGTCCGTCCCCCTGCCCCGTCGGTCCAGAGCTGCCCCTGCAACTCGACACAGAGCGGGATCCCCCCCTCCGCAGAGGGCGCATCGGTCAGCCGTAAAGCATGAAAATGCAAATGGGTTTTTATAGTCATTATCTCCACTTTCAAATAACCTGTGTTTTAATTCAGCTTTAATTAAAAGGGGGAAAAATATGCCCAGGTAAACAATTTCCAAGCAGATGATGGGCCAGAGCAACAGAGAATTCCTTTGACCCAACAGGCCCAACTTTTTGAAACTTTTAATTAAAGACACCAAAAATTTTGCCACAGTAAATTGCCCAGAGACCCAGGCCTTTGAAGAGATATAATTAGGGCTATTTGGCCCCGCACGGGATGCTCCCTGTGAATAAGCACCACAAGTGAAAAGGGCTCCTGTTTTCGTGGCGGGAGCCGGGATGGTCTGGGCACAGGCGGTGGGAGCCGCCTCGCAGCAGAGCCCCGCGTCCCTGGGGACACCCTCCCTGTGCGGGTCCCCGGTGAGGGTCAGTCAGGCGCTTTCTGGGGCTCCTGGGCCACCTCCTGAAGCCGTGGCTTCCTCTGCGACAGAAAGGTGGAGGAAGAATGACCTAATTATGGGGTTTCTGATATCATCTGAAATTATTTTGCATGCAACTTATCAGCTCTGAGAATTGATTTGTATGGATGATCTCTATCGATTTTCTAACTCGGTAGGACCTCCATCACAAAGTCACTGCTGCCTCTTGATGGCCTCCATAAGCAAGACACAGGAACCAAGGTCCTTTGGTCAGGGTTGGGATGCGCAGTGCTTGATTTCCATGGTTAGGAACTAAACCTGGTTATTGAAGATTCATAGCTGTGGCCAGGTTTCCCAAAGTGCTCAGCAGCTTCTCTTTCCGCCATTTTTCTTAAAAAAAAAAAAAAAAAAAAAAAGAAATAAAAGACCTGAGGGCTCCTTGCAGCAATGGATGTTTTCTAGGACTTGTTCCTGGACATTCCCCGCTTCCATCGCTCTCCTCCGATGCTGACTTCATGTACCGCTGCATCCCTCCCATTGCAGGTCCCTGGGCTCCTCCCCATCCAAGAGGGACTTGAGGGGTGGGCTTTTTGTTGTTGCGTGGGAGTTAAAAACCACAGCACTAAATTCGCTTGGAGAAGAAAATATTTCATAGTTTCTACCAGAATTTCTGTTGCAGCTTCAAAGAGAGCACACTGCTTTCAGAGTAACGGACAAGAATTCAATAGTTTCCCCTGAGCACAAACCGGCTCCTGCTGCCATTGGGTAGGAAGTTAGAAAGAGAAAATATTTTGAAGGAATCTGAACAAGGAGGCAGAAAAACATAAGTGGCTGCACAATAAAATTAAAATAAATATAAAAAAAAAGAAAAGAAGTACGTGTTAGAGATGGAGCTGCTCTAGGAATGAAAGAGCTGTGGCGGGCATGTGTTGATGCCACCAGGCATAACAGAAAAGAAAGAAAAATCAGGATTGTGTTTTTTTAAGCGTTTACTCCAAAAACACTTGCTGAACACAGTGCAGTCTCTTTGATATGAAGGTTAATTGAAAGAAATGGTACAGACCCCTTGGAACTCAGTCTTAAATAGCTCCAAAGAAGAAAAGTTTTGGGCGAATAAAGGAAGACAAAGTGCAGTAGGAGCAGAAAAACAGAGGGTTTAAGAAAGACTTGGGAGAACAAACAGGAACTGCACACCTGGCTCGCACAACACTCTCGTCACGGCAGGGTTCATGTCCTGCCTGTATCGGGCTGTGCCCCATTGCACCAGCGCAGTACGTGGTGTAAACCCAGGATGTTATCCCAGAAATACTAAATGCAAAATATTATAGGCTTTTTCCCAAATGGTGATGCAAACCAGAAAGTAAAGGAAAAAGGATAGAAAGTTACAGTCAGACTCATAACTTCCTCCCCAGGCCTTAACTTGAGCCATTGCTTAGGTCACGAACCTCCACTCGAGGACGTTTTTAGAAGTCTGTAGATCCTGTTTAATATTCTTCCCCCAGGCCTCTTTGTTCCTCCAGGTTTTGGCCAGAATGAGAAATGAAAACACTGAGCTGGGAAAGCCGGGAACAATTCTTGGGGTCTGCAAATCCAACAAAAATCACCATGGGGTGCAAACGTCATGGGAGAACTTCTGTGCAATAGTTTCAGAGTGAGTTCAAGATCAAAAGCATTCAAGATAGTCATCTGAACTGCTGGATGCTTCTCTGAAAATTTTTGCCTTGTCTCTAGTCAGCACTTCTCCAAGCCTGGCTGTCAGCATTTCTACAGCCTCTGCCACGGCGCTATCTGCTTATAGGACGCGAATGAACTCCGACTCACAGCACTTTGAGACTTCTTTGTGCTCCTCTTCTTGGCAGCGCACACCCCCTCAGCCAGCTCCATCCCCGATACAGCCCCCCCGAGCCCTCCGAGCCCAGCCAGCCCCGGGAACACGCCCCGCCGCATCGGCTCAAGGCATCTGTGGCTCCCATCTATCGGGTGAACGTCTGCTGGAGAATTTCTAACCCTTGGCTCCATCGCCAATATTTGAGCTATGCTGTAATTGGCCATAAAAGTCTCATGGTATTGTTTGTGCGCCTTGATTAGCTGAACGTGAAAAGCACTTACAATGCAAATTTCTCTTTAAAATTCTGTTTCCTGCAAATCCTCAATGAATCAGCTGTTGAAATCTCCCACTGAGAGCACTCTTGCCAGTAAAAGTTGATAGTGCTAATGTTTGTGGAGTGGGAACACAAAAGGGGGAAGAAGCAGCTAAAGCAAACTAATCTGAACTGTCAAATATTTGCAGGAAAATACGTACATTATCTGCCCCAATCTGTCCCTGATGTTTCACCCCACGCCCAGCCGAGATTGATAGCCACATACCCAACCTCTTTCCTTTCATGAATGAAGATGCAGCTGTGTTTTCTTTGTTCATACTCCCTTTTTCAAATGCTGCTGTTGCCTTATTGAAGTCTTTGAAAAATATTCTGTATAGAAACAATTCTGCCAACACATCAGTTTTCTCTGTGCTTTCCTCTCCCCCCTCCTTCTTTACCATGGAGGACATTTGCATGAAAATGACCGCAATATTTCTGAAGCCATCACCTGGCGTCTCAGTTTCTGCTGCTGTCCTCCCTATGAGGTCATTTCCTCTGTGAAATGATGTAATCGGCCTCAGGGGCACGTTTCTGATGTCAGGGGAGGGTGGCTGGGAAGCCAAGGTGGGCAGCGTGACTCTGGGCAGCTCCCTAGGACCACAGGCAGGGATGCGGCGCCGGCTGGCGCATGGACACCAGCTCCTTCCTTCCCGGACCACTCCGCCCCAGCCCATCTCCAGCCACCCCCCACCCTCTCCCTGTGGCCCCCCAGGAGCTTTCCTGCCCCTGAGCCCAGGGGACAACTGCGAGGGCTGTAACTGATGCAGAAACCACAGCAGGAGCATCAGCATCACCTGGGACTACTTGGTCCTAAAAAGAGCATTTATCCAGACACGGGCTGCCCAGGGAAACTCTGGAGCAAAAGAAGCAGAAGGAGATCAGGGCCCTGCACGAGAAGAGAAGGATGGGGAGGGACTTCTCTGAGAGAAGGGTATTTTATCACTGCAAACGCTTTCTGCTCTGCCAAACTGAAGAGCCTGGCAGTCCCCCCGCTGCCTTGTGTACTCAGGAACAGGTCCAGGTCTCATATCAAAACTTGGTCTCAGACTCTTGGCTGGGAGGCAGCACTGCTGGAGGCTCGGTCCTGCATGGCAGAAGATGCTGTTGAAATGGGTTTAAAGATCTGTGACAGCTTTTAGGAAAGATAGTCATGGGTCTTACCGGGCAGGAAGGACTACGTTGATCAGCCAGTCTACCTTACCGCAAGACTTCCCAACTTCACTGAGATTCTGGCTAAAGCATGCTGCCATTCCTGGATACTCCTATAGGTCCCACCAGCTGCAGCAACATGTTATCCCCAGCACTTGTCTCATCACACTGAACCCTCCTGGGAGCCCAAGGTGTTTGTGTGTGCACAACAGGCCAACAAGCTCCACTAACCCAAGCATTCATGCAATGCACTATCCCCACAGCAATGATTTGCAGAAAATGCTTCCTGAGAAAACGTCTACCCTGCCTTTCTAGGGATCCAAACCATTCTGGGATGAAATCAGAAGTACAGAAACATCTCACAAGATTGCCTGGTGCAAAGAGATTATCTAAGATACAGACACTAAGATATAACGCTGCTCCATATCTTTCAGCACCCATAGGTACTGTCTTTCTCAGTTTCTGGTGCAGAGCTCTCCTGCCTCTGCCCGCTGCTTCTCCTTCCTTCACAGCAGCACTTGAACCAGCCATTTTTTAGTGTCAAGTCCCGAGTCCTTGACAAGCTGTCCGATATCACATCCCACCCTGAACTTGCTGCTCAGAAGGAGAAAAAACCCGAAGCTGGAGCCAGTATAAACCAGACTGTCTTCCCCCTCGCTTAGCATTCACACAGTGGATATAACTGGGGAGCAAAGGCTAAAGCATACTGGAGGCAGGCACAGTGCAGTGCTGGGACCCCCCCTCTGAACAGCACGTGAGTAAACTCTTTGTGTCCCATGCGATGGGCAGAGAGCCCAGGTATGATCCCAGATCAATCTGATTTAGAGTATGTAATTTTTTAAATCTCCCATTACTGTCATGGCCTCAACCTTTCCTTCCTCTATTTTCCGGATGGTATTTTTTCCATCTTATCTTCTTTCATCAAAATCTTGTTTCTTCCTGCTGGAATCACCACATTGCTGATCTATATGCAGATTAAACCCTGGGAACAGATGCTATTGTCAACTTTTATTAGTTTATTGCATTAAGAAAGGAAGATATCTTTGCAGTCATTGATATAAAATAAGACTCCCCACTTCCACTGAAAGCCTCAACTCCTGGAAGCGACAGCAAGAAAACAAAGGCTCTTCTGAACTGGAGCCATAGTCACAAATCAGGGCCCATGTACCGGCTGTAGACAATACCCGAGACTTCTGGGACAAGCAGAGCGATCCCCCAACGCATACAGAAACTGTGCGATGGTCTTACGCAGAAGGCAAATGATTTCTGTGTTCAGCAGTGAGCCTCACGAGGTGAATTTCATTCCCCAGGATAAGCAAATGATGAGGCCACTTTAGATATTTGTATTACTCTCTCTATTTGTATTCTACTTAAAATGATGCTCTCCCCTCCCATCCGCTGAACACCATCTTTTCAATTATGGGGAGGCTTCTTCCACGGCCTCACGCTTTCCTCCTTTGCTGTTTATGCATTTATTATTTACACATAGGCCTCCAGCTGCAACTCTCATGCTGGAAAAAAATCATTCGGGGCTCTGTTCGGTGAAAGATAAGAGAGGCAGGAGAGCTGCCAGCTCCGCGAGAAGGGAAAGGAAGAAAAAATACCCACAGCCTTTTTCCCCCGCACTTGTTGGGAACTTGAACTTGGCTCCCATGAGCCGAAGGAAGACGCTGCTCATCAACAGCATTTCATATTTCCTAGGTAGTTGGACTAGATGACCATTGTAGGTCCCTTCCAACTGAAAATATTCTATTCTATTCTATTCTATTCTATTCTATTCTATATCCCCAATGGAACAAGGTACGTAAAGTAACCTGAATGAAATTTAGCAGTGCTTCGTTCTAGACATGGCGGTGCAGCCCGGGCATGCGTGTGCCCCTCTGCAGCCGGCTCCCTCCCGGCATGATCCCAGTGCCCTTCGGCTCTCCTTACAGCTCTCCATTCCCTCTTTGTCTCCCTTGATGAAGTCTGACAAGCTGCGGTGGTTGAAAAGAGCAGGGGCTCTAAAAAATGCACAAGTGGGTGCACAAGCAGGGTGCAGGAGAAGGGAGATGGCTCCCCTCCTGGAAACCACTTCTTTTCCCGGCTCGCCATGTGCAGTGCTGGGGCAGCAGCCAGGACGTGCCGGGTGTCGGGAAAAACCACTCCATCGCAGGTCACGTTTCGAAGCTCTGCAGCCCCGGAGGTCTCCGTCTCCTCCCTCATGCCCCGAGGCCTGGTGATGGGCACGCCGGACAAATCCCCATCAGACTCTACAGCTCCAACTCGGAGAACTTAAAAAATGCCAAAGGAGCAGTTTGCTGCAGCTTGTAGGGAGAAAAAACAAGTGAAAGCGCAGAAAAGGAAACGTAAGAGAAACTGGGCTAAGCTGTGCTTTTAGGGAGCAAGCTTTGGTTTACATTTTATGATGCTTTCCTGGCAGACATCCCAGAGCGCTGTGCATTTTCTGTGCGAGTGCTTCTGGGGAGGGGGAGCGGGGGGGACGGGGGAGAAATGCTGCTGAGGGGAATTGAGGCAAATTGCTGCTCCCTCTCACTGCTGGGTGTGTAACTGGGTTAATGGGGCATGTATTTTTAGCGCTGACTGGCCAAGCCTGCACTGCTGCTGTTACTTAACCTGAAGGCCACAAAACCAGGTGAAGCAGAGCTCTTCAGAAAATGAGATTTGCCGCAAAACACTTGCCTTTCCGCTTGCTTTCCCCCAGCTGCAGCACCCCAGCCCACAGCGGAGCTGCTGGCTGTCCATGGGAACCCTGTGCAGGGAGTCGGGCACCCACCCGAGCGGGCACCCACCTGAGCGGGCACCTACCCGAGCTCACTCTTTTATTATCATACTTTGCCAGGTCACGGCAACTCAGTGCAAAGACAAAGTACGCTGCAATCGCAGAAAGAGATTGATTTCTTTCCCAGCTCAGCCGCAGTTGGCTCACTTGCATGGTGCCTCTCCACCCTGCCCCATAAGCTGACCTCCTCCCATCGTCTGCAGCAGGGGATCGCTTCTGCGGGATTATTTAACTCCTGCATCTGCCCAGGCTTTGCAGTTCCTGTACTGGTGCTGTCAGTGACCACACTGCATGGCAGCTACTGCAGGTAAAGCTCCAGCTCCCTCGGATAGATGGAAACACTTAACTCTATTAATCAGCCACTTCCACGCTTGCTGACTTGCATTTGAACCAAAGCAGGTTCAGCAGGGAAGCACCAAAGGCAACTTCTTGTCACTGCAATTTAAACTGACACCTTCGTTCCTGGCAGTCCTGAAAGACCTCAGCGCTCTTTGCAGTTCTGGTTTGGTCCTTATGTTTTATCTCCTGAAATTCCCTCTTGCAGCAGAGCTGGTAGGCGTGATTAAACATTTCCTTAGTTTTAGCAGCGTTACAGTGGAAGGTAAAAAAAAAAAAAAAAGAGAAACAAATGACGGTCAACAGTTGCATGTGGTTGTCTTTACAAGCGGCTAATGTCTTCAGGCCCCGCAAGGCTTCAGTGGTGGCCCTTGGCGAGGGAAGCCGTCATGCTGGGCAGGATGGTGCGGAGCAGAGCCTGTGCCCGGCCGGGGCAGAGGGGCTCTGCTGCTGTCCTCCGTCCTGTCCCCGCTGTTAGGTGCAGCAGGAGGGACGCTGCTTCCCCATCCCCGCCGCTGCTGCCGCCTTCTCTTCAAGGATCACCTCCTGCATGTGCAATCGGTTTGCATGTATAACCTGTAATCTGGGGGTGTTTAAATAAATACTAATTAGAATCTACATTCCAGCACGGCCTGAAGATTTCCCCCACGCCCAAAGCCTTTGGTTTCCTTTTTCTTTCTCCTTTCCCTTCTTCTCCTGTATTTTTTTTTTTCCTTGTTAAACTCCATCCTGATTTCTCCAGCCTGTGGGTTGGCAGAAATGAGCCGTCCCGCACTGCACAAGGGAACAGGAGTGAGTCTGCGTGTGTAAGGGAACCTGTAGCAGGGCTGGGAACGGCACACTTGGCTCATGGTCTCAGCTGTGATATGAGCTGGCTTCCCCTTTATTGATTGCAGTAATGCAGGGGATTTGGAACGAGCTGGATTGGGTAATGGGCTATAATTTGGTCCAGGTTTTGCGAATACATTGTTGAATATCCAAAAGAGAAAAAAGGAACAAAAACCTCCGAGGAGATTTCTGGGAGGAGGCAGAGACCAGGGCTGAGTATCTGCATGTTCTCGGAGGCTGCTTTTCTCACGGGGCAGCGCCTTGCATCATCCACCAGCTCAGCAAATTACAACTTAATCCTTTGTGGTGGCTTTGGGAAGGGGTGAGGTTGGGAAGGGAGAGGGGTGGGAATAAGCAGCCATGTGAGTTTTTTGCACCTATCATCAGCCAACTGGCACGCCAAACTGCCGGCTGCTTTTGAGCCTTCCTGGCTCTTCTGGAGCAGTGTTTGATGGTTGATCCTGACACGCCAATGGACAGTGGTTTCCCTTCCTAAAAGAAGGTCCCATAGGCAGACCCCAAGCAGCCCCAACACACCCATCCTCCCCTCCCTTTCTATTTTCCCTGTGTTTTCCCCCTCTTCTGCATCGTCTGGGAGTCCTCCATCCATCAGAACGGTGACATAGCAAGCAGAGAGCCAGCGTCGGGCTGGTTTGCAGTGTCCAGTTTTGCGGCAGGAGCAGTGGGTGCGGAGGTGGGCTGGAGATGCTGGGGCACGGCGAGGACAAGCACTGCCGCAGAGGGACCCCCAACCCCGCTCCTGCCGGAGCAGGGACGGGTCCCGGCTGTGTACTCGCTGCCGCCTGATGGGCTGGGGGAGGGAGGGTTTCAAAGGAGCTCATCCCAAGGCCACATCTGCTGCATGTGTTTAAAACAACTCATTAAAGTTCCTGAAAGGCCTAAAAAATGAGTAATTCTCTAAATGAGTGAGTCTATAATAGCCCTCTAATAAGCTATAATAGGAGACTTGTGTGCCGCTGAGAGCGCCTCCGGAGCTCGCCGGGCTGCGCGGGGGCCCCCCCGCCCCAAAAACACGGGGGCTGGAGCGTGGGGGCCATGTGGGTGGATGTGGGCACAGGGCACGATGGGTGCCTGGCCAGCAAACACGGGGTAAAGGGACATGAGCAGCCAGGAATAAGTAGATTTCAAGGCTCTGCAAAGGAGCAAAGCCTCCAGGAGATATACGTGGGGGAACTGGGCTCTGGGTTGTAGGGGGGTGGGCCACGACACCACGAAGGGCTGAGTTTGTCGTGCTCTTTTGGGCAGGAGAGGATTTTTTTCTTTTCCTTCCAGCAGTGTATGCCGAGGTACAGGACCCCAGCAGGGAGGAGGAGGATGTAAAATAGCCCAGTAAAAAGCTCGGGGTGTTCTCTGCACATGCCTGTGCTTCCCTGTGGCTCCTGGGGAGTTGGGCTGGTGGGAGCTCCTCACCACCCTCTGCTGCCTCTCCATAGGAAGATCCCACGGCCAGAATGGAGGCCAGGCCACGGTCCCGCTGCGGCAGTGGGAAGGGGGGCACTCCTCCGGTGGGGTGCTGCAGTTTTCTTCCAGCTGGATCTAGTGCTTTGAAAATTGTTGGGATTGCTTCTCCTTTTCCACCAAGCCAACATGTCAACACATGCCGCCTCCTCACAAAACACCTACCATTGCTGCAACATCCTCCCAAACATCAGCTGTGGGATGGATCTACCAGCTTTCACCAGGGCTGGGGCTGGCTTCCATTCAGCAATGTCCCACTGCCTTGCAAGCGAGCAGATGACATTTTACTGGGCTTCCAAAGAACTGGAACATATTGGAAACTTCAGGATTCAAGATGTTCTGCTCTTGTCGTGAACAGCTCACGCTGCTATATTGGTGAGATGATGTACCAGTCTCTTGGCATTTCTCTGTGCTGTGACATCATGATGGGACATAACTCATCGGGCTGTGCCTCCACGTGCAACCTGAGCTGCACGTCCCACCCGCTCCGCTGGGACTCGGGACAGCTTCGTCCTTGGGGTGAGGATATTTCTCAGCATGTGGGGGATTTTGGATGGGAATTAGAGGTCTAGTGCAGCCTCTTCTTGCCCAGAGTTGATGTGTCACCTCAGGAATGGTACGTGCAGCCACTAGGCTCTTCTTCTCCAGAAGAAGGAAATCCAAAGGACAGTCAGAACTGCGTTCATGTAATGTCTTGAGATACTTCACAGGTTTTGCTTTGTTTCTTAAAGCTCCAGGTCCTGGGCAAAGCAGGGTCCTGAAATGAAGGCTGTCTTTTAAAAACATCCTCATGGCCACAAGGAAAGAAAGCTTGAGAAACAGGAGCAAGGTTTACCCAAAATGCCCTGAAAGGCAAGAAAAGAAACCCTATTATCCTTGCTCCACCTCATGAGTTGCAAGTTAAGATTTCTTTCAAATTGTTTTTAGGTTAGCCTTGACTTCTAAACTATTGCGTTGTCATTGTGATGTTATTAAATAAAATCATTTAACCCCAACCGGGCCTCCCTGCTTCCTCAGGAGTGTTATTGCAGGCTGGGCCAACCATTGGGTTTCCTCTTTCTGAGGTCACCTGTGCTGGAAATAGGACCCACAAGCGAGTCAGATGTTTCTCAGCAAACTTCAGGGCTACTAAGTTTGTGAGCTTCTCAATTAATAATCCTGCAGCGCTTTTTCCTTCTTCCGGAGTAGGCACGGCATTCTGACGCGGTCCTCAGAGCTGCCCCCGGACATCGCCCAGTGCTTGGGAGGCACAGTCACATTATAGCCTGATGTCAGTGCTACAATCTGGGCTGGTGTTTATTTATTCAATTGTCTTCATTAAATTCCAGTTAGTCATACAGGTGTCCTGTCCAAGAGGAAGGTCAGGGAGAGGAAAGGAAATGGGAGAGAAACAAAAGAGAGCCTGTGAGATACACAGATGCATCCTTTGCTGTGCCCAGGGATGCAAGCACACTTCTCCTGGTTACCCGCGGGCTTAGAGAATGCAATTTGTGTGTGTGTGTGTGTGAGCATGTGTGTGTTCTGTCACGACCATGACCAGCACTGGAAAAGGGCAGTAACAGGAGCCTCCTGGCCCCTTTGGGGCTGGAGCACATGGCTGATGTCCTTGCATACCCCAGACATCGCTCCTCTCGCCCCTCTGCTCCTCTCGGCATCCCCCGGCACAGGGGCTGGGGCTCAGCACCGGCTCATCCCGGCTGAGCGCCGGCATAGCGGCACACGCTGAGCGGCCGGCCGGCTTGCCAAGAAGGGGATCTCTCAATAACCAAATCTGACTGGCACAGCCCTGCCAACCCGCGGCTCCCCGTCGTGTTGCTTAATGCTGCAAAGAGCTCCTGATGCCGCTGAAGACAAAATGCAGCCATTGTCTTGTCTTTATTAGGGACTTGAGATGAAATGTTATAGCCTTGCTACTTGCAAGAGGATACTACTCCTGAGACTGGCAGGCAAAAGCTGCTGGAAGCAGGCAGAGTACCAGCCTCAGCTGCTGGAAGCAGGCAGAGTACCAGCCTCAGCTGCTGGATGCATTTACGGGCTGAAATAGGTATTTTCTCAGTTAAAGGGAACGGCACCTTCCCATGCGGCTCTGGAGGCAGTGGAGCAGGCAGAGGTGCTGTGCTTGGCTGTGGGGAGGGAGGGAAAAAGGAAGGAAGGAAGGAAGGAAGGAGGGAAGGAAGACAGGCAGGCAGGCAGGCAGGCTGGATTTCTTTGCCTTTCTTTGCCCTCACATTGGATGGGGTGCATGCCCCAGGAGGTGTGAACAGGGCTGGAGGGTTTAAAGAGGATGTGGTGCCCTGGGTCTAGAAATATGGGGAGGACCCATCTGGGGAAACCACAGAGGGCTCACAGGGATGGAGACAGCCTATCCATGATACTGTGATCTCAGTATTCCCAAGCATTTGGGCTCTGATGCTAACTGGAGGCTGGGACCTCCTCTTCTCTACCCAGAGGCAAGTTTCTCTGGAAACCAGGGAACAGGGGAAAATCCTCCCACCTCCCAGCTGCCCACATGGCTCGTGGCTACAGAGCTGCCATTCTCCCCCTCTCTCACACCTCCCTCCATTTCTGCAAGTCCCTGGGCGATCTTAGATCATTTTTCCAGCTCCTCCGGGTGTCCATAAAACTAGATGCAGATTCCTTCGTGGAGAGGGGAGCAGCAGTGAGGAAGAAACCCGAAGCCACAGTGGAACCCCCTCCCCATGGCTTTTCCCGGGGAAAGGGCGAAGCTTGGCAGAGGGCAGGGGCACCCAGCGCTGTGCCAGGGGCTCTCTGGAGCAGGAGACCCTCCAGGTGGGCAGCAGGCTCCCACCTTCACCCCATGAACAACCAGGGGCTTTTGCTGCTGCAAAGCCCCATCCAGCATGCCCCGGTTTGGCTCTTGCTCCCATTTCACTGGAAGCCAGCTCTCCTGGAGGAGGGTGGGGAGAAGCGAGGATGAGGAAACCTTCAGCTTACGGCAGGAAGGTGCAGTGCTGCCTGAGACCACCAGAGCCCTGAGGTACAACTGCCAGGCACCCTCGCAAAGCCTCTGCCCTGGCAGGACAGGACCTCAGGGAGGATGCCGGCAGTCTGGCCAAGCTGGCTCCATGCAACGTGGAGCATTAAGCCATCTGGGCTGGCCCGCAGCAGGGAGGCGAGAGCAAACAGCTCCATCGGGCGCAGGGAGAGGGATGGTTTGAGGATGAAGTGGTGGTGAGCAGCAGGTCTGCTGTGGGTCTTCATCACGTCTGGAAAGTCAAAAAGCTGCCGGCTGGGGGAGAGGGATGGGGCTGGAGTAGGTGGAGATGATGGGGTGGGGTAGGAAGGGGGTGCAGAAGAGAGAGGCAATTTCTTCTGTTTCTTTTTTTTGCAAGCAGAAATGATCTCATGTTTTGTCTAATCTAAATTCTGTCAAGCAAGCAGGGAGAAGAAAAAAAGAGAGACGGAAAGCGAGCAAGGGAAGGCTACACAGCTAATAAAAATCTGCTAGACATATGTTCCCTGAGCTCAGAGAGCAGGAAGGGGGAGCCAAGCTGTACGGAACCTTAGGAGAAAATGGAAGGGCGTGTTGGGGTCTCTGAACCCCCTGTGCCGAGTTTCATCCTCTTCCTCACCTGATAGGGAGGATTTCATTCAGGGCCAGGGCACAACCATCCTTGGGCTGTGGGACCTCCCTGTCGCAAGCCAGCTGTGGTCACTGGTGGATGGGTTAGTGGCCAGCCCAAGACCCCTGTGCCCCTTTACCTGTGTCTCTGATTCCTCCCAAGGTTATTAGGAAGGAAGGAATGCTAAACACACCAATGGCTTTCCCTCCTTCGTGTGGCATGTTTGTTTCTCCCATCTCACTCGCTAACTCACACGGAGCAGGACAGATGCTCCCTTGGCCGTGTGTGTGGAGCGAGGCCGAGGGGAGGCTGAGAAAAGCCTTTTCTTTCCATTCTTACCCTCCAAAAAGGTTTTCTCACCTGATAGGTTTCGTTGGCTTTTATTTTTCTTCCCACAGCATCCACATGTGGAGGAGAGCAGGGCTGTATGAAGCACGGCCAGGAGGACCAGCCTGCCACTTGGTGCATGTTTAGAGCCAGCAGAAACCAGTCAAAAGAAGCAGTAGTGGCTTTTGTTTAAAATGTGGCTTTTCCCAGCCAGATCTGTTCATTGCTTGGCTAAAAAACGTTTGTGCCAGCAAAAGGCGGGAGGTGTTATGGGGGTAGAAAGGGGAGGCTGGAGATGGGAGCAATCCAGATTCTCTTTGCTGGCTTATGGGGCAAATGCTAGCTGCGGCTTTGCATTGGCTTTTTGTCACATCCACTCTCGGCTGCCAGTGTGACAACTTCCCCAGGGGAGAGGAGTCCCTGCCGGTGTCCCTGCCTGCACAGCACATCGCCCCCGCCAAAGAGCTCTGCTTTGAATGCCGCTCTTTGACTGCAGCACGTTGTTTTCTGGTTTGTCTGTGTTGCTTCATCAATGGAGCTCAGATGGGTCCAGTGTGCCCCAAAGAAGGCAGCAAAATGACCAGCAGGACAGCCTCAAAAGTGGCTTCTCCACTGATGCCTGCAGGAGATCTCTGGATGATAACTGCCGCGAGGTTTGCTGGTACCCAGCTGTTGCTCCCAGCATTGATCCACAGGTAATTTTAACAAATGAATCACTGTGGTAGGTGAGTAGGTGAGATGTGGGTTTTGCGTTGTACTCTGAAGAAGCCTTTTTTCACCTCGTCAGAGCAGGGGCTGTTCTGAAGGTGAGCAGCAGCCCGGCTCTGGTTGGCACCTCCTGCGGGTGCTCATCCCAGACGTGGCCAGGGATGCTCAGTGTCACCCGGCGAGTGCCCTCCATCCTCCTCCCAGTGACACGGTCCCCGGAGGTGCTTGCAAGGGGACGGTGTGTGAAGCTGGCCCAAGGAGAGCGGTGTGGTTGCAGGCAGCATGGGGGGAGAAGCTATGGAGAGCAATGAGGGCGATGGCAGGATTTTGATCGAGGTCTCCAAATGAGGATCCTGAAATACATTCCCAGGCCACAGAAACCACACTGGAAAATTCGCTTCGAATTACGTGCTGTCGGGGCTCGGAGATGGGGCTTGGAAGAGCAAGGCTGAGCAGCGCAAGCCCAGACGGGGCCTCTTGGTGTCGATTAACAAAACAAACAAACAGCGTTGCCCATAATGAGCTCCGGCTTCGAGCGGGGAGAGGGGGTGATTAAAACAGGATGCCACCGCTGCCATGTGCTCTCGGGTTTGGGGCGAGGGCCCGGCGCCCTGCAATCAGGCAGTGCCCATGGCCCCTTCCCAGATCCCGGGGGCAGATTCCTCTGAGCCCCACAGTGTGGTCCGTGGGCGCTGGGGGATGCTGCTGGCATCTTCCCACATGTCCCCAGATGTTTTGGTCTCTCACATTCCCATTGTTTTACCGCAGGGCAAAGCGTTCAATTCCAGCCTGCGTGTGCCTCTGGGATGGATCTTGTAGGAGCAGATTTCAAGCGGGGGCAAAGGATTTCCTCCAGTGCCGTCAGCGGGGTGCTTGGTGGCTCTGCCCAGGGGTCTGGCAGCAGGAGCAGTCCCCAGGGATATTCTCTGTGCCACGACGGGTGTGGAGGGCATCCCTGCTCCCAACCCCTACCCTTCCACCACAGACTGACGCAGAAATCACACCATTACTAGACTTCTTGTAATAAAATCCCATTGCTTGTAAAACTTCTTTCAAGTGAGACCCCAGATGGCATTTTTTCCCCGTTCAGCCTGCCCGCAGCACAACGATGGAGTGAGACCTGCTGTAATCGAGCTGTGGCTGTGGCTCTGGGGGGCTCCGAGGATGGGGGTCCATGGCCTTTCCCTTCTCCATCTTCACCTCCCTCCACATCTCCGGGGTCCATCGAAGCTCCCCGTTAACAGCTGGTGCTGGGAGAGCCACCACGCCTGGAGGGGACCCTCTGCTCCTGCCCGCTGGAGAGCAGGGGGGTGAGCACAAAGCACCCCATTAGCCTGGGCCTCAGCACCGCCTGAGCCGTGGCAAAGTCCTCAGCGATTTCTCATCTCCAACTAGGCTTTCACGTGGTTTGTGTGCACCCGAGACCCAAACGCATGAAACAAGAGGCACAAAAGCATGGCAGAGAGTTGGATGCTGGCGCAAAGATTCATCTGATTTTCCACCATTTATTTATTTACAGCACCCCGGGTGTACCTCTGGAGCCCGCTCCTGCTCCGAAGGTCCCAGCTTTCCTGCCATTGTCCTGAAACACAAAGCGGTTTCAGGGGCCCGGTGTGTCGGGGCAGTAATGAAACCCGTCTGGGAGCCGATCGCTTCTTTATCTCCCCAGCTCCGTGTTCCTGAGGACCACGTTTTTTAATTTGTGTTGGATAAACAATATGGGATTGTGTACGCAAAGAAGCTCTAATTATCCCCTCGGGTTGTGTTTCCTTAAAGGAAATGAACTGGGCACGGCGTTCCCGCTGGAGAGGCGCACCGGTGCAATAGCTTCCAGATTTCTCCCCGTGCCACGACAATCCGGCAGCTCCGGCAGCCCCAGAGAGAGGAGAGGGGTGCTGCATGCTCACTCCCGGGGGCTGGCTTCAAAGGACACAGAGGTCCCTCCTGCTTGAATAAACACCCACCCTGAAAGGTGGGTGCTTCCAGCGTGTTGGGAGCCTGGTGGGTCCGGGAAGGAGACCCGAGCCTCACTTAGCAATGGGGTCAGAGCTGCCCACCCCACCAGCCTGGGGCACACGAGAACCCCGGCGGGCTCCCTTGTGCTGTGCAGCTTTGCCCCTGGCCCCCGGCTCTGCAGCCTCCCTTTCTGCCCCGGCCCGTTTCTGCTCCCCATCCAGCTCTGCCCCATGTCCTTCGCTCCTGACCCGGTGCTTTAGCATCGCTGCTGGCAGGCGCAGTGCGCGCGGCTCTCTTTGCCCATCGCATCTGCACAGCCGTCTCCCCCCGCCGCTGCCAGCCTACCCACCCTCTCCTGTTTTAGGCAGGATCCTGTGCAACTGGCTGCAACCAGCAGGACTTTGTCCCAGAGCCCTTTCCCCACCCTGGGCGGGAGGTGCTGTGACAGCAGATCGATTTGTCTCATTAAATCGGAAAGCGCAGCAAGTGGACGCAGACTACAAACCAACCTCTCACCGGGGCAATCCGCTAAGGGTAGTCTTGACTCAGATCTTTAATCCTTCCTACCAGGAGCTTAAGCTGCATGCTCTCGCCCTGCTGCCCAGGGAAATACTCCCTGCAGAAAGTGCTTGGAGGTGGTGAGGGAGATTACCTGCCAGAGATTACTTAGCATTTGCATGGGCCCAGACCGGGTTTGGAGCCATTCTTAGATAAGCTATTACTTAGAAGAATTGCCTGATTATTCACCAAAACTGTGAGGGGCTGTAGGAATGGCACCTCATGCCTTCCCAGGGGGCAGGTAGAGCCCAGGTCTCTGGACAGCTCACAGAAGTCCCAGATGCTCCTAGATACCGCCCTCCCCCCAGGCACGATGATCTGCCCATGCGAGAGAGATGGACCATGAATCTTCTGCATTTATCCCCGCTCCACAACACTCACCAATCTTTATTTACACTGCTGACAATTGCTTTGGGCTATTTTTAGGCTTTATTGCTGATTGTATCTTTAATGTTATGGGCAGTTAACTTGGCAGCAGGGGAGTTAAGGCGGGAGGCTTTCACCTCTCCGGAGACCTGACATCAAACCCTGTTTATGGCAAGTGAAAACGAGCATGGTGGATCCTCCTCTTAGTCCATTGACCTCCACGGATCATCACGTAATTGGAGCTGATGGGCAGCCTGAGGCGGGGATGGCACCGGTGCCTGGGCAGGACCACAGAGACATCCCAAAGGAGGCCGGCTCCTCCGAGATGGCTCTGAGTTGGGCGGCTGCTCCGGAGGGGGCAGCCTCCGAGCCCAGTTCCCCTTCCCAAGGGTTTGCTTTTATCTTTCCTGCACCATGAGGGTGAGCTGCTCTATTGAAGCCAACAAAGCCAGGCAGAGCGAGAGCGGGGCTTCTGCAAGGGGCTGCTTGCAAAATGGCCCAGGGGGTCCTGGACTTGGGATGAACCGAAACGGGGGTGGGGGGCACCCAGAGTTTTGAGGGTTTGGGCAGGAGCTGCAGGGGCAAGGGGGAAGGATCAACTGCCTGGCAGCATTTCGGGATTCCTGCGACATGTGAGGAAGATGCAGGGGGACTTGTGCTGATCCAGAGCATGCGAGCGTGGATGTGAAGTGGGGTGACCGCCGGCCCCTCGCTGCCCCTCAACCTCACCAGCCTCGGGCAGCAGCACCAGCCCCCCCGCACCCTCGTTAGCAAACTGCAGCAAGAGGCCACATGGGTGTACAAGTGTAACATAAGCCGTCCATTCCCCGCGCTTACTCGCTGGGAACCAGCTTTACCGAAGGATTTAAATTCAATTTGTTTTATTGAAGTTTCTTTTTTTCCCCCGACCAATGCATCAAACTATCATTTTACTGAGATCAGCTGCTCTCAGCCTCCTCTTACGCCCTCCCTCTCTGCTCCCCCCCCCGCTCTCCTTCACCCCCCACATCCCACTGTCTGGATGAGCCCTCTAATTCTTTCTCCTCTTTCAAGCCCACCAACGCTTCCTGCGGTATTAGCCATAGAAATGCCATGAATTTCCTTTGTGTTCCTGGTTGAAAAAGGCGGAGGGGGGGGAAGGAGAAAAAGCACAGCGCGTGGCAGTGCTAGGGCTGACAATAATCTCTGCGGTTTTTCTCCCAGCCCCAAGTTTATCCCTGTGCAATTCAGCGTAGGAAAGCTAATAACGATGTGTCAGGAAGACCTGATGTATATTTGCAGAGTTGAATGGCTGGGCCAGCAATGCCTCCTGCGCTCCCACCCAGGGCTTATTTGTGTCTGAAGACACCAGCCCTTTCATGCTGTTTTAATATTAGTGATTTATAGGGGCGGTCTCTTTTATTTTTTAGCCTTCTTTCGTTCTGTCTCCTGTCCACCCCCTCCAAAATAAGAAAAGATCCCTGCCTTGATTGCGCCTTTGCAGCTTTGTCCTGCTGGAGTCTGCACGGGTGCAGGGAGCTGCCAGCTCGTTCTCCCCAACCTGCCGCAGAGGGACAGAGCCGAGGACCGTTCAGCAAACCCCAGCAGCCTGGTGTGGCGGCACTGGGGCATCTCACCCAGCCGAATGAGGGCCGGGGCTCGTCTGATTTATGGCTTGATTAATGAAACAGCGGTGACATCAAATAACTGGGCATTACCCACAGCAAGCCAGCCAGCGTGTTATCAGCTGGTCCCTTCCCTCTGCCTTCTCTGTATCTTGCATTCCTGTGCATGGGTGGGCTCTCAATTAGACCGTGACCCTGCCCAGATTTATGCCCCTGTTTATCTGTCAGCGTTGGAAACCATCTGCGGGGAGGATGCCTTTGAAGCAGCGGAGCCCGCAGCAGCAAGGTTGCTGCAGGAGGACGGACGCTCTCGTTCGCCCTCTCTCACCCGCAGTTCCCCGTGCGAGACGGGGACAGCGTGGGGTTGGGGCACCAATGCTGTGCTGACAATCCAGTGTGCCCAGGCATGGGGACATCGCTGGCCTGTGATGCACTTGGAGGTGGAAAGACCCATGAGGGGCGATCCCTGCCCGAGAGGCGCTGGGTCAGCCTTGTACTGCAGAAGGGTCGGAAGCTGCTACGTCCTTCCCAGAGGGAATGAAATCTCCAGAGATATGAACTGTCTAGAGAAGATAACCCAAGAGCTTACCTCACCCCAGACCTCGCTTCCCACAGGGGCCAATGCACTGTGACAGCTATCCGGAGCCTCGGACGGGATGGGATGGGACGGGACTTTCCTCCAGCAGCTGCTCCTGCTGGGAAGGGGAGGGTGCTGGGGGCCGAGTGCTCCGCCGGACTTTGCACTCGATGCCAGCAGCTCCTAAACGGATCACTGGAGCTTCAGTGCAAAACACAGTCTGGCTCACGAGGTTTCCAGACCAGTCCCTAGTTCCTAGTATTTTAAAGTTCCTAGTATTTTAAAGCATTTGTCCACAACACCTATTTATTTGGGTTCCTTAAATCTGGGGAGGGAATTGCCTCGGGCTCACAAGAGTTCCCAGAGATCCTGGTTAGTGTCAGACAGGGGTAATGAAAAATACAAACCTATTATTGCAGAAAAAAAAAAGAAAGGACTAAATTCTTGCTTACGCTACCTGTGACCTCCAAGTCACAAATAAAGGGAATGAAATGCAGTTCTGCTTCATACCAAGCACAGCATCCTTTGCTGCTTCAGTATTTTGGCTACCTTGCTATACCACCAGCAACACAGGCCTTACACCTCGCAGATGGTTTGTTCTGGGGAGATTCCCAAGTTACATCTTCCCTCTCTGCCTTTTCATACAAAATGGGACCATCTGTCTCTTCCTCGCTCCCGTTTTTCCTCTCTGCACAAGTCATGCTGCTGTTCAGCGCAAATGCGGGGTCCTTCGTCCCCATAGTCTTCCTCAGAGAGCACAAACGGGCTCCGGTCTTCCCCAGCTCCTGGCCACAGTGACCTCTGCGCTGCTCACCCATGCTTGCAGTGGTTGCAGTATTTTCTAAATCATCAATCATGAGAAATAATTCCAATGTAAAGTGTATATAATGAGCAGGGTTTTTTTCTGTTTGGTCTCTATAGAGACGTCATATGACATACAAACCATGCAGATGATAATTTGTTTCTCAGTTTGGGGGTTTGCCTTTACACTCACTGTTTGCAGAGTAACTTCTTTTCCCATTTATTTGCACCAAGGCTACTGCGAGACCTGTTCCTGGGTGCTGATGTGCGCAGCTCCTTTTGAGACAGTTGAGTGCTAAGGGTTATGCGTGCATGCACGCACAGAATTGCAAACTATCCACAGCCTGGCTTGCACGTGTGTGCATTGATGTGCATTTATGCCTGAGAAGGCTCAGAGGTGTGCCCCTGTTTTATCACACATGCATCCCTACATGGGCTCACAGAGCATGGGATGCACGCACCCTACACGGGACGCCTGATGGAGCTGCAAGGTGAGTGAATTTGAAAAATTACCCACACTCTGTGGTTGCATGTTTTTGTGAGGAGGGACTGAAACGCGAGATGGCACGAGTGACCAGGACGAGGGGAGCAGGATTGCCCTAAATCAGGCAGCCAGCCCACCTCTCCATGGCACAACAGTGGCTTTTCCTTCCCTGCTCTTCCCCAGTACCAGCCGTGCCCTGGCGAGGTGATAACATGTTTATTTCCTAAGGGGGAGAACAAATAACTTCCTGAGTTCTGGGCTCTTCTGTGTTTTATTATCCTGCTCCCTAGCACCCACCACCTGCAGTGGAGAGTCCCTGCATTGTAACTGCAGAAACAATTATGTTTTCATTACAAAAGCAAATTAAGGCGCTTGCTTAATCGAGTTTATTAAATACCAGTGAAGTCCCTGGGTAAATGAATGGCAAAGAGGCTTTCTGTGCTCAAGTCAGGAAGGAAACAGAGAGATGTAATCAAGGCGATGGGCTCGCAGGCACGCACGGCTGGGGCGGGCAGGGAGCTCTGCAGGCATCAGCCCGGTCCCCGCAGGATGCCGCCTGCCCCTGCCCCTGGGAGCCGACTGGCCCACGGTCCAGCTGTGAAAGCGTATGGGAGGTCTCTGCCACGGCCCCCCCCAGCCCTCTCCCCTCCGGGCTCGCTGGGGCTCCCTGCCAAAGCTGGGGGGCTCAGCAGGAGCGCGCACAGGGGAAGACTGCAGCGTAACCCCATTTCTCCTTCGGATCGGCACTTTTCCTTCTCTCTCCCATTGCAGCCTTTGGACGGTTATTTTTAGCTCCCGTTATTTCCCTCAGGCCAACTTTTCTGTCACATCTCATCCCTTTCTCAGTGTTCCTGGTTGTTACTTTCTTCCTTCAAGATGCCTCCTCTTCCAGATCTTCTCTCCATCTGCCTTCCCCCACGCTCCCAGCCTCTCGGGGATGGAGGGGCAAGAGCTCAGCGTGGGTTTGGGGATGGAGAACAGGCAGAGCCTGGCTGCACTGCTGCCAGCCCTGGGCTGAGCGGGGCTGCCAGCGGGGAAGGGCTCCTCGGGCAAGATTTTGGGAAGCTCTCCCAACATCGCCAAGGGGACTCTGTGCTGGGGTCAGGCGGGAGGAGCTGGAAATCCCCTGGAAGCACCCCAGAGAGCAGGTTTGCTCCAGCAGCTCTGCTGCCCGGGGCCAGGTGGGAGCCAGGAAGAGTGAGGGAGGCTGAAGGCACCCCAAATCTGCGGCTGCTTGCCCACACCCTTCGCCTACCCGGCTCAACAGCAGTGGTCCCCGATGGGATTTGTTCCACCCCAAGACCTTCAGCGAGAGGGTGGAGGCTGCGGAGAGGAGCCCTGAGCAACATGTCTCTCCTGGGGCTTGCACATCTGTGCTGGTGGTGGGTGAGGCAGGCGGCTGGGTGTCCTCCAGTGGGTCCCCTGCCGCCTGCCCTGATGGGCACCGAGGCACTGGGGGGGCTTCCTTCTCCTCAGGTGTTGCTTTTGTTTGAAATCGGTTGTGACACTCAGATGACTAGATTTTAAAGTCCAAACCTGGCTTACTAAAAAAAAAAAAAAAGTAACCAAAGTGTCAGGGCTGATTTGAAATGGAAAACAGGGTCTAGAAAAAAAAAAAAAAAAGACAAGACTGTTTTCTATTGAAATGCATCAGGGGACAGCCTTTTCTCAGCTTCTCTTTGTCCTTCCCTCCTTTTCCCCCAAAGCACTTCTAATGTCTTCATCCTCCTCCTGCTCCTTGTGCAGGTCCGTCCCTTCCCCCCCAGCACCGCTCAGGGCCAGGGGAGGGCTCGCTGACTGGGGCCTTATCCCGGCGTTGTGCCCAAGGGTGTGCAGGGGCTGGGGGGTGCCTGTGCCAGCCCCCCCAGCCCCACAGCAGAAAGCACGTGAGCTCTGGGAGCAGCAGCAACGGGGTGTCTTTGCATGGCAGCGTGCCCAAGTGCATCAGCCCAGGCGACGAACAGGGTGTATTTGCTCTGTCACAACATCCCTACCTTCCTTTGTCCCCGTGGTGAAAGGAGAGCCCAGACTTTCTTCTTCTGAGCTCATTTCTCTTCCCCCTGTCAGGGCTGCCGGACCTCAGAGGACGCACAGGCAGCTTTTTGGATCTCTTCACTTGCTATCCCGAGGGCCGATGCTCCCGCGCAGGCAGCGCCAGCCATCGAGCACCAGCCGGCAGCGGTGGCTTTGCCGCGCTCCCCTTCAGGGCTGCAGCCCTCCTGGGATGATGCCGCGAGGTGCCGACGGGGCGGGATGGGAACCACTGCATGGCCCGGGCAGCCTGGTGCCCTGCAGGGCTCTTGGTGCTTTAAGATGATGCTTTAGGAAACCTGGACTCTCAAAAAAATGGAAAGAAAGCTTCCAGCGGAGTTCCCAATATAGTAACTGTGTTTCTGCTTGTCCTATTTTGTGGTGACTCTCGCGTACCTCGCTCAGCAGCACGGACTGTTCCTTGGGCTGCTCCAGGGGCGCAGGCATCTGTGCTATTGGGCTTTGGGTTTTTTGTTTGTGCTGGTGGTTTCTTTTTCTTTTTTTCTTTTTTTTTTTTTTTTTTAAATCTCTGCATTGTGCTTGGCCCTAACACTCAGCTATTACAAGATCCTGACAGGTCTGCATTATGCAGCCTGGTGCCCTGCACTGGAATCTGCACAAAGGCGAAAGCTGCCACCGAGGCGTGCGGCCACGGCTCTCTACTGGCAGAGACACAGGCTCCTGCCGGCACAGGGACGTGAGCTTTGGGCAGTGAGGTGGCACGGGGAAAAGTCATGGGCAGGGAAATACCCAGGACCGTGGCTGAGACGCTGCTGTGCCGCATCCTGCGCAGTGGGCTGGAGCGCTGGCACCGATGCCCACTCGGGACAGCCTGGTCTGCACCATGCGGGAGCCATCACTGCTTTGGGACCTCTGTACATTACGCCGAGGCTCTGGGCAGGCACAGAAGCACTTGGGGTTTCAGAAAATGTGCCCAGGCCAGACTGGTCTATTTTAGCCCAGAAAAGCACTGGACATTTCTATAAATAATGAGAAAGCCACAGTGGCACTAGGCAGGAATAAACACCTCCTGTGCACGGCCCTCCTGCTCCAGGACATAAGCCAACCACTAACCTATGGGGTTAAGATAAAACAGACTTTAAGGGCTTCCCATAATACTTCCTTTAAGAGCTTTTTAGTACTTCTTGCAGCTTACTGCTAACAGAGACAGGAGGCTGTCCCAGACAGGAGGCTGTGGGGAGCTGTGAGGCCAGGCTGGCCCAGTCCGGGACAGCAACTGGTGCGGGTGGTGTGACCACACTGCACACAGCGTCCCCGAGCATCTCCTGTGCCCTGCTCTCTCGGTTGAGCCCGGGATCACAGCTACTTTTCCTTCTCTTACTGGGCATCATCTTATGGTGTCTCCAAATCGTGGGTAGAGACCTGAAGCATGACATGCTGCGCACGTTTGTGGAAACCTAACAGGTAAAAGGCCAGGTGTTTTGGGGCAGCAGTCATTGCAGGAGGGTCAGCTGGGAAATCCGGCCCCAGTCTGACTCACTGCGAATCGGTCCTTGCAATCTGCGCTTTGCTCCGGTCCTGGTCCCAAACACATCTGTCCGTGAGCACGTGCTGCGTAAGGGGTTACGTGACATCGCTCCTGCTCCTTCGCTGGGGAACTGAAGCACCATGAAACAGATGAACATCGACCGACAGATAACGCGCTTCCTCCTGCGAGGGCTCAGGGTGGAGAAATCACTCAGCCCAAAATGCACAAAACTACAAAACCTGTTGAGCGTTTCCCTCCCGGGCCACGTGCCTGGGTGCTGGTGATTGCTCCCAGCGCCTCTGCTGCCCTGGCATCACCCATCAAAGCCTCCGCAGCGCCTCTGCGCAGCCCTTCCGCGGGGGGGAATGAGGAGGGGAGGCGGTTGGTGCGTGCAGCTGCTCCCCGTTATTTCCCATCTCCTCCTCCCCTGCTGACCGAGCACCTGGGACCTGGGGCCTCACCTCACTTCTTCTGAAGTTCAGGTTTATTAAGTTGTGTATTACAGGCTGTTTGTAACAAATCACCGCAGAGAGAAAACTGAAGACATTGCAATGGCTTGGGCCAAGGCAAGCAGCAAACCCAGGTTATTTATATTTTATCATGTGAAATCTATGCTTGCTCTACAAGGGCTTGGGAGTTAGATGCCTTTCAAGCTCCTGCATAGCAAAATAAGGCTTGAAAGCAAACACCGCTAGGGTATTTTCCATCATTTAAAGCAGGGTTTTTTAAGTCTTCTTTCTGTTTCCATCTCCCTCTCCTTGCCCCTTCCGTCCCTCTCCTTTCTCCCTCCGGTCTCCAGCAAGGATGCCCCGCAGCCGGCAGGACCCCGTTCCCGGGGCCGCTGCAGGAGCACACGCTGTGCCGGGGAGCTGGTCGGGGGGGGCTGCTGCCTGCGAGCGTGGGGCCAGGCTTCCCCGCTGGCTGGGGTCGGGGCGAGACTCCGAGCAGCGCAGCTGAAACAGGAAATTTCTGGGATATTAGCTGTGCCTTACTGCGTGGTTATTCCCTCTTCGTTTTGCTGTGGCTGCCTCTGCCCGGGGCCTTGGCTTCCAGTCCCGCCTCTGCTGGCATCCCCAGCGGTCCCAGCATGGGCACACGGTGGGGGGGGTGAAGCTCCAGCCCCAGAAGCTGCTTGAATTACTGCGTTGTGGGCAACGGGTAGCTCTGACCAGCTCCCGTTCCGGAGAGCCGGTCCCGCTGTCACGCACAGCTCCGGCTGAAGGGCTCCGGGAGCTCCACCGAACATCGCCGGGAAACGCGGAGGCCGTCAGCCCCGGCTCTGCCTTCCCGGGGCCGGGCCGGGGGGTCCCCGAAGGGTGAAGGTGCATCTTGGTGGCTGGGAGTCGCTCGCGGGGTGAAAGCCGCGGGGTGGCTCTTTGCCCTTGGGAAAAGCAAAAAAACTCAGGCAGCCGGCTGCTGTCCCCCCAGGTTTCGCTCCCCAGCAGCTCCCGCAGCCTGACATCTCCCCCCCGGCCCCCCCCACGCCGTGCGCTGCCAGAACGGCGGGCGGAGCGGAGCCTCCGGGCAGGGCCGGGCTCGGGGAGCGGCTCATGCCCCCCCCAGGCTGGGGGGATGCCCCGGGGGGTTTCTCCTCCGTAACCGCCCCGGCCGCTGCTGCTTCGTGCGCTGGAAGCGCTGCCCGCGCATCCCCCGCGGCGATCCCGGGGGGGGCCGGGCGGGACCGGGGGGGCCCTGCCGCCGCGCTGCCGCTAGGGGTAGATCTCGCCTAAGGAGAGCAGGCGGTGAGCCCGAGGGGGGGCGGGAGGGGAAGGGACCGGCTAAACCGGCAGGGGGGGAGAGGGGAAGGGGAAGGAGGAAAAGAAAGGGAAGGAAAAAGAAGGAAAGGGGAAAGAAAAAGGAAAGGAGGAAGAGGGAAGGAAAGGGAAGGGAAGGAGAAAGAGAAAAGGAAAGAGGAAAGGAAAGGGAAAAGGAAAGGGGAAAGGAGGAAGAGGGAAGGAAAGGGAAGGGAAGGAAAGGAGAAAGAGAAAAGGGGAGAGAAAAGGGGAAAGGGAAGGAAAGGGAAGGGAAGGAAAGGAAAGGAAAGGAAAGGGAAGGGAAGGGAAGGAAAGGAAAGGAAAGGAAAGAAAAGGAAAGGAAAGGAAAGGAAAGGAAAGGAAAGGAAAGGAAAGGAAAGGAAAGGAAAGGAAGGCAAAGCAGAAGGGAGGAAGGGAGGAAGGATGGACCTAGTGTTTCATCATTATGGTCACTTCATTTTCAGTCAGGATAAAGTCCATGCAGACTAGATCTCCACGCTCCAGTTCTTCATAAGGGTTTTCTGCCTGAGCCAAACCCCAGCTGCTGTAAGCAGCTCAAGCGATGTGGGGAAGCGACTGGTTTGCTCCCCAAGCGGGTGGTGACAGCAGCAGGGAGAACGGGAGCTGGCTGGAGAGCCCTTTGCCAGCCAGCCGGAGGGACGGGGTGGCACGGCAGGGCTGCTGGAAGCCCATCAGGACAGGGAACAGCCCTGGTCGATGCTCTGGGGGTGCAGAGTTGTGTCCCCCCTTGTGCCAGCCAGCCCTGCCTGAGCAGCGCGTGCCCCAGAGTGCTCCTCCTGCACATAACAGTCTCCCACCCCTCTTCAGTGATGTCAGGAAAGAAAGAGGGAAAATTATTTCCCCCCAGACCAAAATTTAGGTTTCAGAGGGCTCCTTCCACATGCATTTGTTGAAGGTGTAAGAAATCATAGGGCGGGGGGGGGGAGATTTCCCCCCTTTATCCCCCCATTTATTTACAGTACTGGACCAGTAGGAAGAACAGGCAACAGGCAGGAAAGGAGACGCAAAGCTGCAGAGGGACCTGGGGATGGTTGGGGTTCCTGGAAACCCATCCTACTGGGTGCTTTTCTTTGCTGTCTCGGTGGTAGCAGAGGCCTGAGAACAGGGATTTACTACGGAAAGCACATTCAGGCGAAGCATTTTGCATGTGTCATCGTTCAGCAGCTCCCTAAACCATAGCGACTGAGTCATCAGTAGATGACTGAAGTCAGCCCTGCTCTAGAGATGAGGAAACCGATGCACCGAGCAGGGCAGTGAGGTTGTGCGAGGGCGATTCTCCCTGAGCGGTCATGCCAAAATTGCCCGGAGAGATCAGTGAGGCTCGCGAGCCCTTCGGGACACTCTCCAGCTCAGCACACGCAGAGAAGAGGCACAGCTGGACGGTGACTCATGAACTGTAGGGCAAGAGAATCACCGACAGCCGAGACAGCCTAGCTTTTACAAGTCTCAAAGCTGGAAAGTCTGTTCTGCTTCGATGTCCATCACCATCGGTGCCACTTGCCCAGACCAACCATCCCCAGGACCTCCTTTGTGTGCCTCTGAACCCCAGGCGCGCTGGGCGGGAGGCAGCAGCCATCCCGTGACTGCTGGGCTGCTCCGGGAGGGAAGTGAGAATCACAACAGAGGCAATGGAAGGGAGACCGGGGAAATGACCTGTTTTGGCATTCGACTAAGGCTCAAGACAAAGCTGGGCTTCAGAATGATCTTTCTGGGTCAGCAGGTCTGGCATCTGCACTTCAGGTTTTGTTTGCACCTTTCCAAGTGGGCGAAGGAGTGCGGGACCCCGACCTGCCGGGTGGCTGGAGACCTGCATGCGGGGACACGGCTCATCTCGCCAGCTCTTGGAGCTCAGGAGCAGTGGGAAGGGAAGCTGACATGGTATTAAATGACTCTCAAGTGAGGTTTGTTTAGAATTTTTTGGTTTGAAGGAATATATATATTTTTGTTGAGAAAGGGTTGAATTTCAGCTCAAATCCCATTAATAAATGTCTCCTTGGTTCTTCCACTGAGCTGATTTGATTCGCAGAATGTTCACGGAAGACTAGCCAGAGCAACAGACACAAAAAAAGCCACCTCAACTCAGCGCACTGAGGGCAGGGAGCCTGGCAAGGATTTGCTGGATGCTCCATGAGTGTCCATCTATCGTGATGCAGCTGGACATGTCTGGACCCCTGTGACTTGAGGACACACTGGTTTTCCATGTGGGTGTCTCTGCTTTGCAAACAAGAAACGAGAAGGATTCTGCCCTCCTGATGTGGGACCTAGCAGCCACGCTGAAGTGAGAACCATCTGCTCTCCCCACGGTCATGCATAAAAGAGTTTTGCAAAGTTAGCTTAGCTTTTAAGTCAATTCATCAGCGGAGTTGCAGGTGTCAAAGTGGGCTAGCAGAAGTAAATCTCAAGAAAATAAGCAGATGGGTGATGAGCAGCCAGCAAAATAAAATCACCGCAGTGCTTTGTCTTGCTTTGCTGGAGCAGCTGATAGGCTCACAGAGCATTGCAAACACAAATGAATTCTGCTGCCCCATCATTAATAGGAGAGGGCTTGCCCCCAGAAAGCAGGTTTCTCAGGAGTTTCCCCTCCGTAAGGTGGGAATGTATGATTGCACCTCATCACAGCGGCAGGACATTGTGCCTTGGCAGGAACACAACTGCGGTGAAGAGCCCATTGGCTCTTGGTTTAAAATGTAAGGGAATTCAGAAGCGGTTTTGAGGGTCTAAAGGGAAAAAGAAAAGAGGGAAAGAAAAAAGCAGGTGAATGTAAGAACTTGGGTGTTTCTATAGCAGCAGCAACGCCCCGTGATCAATGCTGGGAGCAGGTGGGACCGCATCCACGTCACTCATCACAGCGTGATGACAGTGCTGTCAGCAGACAGATAAGAACCGGGTCCTTGTGCGACTGATGTCCCACCACGCGCATCTGGGCTGAATCCATTCCCCGCGAAGCTGGCGACGATGGGGGGAGGAAGAAAGAGTCCGCTCGGGGAACCTGCGGGAGAGAGGGAGGGGGCAGAGCCAGGAGGGACTCTGAGGAGCCAAAATGCACCGTGTTGCTGCTGGCATTTCCCACCCGAAGGACTTTTCTGGTGCAAGTGACAGGTTCTCCCAAAGAGCCAAGTCCCACAAGACACTGGTGGGCATGAAGGCCATGGGGACAGGGTGAGGTGGAGGGTCTGGCTTCCCCACGAGGGCTGACCTCCGCAGTGCAAGCAGTGTGAAAGGGGAGCTCCCGGGGGCAGCGGGAGGTGGGAGAGCAGAGCAGCGAGCACAAACCTTCCTGCGCCCACTGCTCACTGCCGAAAGTGTCCCGAGGACAGGAACTGTGAGAGCTGGTGGAGAGTCAAGAGAGCAGCTGAGAAAACACATTAATGCACCATAAAGAATGTCTCTGCTTCCCAATGATCTTTTTTATTACTATTATTTATTCATTTATACACTGCTGCCTTGCTTTTTTTCCTTTTTTCTTTTTTTTTTTTTTCCTTCTACCAGGCCTTTCAATGCCTCATACCACCCTCTCCACCCCTGGAGACTGTATTTAAATACTGTCTGATCTTTAGGCAAAAAGCAAAGGGCTGGCTGGAAGGCGGGTGCAGGGGAGACCATCAGCATGCCTGACACACGCCGCAATTCAGCGAGCAGAGCAACGCCATGGCCAGTGCACTGGATCCAGCCACAGCTCCTCCATCGTCCAAATATTTAGATTCTAAAAAGACTAGGATAGAAACACCAAGAAAAATAAATATTTTACAAACACAGTAACTGAAAACCTAAACAGGAACCCACCGCTTCTCTCTGCCCTGTGCATGCTACTGAATCAGAGCGAGCTGTGCATATATTTCACAGCTGTGGCACTGACACTTTATTTCCTTACAAAGGAATGCTATGCGGCTACAGCATAACATCAGGCAACTTTTATATAGTTTGGGGAATGAAACAAACTTATCTCAGGATGCTGGACAGCTTGTGGGCTGGTAACGTCACGCTGCTCCCCGCAGCGCTGCCTTGGCACAGCTCGGGAAATCAAACCCTTTCTGCTCCGTGCCCCAGGAAAGCATGTGGGGAACCCAGACCTGGCCAAGCTCTGGGTCCAAAGCGCAATGGATGAATGGATTTGTGCCCGGTAGAGCGGTGTGTGCTGGGCAGGAGCTGGCAGGGCGGGCTGAGAGCCCAGCGCTCGCTGGGAGCAACAGGACTGTGAAGTCCTGAGCAAGCTGGGCAGGGGGATCAGGCAGGGCTCTGGGACCCTCTCCATGCTTTGCTTTAAAAGCACAGGGACTCTGCAAACCCCTCTGTTCCCCGTGCTGGCCCAAGGGCATGTGCTAGTGACTGGCAGCATCTCCTGTGTGAAGCTGGCCTGCGCTTTGCTCTCCCAGCACAAGAAATGCGGTCCCTCCTGGGCTCAGACAGTCCAACATCCCATTTCTGACACCAGCTATGGTCATTCCTCTCTCTCCTCAGGAAGCTGCTGAGCTCTTTCAGTCGGCAGTTTTTCTGGCTCCTATTTGTGGTCTCTGCAGACCAAAGGAGACCTTGTCTTTTTGACTTATTATTTAGGGGTCCCTCAGGAGTGTGCTAGGTGCCTCCCAGAGACACACATCCCTTTCTGGGAGGGAAGATGGTCCCAAGCCGAAGAGGAACAAGACGTTACAACACATGGTGCTGTGGTCACTGGCTTGGCTCACCTGGGCACTGATTGCAAAGGGCGACCACCACCGCACAACTCTCCCCAGTCACACCGAATTGCTCCCTTTGCAGAGCGGTGGAGGACTGAATGAGCACAAGGTGCTTTATTGGCCTCTCAGCCCTAGACACAGGATGGGACCGACCCTCAGGATCCTCCTCCTGCCCCCTCGCAGCCTCCCACCCACGCACCAGGCATCTGGGCTCACGTCTGCCATGTGCCGCCTGCTCCCTCGCTCTGTCCTCGGGGGACAGGTACGTGTGCGCTGGAATGCTTTGTCTTGTTAGTTGAGCTTTTTTGTTGTTGTTATTTTTAATCCGCATATTGTTCTGGATTTGCGTCAGAGACAGCAGGTTGGAGAAACGTGCCTGGCTCTTTGAGCAAAACCTGTCAAGGTTGGAAATGCCCCCCCAGCTCCTGGGGGAGAACGTGCTGCCTCCAGCATGGCTCTACTGCCCTGCAGCGTCCACTGGGTCTGGCATGGCGGCAGGACGAGCTGCCAGCTTTCATCCCCTAGCTTTGAGTACTTTTTATTCACTCATCACTTTGAGCCCCAAAACCAAGGCCTTGGCATAAGACCCTGAGGAAGAGCAGAGTAGGGGAGAAGGGGCTCGCAGTGCCAGACCGAGCAGAGGACTTGGTCCCGTGCTGCTGTGCCGTGCTGGGATCCAGCTACCCCGTGGGACAGGAGCTCAGTCAGCCCCTGGGCATGAGGGACCCCACAGCATCCCACTCTCCGGTCCAGAGGGAGCTGCTGAAGAGCTGGGCAAAGGCATGTTCCCCCCTGGAAGCCCAGAGGTCCCAGTCCAGGGAGCCTGGAGCACCCCGTGGGCATCAGTCCCAGCAAGGTAAAATCCAACACCCCTCAACCACAGAAACGGCGTGGGTGGGAACGCTTCGCCCTGGGTCCCACTTGCCTGACGAATGGAAATAAACCCAAATGAAGTCAGCACGGATGAAGCTGGCTTGCCCCAAGAGGAACGGGGAAAGCAATGCCGGCACAGCCTGTGGGAAAGACACAAGGCTGGGACTCAGACATGGCGACCTCCTTGTCACTCGAGCCATGCTTGCCTTCTCCCTTCCCCTCCTTCCCCTGCTCCTTATCTCGCGGCTGTCCCTGCCGCCCCGCAGCGAGCCGTGCCCCGCTCCGCTGGGGAACGGAGGGGCTGCTCTTGCCTCCTCCCCACCTGCAGGGAGAGACCCCTTCTTATCTGCCCTGCTCGGCATTCGCAATAACCTTTCTGCATAGCGTTTGCACGCCTCAAGGAATTAAAAAAAAAACACGCCAGGATCTCACTGAAAGCAACCAACTGTTCTCCTCGCATGTAAATGTTGCTGCTCTTTTGATTTTAAATGGCTTTAACGCCGAGTTCATCTGCTAATTCCCCTCCTGCCCCTTGTGTATTGTATATTAGGAGAAATGTTGTTCTGTATCATGAGCAGTTTATTTTATCGAGTTTAAGAGAAAATCCCATACTGAGATGCTGCAGATAAATATTCATTGTCACATCTGTTTTGGTTTAAGATTGTTGCCTAAAATGTTAAAAATACAAACATATTTGGCGGGGGAGAGACTGGGGCGGGAGGGTTGGTGTGGGCTGCTGAAGTCTGGGCCTTTAGCGCAGCTCGTCAAACGTTTTATCGCCAGCAAGGAGAGGAATCACAATGAGGGTAAACCTCACTCAAGGGAAAGAAAAAGGGAACAACCACCCCAACGAGACCCAGACAACCCCAAAGCTGGGGCCCTGCTCACAAGTGGACCTGTCCTCGGTGGGAGCATCCCCCAGCCTTGCTGCGGGCTGTGGGGCTGGGGCACTGCCTTGGCATTGCTCACTATACAGGAGGTTTCCCATTCCCACCTCCTCAGAACATCCTCGAGGACCTCCTACAGCACCTTACCACCCAGCAATGAGAAACAGATAAACAACAGCAAGACTGGGATGTTTTCCTGGTCTCTGCCGCTGTAAGGGATGCTGCGCCGTGGGCTGGCTGCTCCGGCACGTGGGGTGTGAGCTGTGGGGCCCTGGGGACCCAGCAGCACCGCAGGGAGTTGGCTGGTGGATGTGGCAAATGTTTGGACCATGCACACCGGTTTCCAGCCCAGCTCTGCCCGGCGGTGGCGTGGTGGCCTCTGCATGGAAGCAGTCCCATCCATAGCTGACAGATGTCCACATGATAAATGAGCATCCTGAATGACTGGCACCAATTAACTCCATTGGTAGCAGTTTTCAGCAGGGAGGCCAAGAGCTGAACTGGGTCCTTCTGCCTCCGCAAAGGGTTTGTCCAGGTCAGACTTGAGGCACACAGTGATGGGGCAGCATGGGACAACGTCAAGGAGACTCAGTTTGGCACAGTCTACGCTGTCCCTGCTCAGGTGGTAAACAGAGCCCTTCCCTCCCCAGGTCCGCCAGTCCATTACCTCTGCTCAGCACTAAAATTTTATTTTACATTTAAATAAAATAAACTAAACTCGCTTGACCTTATTTTTTTTCTTTTAAAGCTTTTGCAGCTCCACCAAATGCAGCCGGTGAATATGGGAAGGCATAATAATAAGGATAATGCTTTCCACTTACTGAGCACTTTATATTCTCCAAGCACTGTACAAACATTAACTAATTAAACAGAGCAAAGAAGCAGGCCTATGCTCTGTCCTAATGCTGGGAAATGGAAACAAGGAAACTCTGAACCAATATGTCAATAACATCAAAGTCCTATTGTCCTGGCTTTGGCTTTGTTGCAAAGGAATCCGAAATTGTCTCAGAGTTTCCAACATGGCTTCAGGCTCTTCACACTTGGGAAACAAGTGTGAAAAAAATGTTTTGGAGTCAGAAGACAAACCCTGATCAAAGTTGGCAGAAGTGGCCAAGGAGACCCCGGGACTGCAGCCTCCCCCTTTGATGCCGCCTCATGTGGGAGCCATCCCGGCGGCTCTCGCACACAAACCCCAGAGCCCTTTCCGAGGGCTGGCATCTTCCTCGGGGCCCTCTCATGCGCATCTGGGGGATGTTTCCTATTAAGGATTCACACTCTGGTTGAGTTACATTCCTAATTGTGGAGACTTTAACGGCCCTAATAGGAAACACACCCGCAGCGGAGTCCCTGTGAGTCATTCTCCCATCGGAGCGGTCCTTGGGCCGGCTGCCACATGGCAGGGACACGCTCCGCGTGCCGCCTGCACGCCCCGACGGGATGCAGCACCCAGACCCCGCGGGGACCCCCGCTTCCAGCCTCTCACCACGCCACCGCCGCTCCAGCCGCGAGGCGGGTGCCATGCCGGAGTCCCATGCCCGCTCGCCGTGCCTTGGTGGAACGGTGCCTTCAAGGAGACCCTCTGCGTTGGCCACTCCATTCCCACAGGAGCATCTGCATCTCTGGAGGCAGGAGGGGGTGTGGATCAGAGCCTGGCACTCAGCGACACTAGGGAATGACCACGGACACGTTCTCCAGACCTTCAGTTTGGGTTGTCTACCCAAGCGGACCAGCACATAGCTGCTCTCTGCCTCTCTCCTGGGAGAAGGGAGTTAATAAATGGGGCCAGAGGGGTTCTGGCCAGCTTCAAAATGTCCTGTTCTAGCCCACACCCAGATACGGGGGTGCCTCAGTCCCCTGTGCTGTGGCAGCTTGGGGATCCAGGCTCTTACGCTGAAGGGCAGCCGTCCTCTTGTTTAGCAAACCCAGGTAACCTTCGGGTGATGCCTGTTCGTGCCAGCGCTCAGGTGACCCATTCATCATTGCAACAACCTGCATGGCTCCAGGAAAAGGTCACCTGAGCTGTACCAGCCTTTCCCTTTCACATTTATGCTCATGCCAAATTAATTCTTCATCATAAAACCAAATGCCCCCATTGCAATTATTTGATGTTTTCTGAATTAGCCTAGTTTAAGATGCGTCTCTTTCCTCCTTCCCATCACTCTCTCCATTATTGAGAGACACCAAAGAGAAAGCATCAGCCCGTGCATTTTTAGGACAAATTCCTTAATTCTGGGGATGTGCTGGCTGAATCTCAGTGCATTTTTCTGTGCCTGCTTGACAGCACTACCTGGTGATGTCAGACGAGCCTCTAGGGCCCTCAGCTCTCATTACCAGCCTGTCTAATTAAGGAGAGATGCTGTCGCTGACTGCTTTTGGTGAGTGACGGCAGGGATGCAACAAATGCCAGTCTCCATCACACAGTGGAAAGCACCAAGGTCTGTGCTTTTGGGGTCTGCACCTTCAGAGCAGAGGCGGGCAGGCAGCCCTGACCTGCACTTACAGCCATGTTACAGGGAGGGAGATGCCGGGTTCAGCATCGGGAGGCCCACAGGCAGGGGGAACACCCCTGAGCCCCCAAAGGATGCACAGCTTACAGGACCCTGGAGCCTTATCTTATCTGAGCAGACTCACTCCAGCTGCTAATAATTAGCAAGGGGCTGGGTGATAATTAAGGCAAAATGAGCCATCCCCCATCCTTCCCGCCCCGGATGGAGGTTTCGGTTGTGAAAACGAGGTCCTTAAGGTTCCCATTACAATCACTCTGGCCCCGCACCCCCGCTGCCCCCCGCTATCTGCTGGCACTTTCACTGAGGCTCCTCCGTGGCCCCTCGCTCAGGCGCAGCCTTTCCCAGGGCACTTCCTTGCAGGTTGGGGATGTTTGGCTTGGGGTTGCGGCATGGGGGAAGAGGGAACTCTTGTTTTTATTCTTCTACAGTGGGAATGTTTTTCCTCCTGTTATTCATCAAATTCTGCTGGAATTTAATACTCACCAGCTCTAAATAGCCTATTGCACTAACAGTGATTGATGGTTTCCAATGAGTCCATAAATGCTGCCCCTCCTCATCTCTGTACTTTCTCTCCCTTCTCTCCCTATCACCCCATCTCTCCTCTCCTCCTTTTCTCTCTCCCGGGCTGGAGAAAAGCTGATCGTGCTGTTGTTATGTGGATTGATTTGTTTTTTGTTTCTGCTGTGTTTTGGGGTAGGAAGACATCAGGGATTTTTGAAAGAGCAGTGAAATGCCATGGCCAATGAAGCCTGACTAGAAATTCCTCAGGTTATTATCTCTCAGATTAGGGAAATCTCGGTGAATTTCTGTACAGAAGGACTTCAGGAGAAGAAAATGGCAAAGCTCAACAGCAGCAGCTGCCCACTTCTCCCAGTATAGAGATGCCCGTCTGGAATGGGCATCTCTGCCCACGGGAGGGGGATGTCTTTCTGCACACTCAGACCAGAGTGTGCGAGCAGACCTCGTGGTCCTAGGATGGAGGGAATATTCACAGGATTCACAGCCCAGGGGAGATGGTGTGAGCTTCACCCGAGGTCATAGCAGGCATGGAGCAGCCTGGGATGAGACACCAAGAGTGGCCACATGCCCACAGGTGCTTATTTAGTGGCAGCAATCGCTCAGCTCTTGCCTGGATGAGCAGCTTCTACTTTCAAGGCATGAATCTCCAGGCATTATGACTTTGTGGGTTAGAAATAGCTGGTCCCAGGGAACAACAAAGTCTGAGATTGAGCTGAGTAAGGTGAAACCTGGGGAAGTCACCCTTTGGCCTCTCTGAACTCCGGAGACGGGGGAACAAAAGCCTTCAGCAAAATCTGCTGGCAGGGAGGGCACTGTGGGGTGCATGGAAGAAGCCGGTGATGGTGAGCGTGCAAACCGGCCACCTGCACGCACGCGATTGCTGCGGGGCAGCGAAGCTCCCCCCGAAAGGTGGCTGCCCCCTCCTCGCAGGGTCTCGGCTCCCCTCTGCGCAGCAGGCTGGCCTGGAACTGCTCCTGGGCTGTCTCCTCCGCAGCCTCGGGACTCGGAGACTCCTGGCTGTTTACTGGACCTTCCCACAAGACGCAATAAATTATCCTTGCCTTTCCCTGTCCTTTCTGCTAGCTTTGCTGAGCAAAGCTTGCTTCTACCTGGTGGGGGCTGCCCTTCCCTTGGTAAGCCAGCCAAACTCCGAGAAGCCCTCGCTATCCTGTTCGAATTAAGCTACCTGAGATAAAATCTGGGGAGCTCTTAGAGGGAAACAACTTAAAGAGATGTAAAATGGTAACTTGATTTACTCATTTGTTCCTGAACGTTTGATTCCTCCCTGAACTGCCACCCAGCCAGCTGGGTTATGTGTCAAAGGGAAAAAAAAGAAAAAAATCCAATACAGGCAGACCCCTTATCAGATTCACTGCATGAAAAGGATTTGGGGAATGCTAATGCAGACACAGGGAGTGGGAGACGGGGCTGGCTGGCTACGGGTGGCCGAGCACAACGCAGCAACTTGGCTACCCACTCCCCCCCAACTTGAACCAGCCCCTGGGCACTGTGGGGCCCGGCTCCCCTTTTCCCCTGGGAATGTGGTAGCAGGGCTGGCAGGGCTCTGCTCACAAGACAAGCGCCAAAGGTGGGCTCCCAGCCTACAGCCAGCCTCCACAAAGAACATTTCTCACCCAGATTTGCTGGCTAAAGTCAGTTATCTTTTGGTGCAGGGGTCAGAGACAGCTGTTGGAGCCTGCAGCGCATCTCTTTTATAGCAGGGATTCAGGCGAAATCGCTCCGGGGCTGATGGGTGTCCCGTGGTTTCCCACGCAGGAGGACAGGAACGCTGTCCCCAAAGTGACTCAGAAGACCCAGCCCAAGGAGGTCTCTTGGCACCGCTCCCCAAACAGCTCCGATCCCACCCAGACAGAGCCCGCACAGCCGGGATGGGGATTCAAGTTCCCGCAATGAAAATACCCCCGGGATTAGGACCTGAGTCACACTAATGACTGGGAGAATTGTTTTGCAAATTAACAAATGCAATTTGTTTCCCAAACAAACGCAATCAGGAAAGGGCAAGGTTAGGACAGCAGGAAACACACGTCGCTCATTCATTTTGACAACTGCAGTTTAGTTTCAATTACTAATGTGCATCCTCTGTAATGTCCTCTTGAGCACGCTCTAGTCACCCTTGCCAAAACGATGAAGTCTTGGTAATAGGAGACCTTCAGTGTGATGGCTCTGCTATTAAACCTGTGCTGAGATGCAGAGAGAGCCATTTTTGTGTGTCCAAATGATGAAGGGCAGATTAGTAAGGCCCTGCTGTATTATACTGTGAATATATTTAGCTACTCAATGTGATATAGATTAAGAGCAGCGGGAAGCCTGGCAGTTACACTTCAGAGGACTGGGAGGGAACATTTCCATTTAGCTGAGTTGACATTCGCTTTGCACGCACCTGTTTGATGGGCGCCTCGGCCCCAGCACCAGTCCCATCTTGGGGCCGCGTCCCTCTTTCCCCAGGGCTGCTTTACACCTTCTGGCCTGGGGCGGGATCCTTCCAGTCCGAGCTGCCATTTTGGCTGCTGCAAAGCAGGTTCTGCACAAATCAGACTCGAGTTGTGATGATTTGAAGGGGTTTAAGGGCTCTTTATTGTCCTTTTCTGTGCTATGCAATTCCCTTCCCTCCAGCTGGTCCCTGTCCCTGGGGTGGGACAGCCCTCATCCAGCCCTGCTGGAGCGAGCCCTGGGGCTGCATTCACATTTCGGGGCACGTTACCCTCTTGCTGCCCCCGTGCTCAGCTCTGCTCCTCTCCCGCGATGCTCAGAGCAATGGCTTTCCCTCCAGGATAGTTCCCCTGCCTGCCCCTGCCTGCCCTTGCCCGCCACGCGTGAGACCATCAGACCCGGTTATCTCTACGCACACATGCACACACGCATGGCCCGTTTATAAATTCTATGGAAATGTAAGTGCCCCCTTTCTCCCACCTGCTCGCAGGGTGGATGCGCCATGCTCCCGTATCTTAGGGGAGATGCTCATGGGTGCAGCCAGCAGCTCCGGGTTAGATCACATTTGTCTTTTTCCCATACTGGTATCTCGGGAGAAAAACCTGTTTTCATCACGTTTGCAACTAAGGTTTTCCAAGAAGTCCTCTCTGCAAGGACCCTAGAACTGGATGGCCTCGGAGTGTTCCCCTCCTGCCCCAACAGAGCCCTTCCCAGCACTGTGCCCTTTCAGGATAATCCCCTATTACTTAGGCTGGAAATTCCTGAGAGCTGGAGAACTCGTCTGATTATTTGCAGGCACATGGCCATTCTAGGGACTATATGATTTTAATAACCATCCCAGCGCTGAGGCATGTGGCTTTAACAGCCCTCGGCAGCCCATCTTTCCACAGGGGTAATAGGAAACTTTGGAGACATTGACAAAAAACAAGCTTGCACTCATCAAAATGAAAACCAAAATAAAAAATTCCCCCTCCAAAACCTGTTTCAAGTCAACCAAAATGTTTTGTTCAATCGTAAAACAAACAGTCCGTTTGCTTTTGCAAGCTTTCCTTTTTTTAAGCTTCTTAAGTGGGTTTGAATTAAACATAGGCAAATTTTGCTGAAAACATGGTTTCAGAGCAAAACAAAAAGATTCAGAAAGCTTCCCTGGAAAACCATCATAACAAAATGTTTCAACCTTGCTGATTTTATCTAATTTTTTTTTCTTTTTGGGGGGTACAATATCATTGCCATTTAGTGGATTGTCTCGGTTGACCTGCAACTGCACTTTTTAGCAAACAAACTTCTTGTCAGAAAAGTTTCCTCCGCGTTGCAGCCCACATCTTTATTCGATGGCTGCTAACAAGGACTGCGCCCGCTGACGAAGCTGCCTTCACCCAGCTCCCTTTTAAGCCCATGGATGCTGCAAGTCGGTGAGCGACGCCATGTCGAGCACACAGAAAAGCCAGAATTTCTGGTTTCCATAAAGGAATATGGAGAATATTATCCAGTGAGATTTGAAACTTAGGTGGGAAAGTTGCCAGCGTGCAGCATTTTCAAAGAAACTCCTGTATCTCATATTGCTGAAAACTGGGAAGTCCCGTGGGCTTATGGAAGGGGAGCTGGGAGGGGTGGGGGGGGTCCCTGTAATGGACATGGGGATAGAGGCAAAGGAGGGGGAAACTTTCTGAAGGTTTCTTTTATATTAGAATAAGTCATAATTAATGCTATCAAGTGGCCGAAAGGCAGCTTTGGGTAACGTGAGAAGAGCCTTATCTCTCCCCGCGTCCTGTGGCCCGTCTGCGGCTCTGGTCCCAGGGATAAGCAGGATACATAAAAAAAAGTGTCGGGAGCAGGGTGGCGTGGAGGGATTAGGGTGCTGCTTCTGCCCCTGCCTCCCGCTGCCGAGGAGCCCCGCTCCAATCCCGCACAGCTCGGGGCAGGGGGGTGAGCCAGCCCCGGGACAGGCGAGAAAATTAATGCCCACGCATCCATTTTCAGCCAGATTGGCTTCTGGATTGGGCTGAATACGGCCACAAAGCGAGCAGGGGTGTAGGAAGAAGCACCCCGCAGGAGGGAGCGGTGCCGGGTGCGGTGGCTGGGGTGGGCACCCACGAGGTCCCCGGAGCGCGGTGCCGCCAGGAACTGCAAAGGCTCTCAGGCCTTTTTGTGCTTTTATTAGTGCCTGGATCGGCCTTGAGGGGCTGGGCCGGTTACCATGTCTCTGAGGCATGAGCTCATAGTGTTCGTTAGGCAATTTGTTAAATAGAAGCTGATTAGAGGTTTCCCTGCCTGGGTCCCGCGAACCATATGTCGTTGTTTATTTACACTTTTTGGCCAAGCTCGCTTTCTTTTTCTCTCCTCCGGCAGTCGGATCGCAAGCCACACGATGCCACTTTAATCGCTGGCTTTGATGCATCCTCCCTGATGCGGGGCTGTGGCACAGGCTGAACCCAAGTCACCTGGGTCAGCACATCCCTGGTCATCGGGGGAACGGCTGGGCAGGAGGGAACGGGTATCATAGAACTCTGGTCTGGGGGAAACTTTTTTGCCATATAGCAAAAAAAAGAATTTAAAAATAAAGTACTTAAAACTGGTGGATCAAAAAATATTCATCAAAATGCCTGTGTGATGAAAAAGCCTTTGTGATCTCAATTACCTTCTTCTGTAAGGATCCTTGCATAGCTGAAATTGTTTAGTTTCTGAACAGCAATGATAAAAAAACACTTTAGGTTTTATTTCCCTACTTTGGCTTCCCTTGGGAAAAAAGCTGGAGATAGAGATTCCACGCATGCACATACGCACACGCGCATTCAGGCGCACACAAAAGCCATAACAAAAACCGAACAAACAAAAGCCTCAAAACTTGTTTGTTTTAATTTTTTTTTTCACTGAAAAAATGTGAACTTCTCAGAGAAGAGAAAATGTCACTTACTTGTTTTGTCTTTGTGGCCTGCCCTAGTTTTTGGGAATTTGTTTTCCAGTTTGCACCCATCCTTAGTCTTAAATTTCTCCTATTAAGGATAATACTAAAAGCTGCCCTAGGCCTTTATCCCTTGGAGGAAATATTAAGCGAGGTGGAAGTGCTAAAGAGGAGTCGGCAGGTCTGTTCACCTTCAGTCCTGGCAAGAACAACCTGGTCCCAGCGCGCCAGCCTTCCTCTTGCCCCTGCACCTTGCGAGGCTGCCCTGGTGCTGTGCGGCGTGACGGATGGGTCCCTCAGCCTGGCCCCACGCTTTCATCCCTGCCGCTCATCTCTGCCGAGCACAAAGCAAATTGTCAAAAGCAAAAATGCTTAAAGACCAAACCAAAATAAATATAGGTATAATGCGTGATGAATGGTCCCTCCTCTGAAATTCATCTTCGTGAGAGACAGAAGCTCACAAGCAAGTCAGCAGCGGCAGGGAGCGCGTCCAGCCCCTCCTCGGCAGCGGAGGGGAATGTCACAGCGGGAACGTGCCACCACGTCACCTCGGGCGAGAGATGCTTCTGCAGAGCGATGGGGCTGCGCGGGGACCCATGCTGCAGCGGGAAAATGGGTCTGGCTGAGAAAATGCACGTATGGGCTCTCCGGAGAGCTCGCTGTGCTCCTGCCGGTGCAGACCGTGGGGCTGGGGGAGCGATCCCCGCTGCTCCTCTCCCGCAGCAGCAGCTCTCTCCTACCTCCGCAGCCAAATGTCACCACGTCCCCACAGACCCCCGCAGCCAAGGGGTGGGAGAGGCAGTTGCAGGAAAGGCACTGGGACGGTTTGATCTCCAACCAGAAGTCCAGCGGCTGAGGTACCCTGCGTGGCTCCTGCCTGGGCATCTCACACTGGTGCATCAAGGATGCGGCTTTTGGAGTTGGGGCATGTCAGCCCCGAGATGTGCCCCTGGCTCAGCCTTTCCCGGAGCCCTCAGCTGTGTTTGTGCACCTCGACAGCACAGTCATGCAGCTGGACGATGAGTGAGCTCCCAGTCTGGGGGAAAACCTGATCCTCCCCTCTGACCCCCCCGCAAACAGCAGCCACTCAGCAAGGGCTCGCTGCCACATCTCCAGCACCCAGCACCTCACACGGACGCATGCACAGAGGTGCACGTCCTGGGCTGAGGTGGGGGACCTTTCACAGCAGCTTCTTCCTGTGCTAGCCTTGCTATACCATTGGCAAAAAATAAATAGCATAGCCTTTAATCTCTGGTGTGGATCAGAGAAAAGCCTCTTGGACCTGTCCATGGTTGTGCAGGCACCATGAGCGTGGCCCAGGGCAGCTGACGGACCGGCTTTCCCATGCTGCCCCTTGCAGACACCCTCCTCTGCATCCACTGGCTCACGCCAGTTGCTCTCACTCTTATTCCGTCTGTGATATCCATAGGAAATGAGCTGGTAAGGTAAACCATGGTTAAAAAGTCCCGAGTTACCACTGTTCCTGAGTCCCCAGCATCTCTTGCCGCTGTGTACCTCTCCTTTCAGAGCACAGGGTCCCTTGAGGCCAGAACTGACTTTATTTTCCTGTCTCATGCAGCAACAAACAGACTGTGGATGCAAGACGCATAATAAATGGGATGTAGATAAGCCAGCCGTCTGGGGGAGTCACGGCACGAGGCACTGAAAGAGGGAAAGGCGTTGGTGGGGGGAGGATGCAGAAGTTAGCCATGTCCAGACTGGATTAACTTGACAAATTTCATTGGGGGCTGCAACCCAGGCAGCGCAGCCTGCAGCAGTGATGGAGCACACATCCTTCCCCAGCACAGAGCCCTCGCTGCGTGCCTTCCCCCAGGAGCCAGACCTGCCTGGGTTCAACCGGGACCCTGGTCACACACTGCAAAAAAACAAGCCGATGCAGAAGAATTTGGCTGTTGAGCATGAGGGAGAGAGGACAGGTAGAGGGAAAGCAGAAAGCCCAAGGAGCATTGCATGAGGAGGGCTGGAGAGGAGGAGGAGGAAGAGGATGACCATCTGGATGGTTTGGCAGATGTTCTCGCCTGCGGAGATTGTCTGCAGACATCTCAGCGTGACTGCTGTCCCCCTTGCTGGGAAACCTCTGCTCTGTGTGAATGAGCAATTCGCCTCATGGCTTTTCTGGTTCGTGCCTGTCAGCTGGGTGCTGGGAGGACCAGCCATGAAACTGGGAGGGAAAAATCAGTTTTATAGTGGGGAACACACCACAGGGAAAGTCTGAAGGCTGCAACCTGTGCATGTTGGGGTGGTGGAGGCAGAAAAGCAAGGGAGAAGTGTCATGCCATTGACCCTCAACTAGTTTAAAGGGTGTCAGCAAGCAGAAGGGAGGAGAATGATTTAGAAAGGTAGAGGAATGTGTAATTAGGAAGATGGGATTGAGGAAAGGAAAACAGGTGATAAATTTCAGGGAAATAGTCCAATAGAGAGTCAGAGGAGCAAGAAACTCATCTATGGGAAGAGATGAGACCATCTTTCTATGGCACGGAGAGATAATTTTAAGTTACAAAAAGTGTACAGTAAAGGCGCAGCCCTTCAGTGGTTGTGGGGGTGATGGCACAAGGGAGTGGGTTGTTGTGAAACACCAAATTCCTCCCTAGCAGTGATGAAGTCTAATTCTGGTTCTGCTTTTGCTTGCTGAGACTGGGCAGGTGATGGGACCCAACCCAGCCCTTAGGAGGGTGTTAGTCATTTTTCATCTGTCTCAGTAACAAATAAATCTTGGAGCGGTTTTCCTTGTGCCAGCTGGGATCGGACGCTGACCACGTGCTTTGGCAGCCAGCATTGGCTGCGGTGGGTCACAGGAGACAAGTTTTGTTTTGGGTAGTCTGGTACTTTTTTAGCTTGGTGTGGGCATCTTTACAAGAATCCAGGCTGGCCTGCTTCCTGACAACTGTACAGGGAGAACAGGGATGCACAGAAACGCTTTATGGTGTCTGCAGCTCCAGGTAAGGTTTGATAGAATTAAAATGAGCTGAGAAAAGCTTAGAGCCTATGAGCCTGACACCTCCCATGATTGCTCTGGCGTAAATGGGAATAACTCCACCACACACACTGGGCTTACTGTACTACCAAGCTGGGGCAAGTAACGTCAGACTAAGGCAGAAATTAGAGACAGAAGAGGCTGATTAGGTCACTTATTTCATCCTCTTACCAATTAGACAGGAAATTATTTAACTGCTTTATTTATTTATTTAGGAATGTACCTCAGCAGGAAAAATTCCCCAACGGCAAGCTCCGTATTTTTGCAAAGGAAAAGGTGGAAGTCCAACTCCTTGTTCATTAAACACATACCTCAAAAAAGCATCTTATAACGGAAAAATCTAGGAAATAAACATCTCTTTACAAGCCTTCGAGGGTGTGTGGGTTCCATGACCATAGGAGGGAAGCAGGTTCTGCTAAGGGTCCTAGATAACATTATTTTTCTGGAAGACACCTATTACATTTACCTCCTTCACTAGAGACATCTTTCAGTTACAGAGGGGCTGCAATGACCCTCAAGCCCCTCTTGGGCTTGAGGCTGTGGATGCAGAGAACCACCGGTCTGGTCTGATGGGGCAGCTCCAGCCCCCCCATCACCCCTTGCCCCCTCCCTGCCCCCCGACTCTCAATCCCAGCTCGCCCCTTTCTGGGAAATGCTTCAGCCGATGAGGAATTTGCAATACAGCTTCTCCAGCAGGACAGGAATGTTATCGCGTTGGACAGCACTTCAGCTGAGAAGATTGATGGGGTCCATAACGGAAGCACTCTGGAGAGAGCCCAGGAATGGTTCGAGATCTGCCCCAGGTCCTACATCTGCCGGAGATGCAGGACCGGCCGCAGGGCTCGTACCCCACGGTGGCGTGCATGGCCACGGCCACGAGCAGCTGGGGAGAGCGGTGCCAGCGGCTCCCTTTCTGGCTTGTAGTCATCAACGGTTTGCTCTCTCTTTGAAATGATGATGAAAACCAATTTCCAAACCTCAGGGTTTTTTTTTCCTCTAAATGGAATTCTTGCTTCCCAGCCAGCCCTGGCTTGAAGCTCGTGAAGTAGAAGGATAGGCATGCTGCAGGAGGCTCTCCCTTGGCGGAGGCAGTGGTGGAAAGGGCTCGGACTGCGCCTTGGAAACCGCAGCAGAGAAAGCCCTTGGCCGGGGCCGCAGCACCCAGCGATGGGAGAGAAGGGAGGGCAGCTCCCGAAGGCAAACCGGGGCCGTGGCACGTGTGCCCGAGCCAGGCAGAGGAGCAGATTGCACCGGTGAGGGATGTCCCTGCCTGCACGCTGGCCTGGGGAAGGACCAGGGTGAACCGCTGCCCCGGGCCGGGCTGCGGAGGATGCTGTGTGCAGGGAGCCCTGCTTGGCGGGGGGCTCACCCTCAGGCTGGTGTGTGCAATATTAGGTGTGCTTAAATCATCTGCCAAGGCTGCTTGGGGTCTGTGAAGCAGCTCTTGGCCAGAAAACCTCACAGCCATGTACCGCACAGCAGGTGGATGTGTCTCTTGTGAGGGAGCAGAGAAGATGCTGGGGCTGTGTTTCCTCTGCTCGCTCTCCTCTTCTCCTGCTCTGGGACGACGTGGCGCGGCTGGGGTCTGTCCCCCTGCGCAACGCGAGAGGCAGCTGAGCAGCACTCCTGAAAACAAGCCCTCTGCAAAGATCCCCTGGTTAAGGGACGCAGCTGCTCTCCCATTACCAGATGACAGCAGAGGCAAGACAACCTAGTTATCGAGGAAAGATGGAGGTTTCTTTTCCCTCCGCTCCCCCCCCTCTTTTCCGTGATCATTCTTGTTATTCATTTCCCCTCTCTTCTCTTCTCCTTTCCATGCAGACGGTTTCACTGGGCAAATCCAAACGAAAGGCTTGCAAAGAGGATGCTCATAAAATATTTATGGCGAACTGCGGTGAACACAAGTAGGATAATGAGGGTCTGTGGGATATGGGATGTGTCCAAACTAGCACAGTGAAGACCTCGTAAGAGACAGAGGCACACGGTGGAAGCCATTAGTGAGTCCTGTAGGGTCTTTACTCATTTCCTTCACACACAGTTGCCGCGCTGCCACACACTGCTTTTGTTTGGGTTTCCCTTGCTCGCCTGGTACTGTGTATTTTTCCCCGTGGCAGCTGCCGCCCAAGACTGCATCGGGAGCTGTGCCGTCTGGGTTGTGCCGGTGGTGGTGCAGCCCCGTGTGAGTCCTCCGGGAGCGGGACAGAGCCAGCGTGCCACCTCCGTGGGCTGCAGCATCCCGACCCCTGCGGAGCACCGCAGCCGCCCCGGTGCAGCGTGCTGCCCAACCTCCAGCCCTCCTCTCACAACCGCCTTTCCCCAGTGCTCCTGCCCCATGACTGTCCCGCACGCTCCGGTATGGCCGTCCGCAAGAGCAGGCGGAGGGACGGGCGGTGGTTTGCTTCACCGGTGTTTATTTATAAAATGCAAGGGCACAGCTCCGAGCACTTCCCTCACTCCCATCACTTACAGTGCTTGTCTGCCGAGGCTCTACTCGTATAAACATGTGTATGCTCAGCTTTAAAGCACATGAAAGGCCAAGCAATGCCGATGCCAAGAAGGGGCTCTGAGGCTCTGTGCAAGCTCCGGTAAAGTGCAAGCTTATCCCGTCCCGAGAGCAGAACCAATAAACATATAGCGGCCTACCTAATGCAGGGGAAGAAATGCTGTTAAATCTGTGTCTTACAACAGCTTAGCTAACTCCTTCTCAAGTTACCCAGGCAGCGGGTGTCCCACATCTCCCGCGGTTGGGATGCTGCTGACCTTCGGACAGTCTCTCTGGGGTCTGACCCGTCTTCAACCGAAGCTGCTCTTCCTACGTGGTTGGCTGAGAGGAGCTGAGGAGCACCTCTGTTCGGAGGCAAAGCCCTGACTTACGCACTCCTGCTTCTCCCTCTGCTCTCTTTCAGCAAGCTCCAAAAAAGACCTTGAACTCCTGTTGGAGCTTTTATCCCACTGGGAGCCATACCGCTGGCAGATGTTTGCTGTGATACAGGACACGACAGCTTTTATTAGTTGTCAGCTGGAACACAATATTTTAGGGTCTTTAGGTTAACATGGAAAAGCAAAGCTTGCATGCATGCCTGTGCCGGCAGCACAACCCGCTGCACAGCCCAGCACCTCCATAACCCTTTTTTGCACAGGAACCCAGGCTCCTCTCACCATCACACCTCGGCTCCTCACCCCGACTGGGCTGCTTTCACCAGTCCCATGTCCTGGGATGTGCACCGTGTCCCTGCGGTGACACCATCCGTATGGTTGGTATGTTCTTAACACGCAACCCAGACTGCCCGGGTCTGGGCACCTTTCTTTTCTGCCCCTTTTTGCTGGGTGTGCTTCAAAACCATCAGCCCCAACAGATAGCAGCACGAAGGAGAAAGCAAGAAAGGTCACACATACTTTTCTTATGAAGACTAAAGGCAGTTTCCCACCTCTTCGGGGCTCGGAAACCACCACATCTTTTCAGGCTATTGAACATCAATGTTACCAAATCCTAGAGAATTGTAAGAGAAGACCTACATGTCTGCAGTGCAGTGCTTCGCTCACGCTACTGATAGAAGTAACCTTATTTACCTCCTGCATCTGAGAGGATTCCTCACTTTCCCAGAGCTGCCCAGTGGAAGCCAGAGAGCAGAATGTGCTCTCCCCTGTGCAAGAGCATGCAGGGATGGTTCATGCCTGGCTTGGTGCTACTGCAGCGCCTGGGAAGCTCACAGGAGATGGGCTTGCCAATTAGCCAGTAAATAATTTGTTTCTGTCACTACATGGACCTCTGGGATGATGAAGCACAACACGATGGGATGGAGGCAGAGAAGCTGCTTCCTCCAGGCACTTGCTTAAGCAGTGCTCACTGTGTAGACCAGCCCAGGACACTTGGCAAGCACTTGCTTTGCTGATGCATGTGCTGGTGCCTGCCTGGCTGATGGATCCCCACCTTGCCCTCTCCTCCTCCATTTCCATTGCCCTGCAAGTATCAAAGTTCAAGTCTCTCGGAATGGGGAAGAGTGCTCCAGACATGAAAGGTATTTCTGGGCATCACAGGAAGAAGTGATTAATCTCCATTACATGGTTGAACGCTGAATAATATGGAGCAGCAGATTGGGTTACGCTTCCTCCTTTCTGTGGCTATTGGAGGGGGTTTTCCAGCCTGAGGAGACATTTGAAAGATGTTTTGACTACTGAAGTGCCAAACTTAACCCCAGCGTAATTGGACTTGTGGTGAAACATGTATGTTGTTTTTTGCTTCCTGAGCCCTCCGGACAGCCTGACGTTTATGCAGCTGCCACCTCTTTACCATTTGCCGTGCGTGACAGATCTCACCCCAGCATGCTCTTCCCAAGGTCATTGCTCAAAAAAAAAGGAAAAAAAAAAAAAAAGCCAGCGGAGATTGGTGCTTGCAAAACCCAGAGGCAGCACAGCAGCTTGGGCAGAAGTGGACGGGAACCGCTCCCCACCCAGCTGCCAGCCTTCCTGCTGCCGGGCCGTGGTCTTCCTCCTCCCAGCCCGGACCCGCGAGTCCTGCTGGGCTCTGCCGGGCTCCCGCTGCCCCTGCCCACAGCCTTCCCGCAGCTCCATGGCTGGGCAACCCAGCATCTCCCGGACCTGGGCTTTCATCGGGGTCCCAGTGCCTCAAAACCTCTCCCCCTGTAAGCGCAGCTGTGATGTCGGGGTGGATCAGACCCAGCGCGAGCTGTAACGTAAGCAGGATTTGAGCATCGGTCCCTGGAGGAAAGCCGTGGCTGTGGAGTGCTGTGATGAGTGTGGTGTACGAGCCCAGACAGACAGATTGATAGATTTCATCCAACAAGCTGCTCAGATCCTCCTCATTACTTAACAGCGTCTTTTCCCCGGACTAGAAAGCTGTTACTGATATTCTGTGGAGACTAATAATAACCTAATCTCAATCTTTGATGGACTAAGCATACACAGCATGTTCTGAGGTTCACTCCAGAGAGATCCCTCATCCCACCCTCTGCTGCGATGCCACAGTGCCCTTTGGGGTGCAACACGGCACACCGTTTTCAGTGACGCTATTAGACATTTTGAGGTAGGAAGTTAAAAATAAATATATTCCCAGGGGAAGCTGCAGAGGGATTGAGTGAGACCAGGGTGTAATTACCTGAGCTGGAACGGAGCCAGGATCTAACTTGTATTGCAAATTCTTTGCATTACTTTAGATACCTGCTAACGAAGTGATTATAAAAACCATATTTATAGAAGATTAGGAGGTATGTAATAGATACACATACATAATTAGCCATAATAGATCTGCATTGATTACATTGCTGTTAATCCTCCCCTAAATATGTGCACATTAATTAGTCGGCATTTAACACATATACAATTATTTTAAGAACAGAAACAGTTTGGTGGGTGCAGCAGACAACAGGGTATTTATTCATGGTTTAGTATTTATTTTTCCCTTTGCAGCAGCACCTACATCAGATTGGGCCGTGTACAAAGAACAAAAAACATCCGAGTCCAAAGGCCAATAACATCCAGCTTCCCGCATGGAGATAAGCACTTACAAGTGCGTGTGAAGGATCTTGCCAAAATATTATTTTTGATGCATAAAATATTTTCCTGTTACTATGTAGCAAAGCGACATGCCAGACTCAGAGTGTGACACTGCTGCTTTTCCCTCAATAGCTGCGGGGGTGCTCAGCTCCAGCACCCGCAGCACCAGCACTGTGTGTGCCTCGCCACGCCGTCTTGCAGCAGGATGAGCTCCCCGGTCCCGGTGCTCCTGCTGGGAGCCAACAGCAGCGGGTGGCTGGAGGGTTGAGGATGAGCGAGGGATGGGAATGACTCCCTGGGCATGAAATCTCGGTGGCCTTGCGGGAGGAGCCTGCAGGACACCCGCTGACCGATGCTCAGCTGGGTCTCGCTTTCAGGAGCCTTGAAATTTGCTCATCAGTTTCCCAGCTGGAAAACATGGGGCACCAAGCATGCAAAACGCAGGCTCTGAAATGCTTTCCCCATCATGATGGTCTGACTCCCACCAGGACTTGAAGACGACCATCTGCAATCGTGATGCTGAAGCAATAGCCCCCCAGAGCCACCAGGCACTGGGGTCTGCTTCTCATGAGCTATTTATGTATGAGATGTTCTGCAGCCTCTCAAAATGAATTCAGTCAGCCATCAGGCAAGTGGAAAACACCTCACCTGTCTTCATCCCCTTCTGCCCTTTATATTCCTTTAATTCCTTCTCTCTCTCTCTCTTCGAACAGAAGGAGCAGTAAATACGCTGTCGCGCCCCTTCGCCAAGCCGTGCTGCTCCTCCGAGCCCCATGTCCCCTCTCCTCTCCATCGCTGTCCCTATGGAGACGCCTCCCACAAGGCAGCGACCCCACCTCTGACAATCTCACCTCTGGCACCCCCCCACCAAGCCAGAGCATCCCCTCCAGCGGTGAAGAGATTCGGTCAACTTTGGGTGACAAGTGTCCATGAGTATCCTGCCTCCCCAGAAAACCCAACCTGCAGGGTGGCAAAAAAGCGCTGGGGCGAAAGGGCAGAAAACTGTGCAGGGAGAACCGGGGCGAGGGGCTGGAGGCACCGAGGGAAGCTGCGGGACTATCAGGTGCTCCAGCCCGGCATTGGGTGGGCTCACACCTGTGGCCGTGGGACGTGGTCCTTCTCCAGCAACAGGGAGGTGGAGCTGGCCGGCCCCCTTCCCACCCAGCCTCCGGCACGCTTCTGGTCCCCGGCAATGCACCGCCTCAGAAATCATTGTCATTAGCAACCCTGGTGACGCTTGATTGCTAAAGCAGCTTGTCTCCTGAAGTTGCTTTCTTGGTGCACAGAACGCATGAATCATAACACAGATCCTGTTTCATACAACATAAAAAACCCTCTACAAATCCAGCAATTAGCCTCCAATTTGCTTTCTCCATTAATGGGAAACAGGGTCTCTCCGGGACACTCTGATGAGACCCTGTTTTCTTCATCAGTTCAAAACCTTTCCCTCTTATTTATTTTTTCACCCCTCCCCTGAATGTATTTCCCACTGCAAAAACATTTTTCAGATCTTTACAATTATTTATTCCACCTTTTTCTGTCACATCTTTGCAGAAATAAACGTCTCTGTTGGGAGCAGGGAGGGAGATGAGCATGGCCGATGCACCGGGGCAGGCGTTGGGTCCCATCGGGCTGTGCAGGGTCAGTGGGGGGGGGGGCCCTGAGGCACCCACAGAGCTCAGGGCAATTAGGGACTTCTGACTTGGGGGGAAAAGGGAAAAGAAAGAGCTGAGATGGCTGGGCTCGTCTTTTTTCTTCTCCCCTTGTTCCTCATCTTCCTTTTAATGGCAAGCCCCCGGGGTCTCATCAGCATCCTTCAAAATGGAAATCCTTTCGTGCCCCTTATGGCAACGTGTGAGTGTCGCAGAATGGATGAAAGGGAGCAAAAGGCAACACCATTCCTGACGGCGCTGGGCTTCTCAGGGGGTACGAAGCTAATGGGAGGATGGAGGCATCAAGAAGGGATGTGTTCAGGGGTAACCGAATGGGTTTTCCCTTCTCCTCACTGGGAGCAGCTGGAAAGAACAGAAGTGCAGGAGAGACGCCAGAACTGTGACATTTGGAAGGACTCGTAGGCAGTGTCACCCATGTAGGCACAAGGCTTTGCGAACTCAGGAGAGAGCACACCGGCTGAAGCCGAGGCTGCTGCTCAGCACCAAACTGAAAGGATGCATTAACATTTTCAGTGGCTTTAATCTTTGCTTAAAATAAGCCTGTGCTTGCCTGCCTTTGTCAGCTGCGGACCCTGCCAGAGACCCCTCTGCCCCACAGCTCTGCTGCAGCCCGGCCGGCAGCTCGATGCTGGGGGCCTCCTCCTGCCACGATGGTTAAGCACACTGCTCAAAAGCAAATTTGGGACCATCCTGGACAGGGGACAATCCACGTGCATTCAAAAAGCCCCCTGATTTCATGTGCTGGGGACGCTGCCATGCTGTGGGGCTCTGCAGGCACATCCAGTTATGGTAAAAGATGATGTGCCTGTTTTTAGGCTGGGCTAAACCCCAGGGGAAATAGCTTAGCTTCATACCCACTGAACAATGCTGTGGAAAATGGAAACAGCTTTTTAAAGAAATCTTCTTGTGTTTTCCCTCTTTGTTCTGCTGCTCTGGGGGGGGGATCCGGGGAGGAAGCGGGGGGGGATGCGTTTCAGCCTCGATGGTCAGTTTGGCACTGAGTTTGCAATCAGGTTCACTTCTTCTGGCTGATTGTATGCGACGGCGCTCGGCTGGTGCCGCAGCACCGCAGGACGAACACCGCTCTAAATGCCGCTCAGAAAGAAAGAAAAAATCCTTCAGTAAAGGAATTACTTGCAAGCAGTAAGGGGCAACTGGGCCTGCCAGTGTCTTTTGTGTGTATGAAATTGTCCCCTGGAAAAGTTATTAGAATATCACAGTTTAAAGGGCTTGGGAAATCAAACTATTTGTGGGTAATTCTGGGAGCAGACAGACGCTTTTGTCAGAAGCTTGACTCCTGCACAGTTTAAAATCTGTTGGTCACACATTCCTGCCCCTGGCCAGAGGTCTGAATGCTGGCCGGGGCTGCAGGACCCGCGCTCAGCCCTGCGTGTGAGTGAGGGTGGTTTGGAGCAGCAGGGAGGCATGGGAAAAAAAAAACACAACCAAACAAACCAAAAAAACCCACCCCAAAACAAACCCAGAAACACCCTCCCTCTGACTATTCGAAGATTTACCTTCTTCCCTGAGGAGGAAACCTTGAATCCTGTGATGTTGTTGTTAAAAGAACATGGGGTATATGGGATGTTAAATCTCACGGACGGAGAATGCTGTCTCACCATACACAACGCAACTACCTCCTTAGAAGAAGCGCAAAAGATGAGAGAAGTTACAGACAAGACTGGAGAACTTTTCGAAGTGATGCAACCAAGAGACTGGTTTAATAGAGGATCCTTGCTGACCTCCCTCCTAACGTCCTTGGGACTCATGGGGTGGGGAAAATGACTTGTTAGCATTGGACTCATGTTGTTATGTGGATTTTTTGTTCTTAATGCTTGCCTTTGCTATTGTTCACTGTACGATTACCCGTGCCATCCCTTGCCTCCTTTCTCTCCCTCTTCTGTCCACTAAGTGAAGTTTTATATGTTATCTCTCTCCTTTTTCTCTCTCCTTTTTCTCTCTCCCCCCTTTCTTTACATCTAAATCACCAGCCTGGGAGATGGAGAATATTATATAGACAATCTTTGAGCACGGGTTGGTGTGAGGGACTGCAAGAGTTAATGTCTCCAACACTGTGGTGGGGCAACTTCTGCTGAACGACGAACTTTGCACAACAAGGAACCCTGCCCAGCAAGGCCCCCCGGGTGAAAAGCAGCCGATCAGCACCCATCCATCCATCAGCAACGGGCGGGGGAGGCCGTGCCGGAGGGTGCGCAGCTCCCCGCTCTGATGGTGCTGGTCCGATGTGCTGAGCAGGGCAGCTCACCGGCCACGGCCAAAGACCACGTCTGCAGGGAAGGGCAAGTTACTCCCCAGACGACCTCCAAGCCCACGGACCCATTTCCCAAAGGCTCACAAACCGCTCGTGACACCTAATTAGCCTAACGAGTTCGAGTGCCCGCCCGAAGGAGGGGCCAGGGTGATAAAAGGCCACGAACTGAAGCCCCACGGGCACAAGCCCACCGGAACGGGACCCCTCGGCTGACCGGACCAACGCTGGACCCGGGGCCGGTGACAGCTTTCTCCTCCCTCTCGCTTTTCTTCCCGCAAGCCCTACACCTCACCCCCTTGGACATAAACCGCTGCCCGAGTCTGGGACTGGGCGCGGATCCAGCCGCCCCCGGGCTCCTCTCTGAGAAGGAGTCTGGAAAGCCAGGGGGTCTGCTCTGAACCTCCAGACCGACGGCAGGGATCCCCTTATTGTCTGCCCTGAACTGATCCCCAAATAAGCAAGGCCTGTAGTGCATGTTTGGTGACGTACGGTTAGCACGTTACACGGTTTACTGACCGAGTTTCATGCCAATTTTTGTCGTGAGCCTACCAGTTCTTGTGGTGAGCATGCCAATTGTTGTTGTGGGGGAATAAAAGTTGAGTTTGTGAGTTAAAGGACCCCTGGTGTGGTTTCACCTTAATCCTGACCTGGGAATCGCCAAACCTGAGTCATTGCCCTGAGAAATTGGGACATGACAGAGCCGGGCTTCGGGCTTGCTCCCAGTGCTGGGCTCCTCCAGCTAATGCTGGGGTAAGGATGTGCTTGGAAGGAAAATGCCAGTTCATCGAAACTGAAATATTTCATGAAAATATTTTGGTTTGGGGAAGCTTCTGCCAGCAGGCTGCCACCCTCAGTTCACAATCTGCTTGCTTTTGCCTTGGCGCCTTGCAAACCGATGTCCCTGCTCAGGGCTCCAGAGGGACGGCTCCGCTGGTGTCCCAGTGCCCTCCTGCGCATACAGCTCCGGCACTGGAGCCAAGGGGCTGAGGGGTTGCCTGGGAGCCCAACACCTCCGGGACCTCCGATCTGCTCAAGGGTGTTCTTTCTGCTGGCTATTTCAGAAGGGGCTGATTTCAGCCTGGCACACATGGCAAGAAGCTCAGTTCTGGCTTGCGTCATTTCTCTGTACTACCTTCCAGCCAGGAGCTACCCCAGGAGCTCTGCACTCTTCCCAAGCCCGAGACTTCTCTTTGTTTCTGCAGCTGATGCCAGAAATGCCTCTTCAGGTGCTCTGTTGACTCCCGTATCCCAACCCTGCAATTCCTCAGGTAGGCATTGATGCCCAGCATGAAGGGCTGGTGCACAGCCGAGCAGAATTTCTGCATGGAGCTCAGATGCCTTGCTGTGAGTCATGCTGCAGGCATGGCACGGCATGGCACAGCACAGCATGGCCCTCCTGCCGGGCAGCTGCCTGTGCACCCGGAGGAATTCACCAAAATTAGAGAGCCTGCCACCTCCTAAGGGGTTCAAGGGTGTGCAGCAATTATCTCCAAAACCACCCATCCCACCTTCCACTTAAAATACCCAGAGGCACTGGTTTGCAGTGAGGGCTAATGAGTGGATTATTGCAGCATTTTAAAACTCAGCTGTTTTGTAAATTTGGATTATCCAGTGGAACCAAGAAGACTTTTTCAAAAAGGAAAAGTCCTTCACCCCCTCCTCCATCTCTTAACAGTCTCCCTAATAGCTAGCACAGCGATGTTTAAGGTCTCATTTTTCAAATTCTCATATCTCAAAGACATCACTCTCAATTAACATCAAGCCTCTCCCTCCTGCTCCAGTTCTTCAGTGCCAAGGAGCCGAGTCACACCGGAGCGCAGAGCTGGGCTGTCAGTGCTGCCCTTACAGAAACCTCTGGGCAGGAGGAGCAGCAGGGCTCAGAGGGGAGCACCGGGCACAGATTTTCCCCAGTGGAGGTACCACGGCTCCACAGCCCAGGCTGGCTTTTTCTGTCTGCCCTTCCTCTCTGTGGGTGTCCTGATTCAGCAAAACACTGGAAATGGGAGCATGGACGGAGTGCCAGGTGGATGCCTCCCCATCCATACGTGTTTCGCTGTCCTGAGCTCCCACAGAAAGCATGGCAAATCCAGGCATTTCTGAATGGCTAGAAATCCCTGTGTGCAGCCCTGTTTTCCTTTCACCTGCTCCTTGGACCTGCTCAGGCTGAGCAATTTTGCTGGAGAGTGGCATGGAGACACTGGGCTGGCCCCATGCACACCTCAAACCTCACTCTGCCATCGCAGGGATGGGCGAACTGGCCCTTGGCTCTCCTACAAGCTCCAAAGCAAGCACCCAAGAGCATGGCTGGGTTAATGCTTCCTTCCAGCACCTTCTCCCTCTTAAAACATTGCTCCCTTTAAGGTCGGACAGCGATCCTCTTCTTCTCCCAGAGCAGCCTGTGAGCACCCACTGCAGAGGATCAGCCTGGGACAAGGAAGCAACAGTGGGGTTAAGGGCTGAGTCTGAACCCCTGCCCTGGCCAGCTGTGCCCCCCTTAAGCTCCCACCCCACTGGCACCGGCAGTGCCTGCTTTTCCTCCTCCACACCTTGTTCTGGCCCCAGGGCTTGTGAAGGGCTGGAGAATGTGGTAGCCCAGCCCCCCCCCACAAACCCTTCAGGTCCCATCCAGCAAGTGTGCTGAGATTTCACTCCTGGCCCTCCCTGGTCAAAGGGCCTCTCGGAGAGAAGGGCAAAACCCCATACTGTATATTTGGATTTGTCCTGGCCAGTTTTTCCAGTCGTCTTTTGCTGGAAATGGGAATGGAAAAGCTCAAGCATTTTCCCCCAAAGGGAGCCGCTGTCTTTTCCTACACTCTCATATTTCTTTCTGCTGTGGCATTCAATGCCCAAGTATTTCTACCTATCATAATCCCCCCCCACCTCCCCGTGCTGTGCTCCAGGGTGCATCCCTGGAAGAAGCATCCATCCCTGGGCACCCCCAGCCACTGCTCCTGTGAGCCTCTGGCCTCCGCAGCACCTTGTCCCAGCCTTCCTCCGCTGGGAAAGTGCTTCCTATGCGCTTCCCCAGGGAGCGCTGCCTCTTCTGCTCATCCTGGTGGCTGTCTAGGTAAACGGGCAGACTTGATAAATATTTTGGGGCTTATTTTAAAAAAAAATAAAGCCAAAGACAGTTTTGTTTTTATCAACACTATCTTTTTTTTTTTTAACTAAAATAACATACAGAAAATTAATTTTTAAAATTTCTTTCTCTTTGCAGTGCAACTTGTGAAACCGAAAACCAACTCCATCCCTAACACACTAACAGGCTTGGGGTTTTTTTTCAGTCTACTCTGTTTTTCCAGACCAAGGGTGCAGGAGGCACGAGTAGAGGAGCTGAAGAAATGGCAAGAAAAGTGCAGAAGAGGGACCTGACTGTCAGAAAAGTGGAGTCGACACAGCTCAGCCTTGAAGGACCTTAACATTTCAGGCAAGCAGGTTGCTGTTACACAGGAAAAATATTAAAAGGCAAGACAGGTTTGAATAGCTGATACTTCTTAGCCAATTACTATTAAACTGCGTGTTGGCACCAGTGATGGGTGAGCTGATGGAAACACGCTGGTCTGGTCGGTACCTCCTGGCTGCACCGAGTAACCGGAGCCCTGTCGCTCTTCCCGCGGCAAACCTCCTCAACAGGCTCCAGTGAAAAGAACTGATTATTTTCCTCCCTAAATTCTTGCGACTGTAATTTTCTTTGCCTCCTGTCCAAAGCGGTTCCCGCGCAGCGTTAACGTGATGGACGGCAGCTGTATTTCACCCAGCGTGCCTTGTTTGTGAGGGCCCAGGGTTTGTCAGGTCTGTCGCACGCTTTGAAATACAATCCTCGGGAACCAAACTAGGAAAGCTTACGGTTGTTTCCCATTCCTTTTCTCACCCAAATATGTACAATCTCATCAACATTACGCTGCAGCTGGTTGAGAAATTTCCAAGAGCGCCTTGTTTTGTTTTGGTTTTTGTCAGAAAATGTTGAGCTGTCAAAACCAAGGATTTGTGTCGAAATGTAATCGTTTTGACGAAACTGTCATCGGGGGAAGTCTCTCAGCTCTGGGACGGAAAGCCTGATCAAAACCAGACAGATTGAGGGAGACAACTCGACCCTGAGACAGCTCGCAGCGCAGCATGGAGATGCAGGCACGGGGCAGGCGGCGATGCTGCAGCCCGGGGACCGGGGACATCCTCCCCTCCTGCCTCTCCACCTCCCCTTTGCATAGATACTGTGGGGAATAGCCTAAAACCGGAGTGCAGGGCAAAGCTGAGCCCCCCCGGGTGTCACAGCAGACACACTGAGAGCAGCTGATGATTTCTCTTGCTCTCCTGTTTCCAGGCAGTCTGGGCTGTCTCCAGCTAGAAAGACCTAAAATGTTACTCGGGAAGGAAAACTGCCCTCCCCTCCCGCAGTTTTTTTAAGGCAGGGCCCAGGCGAGTCTTGCTCATCTCCTTCTGCAGCTGGGTCCATCCACAGCCCTTCGGGGACAGCAGGGCTTGCAGGGGTGATGTGCTGAGGACGGGGCAGCAGGCGCTTCGCTGAGCATCAGCGCCGGGACAGCTTTGCCACGTTGCACTGGTCTGCTGCTCTTTCAGGAAATGAATTGCAAAATATTTTATAAACAATAACATTTGCTCTTCAAACCAGCACCTGCGTAAACAGAAATGAAGTGAGTGCATCCTCTGTTATCCATTGGCAAGGCATCCAGAGCCTGGGAAGGACGGAGGCGAGTGCCAAGCACCAGCTGCCTGTAGCCCAAGTTCCAGAGGGAAGTTAGCCGGCTCCCTCAGTACAGGAATGCCAGGGATGCTTGGGGGGATGCTGCACAGGTCTGAGTTTCAGGATCACTCTGCTCCAGTCCTGGGAACCTCCCACCTCTGGAGGCTTCCTGGAGCAAACTGGACGGACAACATCTCTGTCCCTCCACCGCTCCTCTCCCTCTGGGAAAGGAAAGGAAAGAGGCCCATTAAGCTGCTCTATAATTTGGGAGGTGGGGCAGAAAAGGAGCAAAGAGAATAACCTGTTTGTCCTTCCAGATCCCTGGTTTCCTTGTGCCAGACCCAGACTCACCTGCAGCCCATGTCAGCTGCTTGGTCCCAGGAAGCTGAGAGGACGCACGGAGCGAGGAACGTGTTTTGTCTAATACTCAGGAACAGCCAGTGCCTAATGGCTTTTCTCTCACAAACACTCCCAAAAGAAATGTAAATGGAAGTAAATTCCAATCCAAACCAAAATATTTTAATCTCGCCTCTGAAATTCCTGCTGAACTGGTGAGCCTGGGGGCTCCTAAGGTGCTACGCTCAGCCGTCTGCGTGGATGGAGACTGCAGACCTCCTTCAGCACTGCCCGCCGCTCCGTCTGCCCAAGTGCCATCCCCGGGCAGGACACTGGGACAGCAGAGCTCCATCCAGCCGCACAGGCTGTGGGCATCTCTCCGGACACGGCATCTCTGCTCTTCCCCTGCAACCTCAGTGCCAACCTTTTACCCTCTCCTTCTGAAGCCTTGGTCAGGGCGAGACCGGCTGTCACTCTCCCATGGTGGGGATAACTATGAGCCAGAGCGAAAGGTGAACACCCATGGAGAGGTGTCGGTTCAGCTCAGCACACGCCGGAGCCCCCCCACGGCAGCAGGACCCGCCGATTGTGTATTCCGGTACATGATGCCCCGTCTGAGCTATCTGCCAGACAAGGACATTAGCAATGAAAGAGGCAATTGGCTTTACATTCACTCTGTCTCAGTTTCACCATCTGTAACCTGGGGTTAATGATGTCTACTTCAGGAAAGTGCTTTAAGATCTTTGGATGAAAAAATGTGTGCAAATGCAAATTATTCTGCTTATGACACGAGGAGGTTTATGGCCTGCATGGCTCTTAATAATGCATTAATTATGCTTACAGTATTAAAAGTGTTCTGTGATTAAGCAAATAATTACAGAAATAGATGAGTAAATGGGGCACTGGGTGCAGTGCTGGTTACTGAGCTTATCCCGTTCCACACATGACAAGACTGTGTTTTCAGTTGCTCACGGCTTTGCCAAACTTTAATTGTTTGACATGAAATTTTCCATGCCGATGTCTGCCTCAAGCTAAATCATTCTGGGGAGCTTCAGCCAAAATGGTTAATCTGTTCCCAAGAATGAAGCTCATGAAAAAATATGCTGAATTCTGGCAAGCCTTTCTTTACAATGCTCTTGTTCTTCATCAGGTCTCTTTACAGCAGGAGCTTCAAAAGTGGGAGGGCATCTTTGTGCCTGGGATGTGCCCTTCATGTCCTGCCTGGAAAACACCACCCAGCTTGGCCACATGCTGAGCCTCGAGCAATGACAGCAGCACCAGCAAAATTGGCTGTGTCTTTGTCATTAAAATGCTGTATCCTGATCGGGGATGGAGGTTGTGAGGCAGGAAAAGGAAGGATGGGCTTGGGATTCAGGCACTTGAGCACTCCTTTGGGGACCTGTCCACAGCTCAGACCACGATGCCAGCTGGTCTCCCCAGCCATGATTTTCACTGGTGCACATAGCATTGCACATGTGCCTTATTTCTTGGATATTCAAATCTGAGATCACGGGAGCTGATTTCAGAAGCGCTAAACATTCGTGGCTCCAAAGGAAGCCGTCAGGAGCTGTGCTTTGAACATAGACAGTATTATATAAAAGGCCAAGTACCATCAAAAAATCAGCTGCCTCAAATTGGGCACTCAAAATTGCCGATTCTTTTAATCTTGTGATATCTGCGCTTCAGCTCTCAGTAAGCAAGTGGGAGCGCTGGCAGGCACTCACATCGGTTGTGGAAATAATCATGCTTCACAGAAGCGAAGGCAGTGGAAGGGCAGGAACAAGCACCAAAGGAAAGCCCAGGGAGGAGTGACTAAACACAGCTTCAGAGCAGCTTTAGGTGTTGCTGTTCCTTTACTGGAATGCAGTAAATACATCCACCCATGAGGACTGACAAGCCAAAGTGGGAAACAGCAGCTTGTCAGTGGAGCTGCGTGCGTGCCCTGCCCTGAACGAGACGTTGCATAAACCCCCCCCGCAACCTGTGTGATCCTGTTATTACAGCTTAGGACTTACTGTGCGCCTGCAAGGAGGGTGGGGAAGAGAGGATCTTCCATGAAAGACAACTTCAGTCCGTCTTCCTAACTTTTGAGTTCTTGCCACTGTAATGATTCTCCTGCGATGTTGCTCATGTATGAGAAATGCTGCATAATTTACCCTGCCAAGGCATGGCATGTGTTCAGCGCTCTTCCCAGCCCACTTATCTCTGGCTCGTCCTGCTGTCGAAGGACACTTAGACGCTTGCTTTCCGTGGTATTTAATGGTCAGAAGCTCCTGTGTACGTAACAGCATTTCTCGTGCCCTGCCACTGAAAGTGTTATCAATTTCGGCAGCTCTCCATGCCAGGAAGCTGTCAGCACGGTTGTAATCACTGTGTTCATGAAATACCCTCCAAGGCATCCGCCTACATTTTAACTCATCTTTTTTTTGAGCAGTATTTTCTTTTTGACCAGAAAGTCATGTTTTGGACAAAAATAGGGCAATTGCATTATCTGTCTCTCCTAGCAGTCTGGTTCCTCGCTCTCTCCAGGCGACTCCGTTTTCTCTGCTGTGTCACATCAGAGTACGAACGCCCAGCTAATGTTTAATGTTTGTCACACAGGCACTCTGGGAATTGTTTTTGACACTGTTTATGACATGACATCCTGAATGTAACACACATTCGTTACCTGTGCTCTTGCTGTCTCACTGGAAACAACCAACCAGAGCAGCAAACGAGGGGACATGCTCCGAGATGTCCAGTGGGGACACGGGCAGGAGGCTCCCACCCCTCCTCTCCTCTCCTCCAGCCTGGGAAGCCACCTCCCGAGGATGCTGCGAGGGATGTCTGATACCGGCTGCATCCCCCCAGGTCTGCTTCGCTCACACCTGGAAAAACCAGACCCAGCGCTTTGGAAACGGGTAATCGAACTCCATCAAGTAATGCTGCGGTTCCAGTTAGCTTTTCAAAAGCGGTCAGCTGCGGATTTGCAATTTCTACTGGAATAACTCCATCCCATCCCAGCAATGTTTTGCCATTTCTTTAGTATATCTTTTGTTCAAATGCTTATTTTAAAGAAACAAAATAATTACATCTCATTAAAAACAGCATAAATGTCTGCCAGCACATGGGTTGTTGTATTTGCAAGTAGGAAAGCACAGTCCGTAGATGACTTCATGAATATGGCCCTATGCTTCACAGAGGAGGCATCTACAAAAGCTCTAGGGGATTCTCAGTCATTACTTAATTTCTTGAGATTGTTCTGCTGCTTTATGTTGTTATGTTACAACCAGCTTGCAAATTAGTCCCTTTAGTGATATCTGTGACTTGCCTCCCTTTGTGCTTTGGTCATCACAGTCTCATGCCATTATTTTGGCTACCAAAGGGAGTATTTTCCTACAAAGTGGGAAGTGGGAGCAATTTGGGATTAACTGACAAGTTCTGGAGAGCATTTCTGGTCAAATGTGTCACACCAGCAATCTGCAAAGTTCATCTTCCACCAAAACTTCCAGTTAACAACCCCCTCAAAGTACTCAAGGGAATATTCGTGAAACATGAAGCAAAATAGAAGCCTCCTAAATGCTTTCAGGGGGCTTGATCCAATGCTCAAGGAAGCCATGGAGAATCTTTCTTTTAACTTTAAATGAATTTGGTCAGCTCCAGCAAGAATTTGAGAGTTTTATTCATTAAATATTTTTTTTAAGGATTCCTCCAGCTTTAGCCATGCACAAATGGCGTCAGCATCTGCAATGATCAAGTCAGCAATTATTTTTTTTTTTTAAGCATTCAGGTCAGCCATTAAAATACCAATTGAGAATATTTTTGCAAGGGTTTTATTCTCACACCAAGCTAGCAGTCAAGCTGATACTTCTCCTTTCATCTTCACCCCCCTATTACCTCAATATAATGTGTCCATCACTTTGCTTTTATTTATTTTTTCCAGGCTATTTTAGACAATCTGCTGAAGAAATCTCACTCAGCAACGAGTGTTGACCTTGAGCCGCTCCTTTTCTTTCTCTCTCCTTTATTTAAGAATGTGCAATGAATTAAGACATCACTTATATCCACGCTCTTTGCAGGCAACAACGGCTCTCCAATCGAGCATGAATGGCAGGTCTGCGGGCAGCGCTGTCCTGGAAATGTGATATTATGGAAACAAGAGGTGACCTGCTTACAGACAAAACAATGTGACGGGAAGAAACCTGCCTCCAAAATGGGACATGACTGCCGCCTCCCCGAGGGGCCGCGATGCTCGCTTCTCATCAGAGGCCCTTGACAGGCGGAGAGGGAGGACACGGGAGCACAGAGGTCCCAGCAGAAGCCACGGTGCCACCGTCCTGCCCAGCCGTGCGGGGACTCGCGCCCGAGCCGGGGCTGCCCCGCATCCCGGGGCATTGCCGGGATGTGCTGAGCAGCCCCCAGGCTGCAGGGCACCGCCGCATCGTCCTGCCGGCGCTGCAGCCGCATGCGGCCCCGGCGCGTGGGGAGAGCCATCAGTGCCGGCACGGACCACGCTGCCTGTGCTCGGCCAGGCTAACTGCAGCTTGTCCCCTGCTTTTCCCCCCCAAGACCCCTGTCCTGCCTTTCCCTGCCACCCTCCCAAGGTAAGTGCCGGCAAGCCGCCGGCGGCCATAAGCTGTGGAACCTTTAATTGCCTCGAAAACCTTCTTCTCACGTAATCGAAACCCAGGTGGAGAGGTGCAGCGCCACTCACGATGCTCCATCCCAGACACCAACTGAACCACGGCAGACGGTGCGGCGGGATGGCTGCGCGGGACCCTGCCATCACTGGCACATCCCACACCATTAACAGCCAGGAGTTACCAGGAACAGCTCGGGAATGAGCCCGGGATCGTGGGAAGCTGCTCAGCCACGGAGCAGACCCGCGAGCCCGGCCGGCCACCCCGGCGCCGCGCTGCCAGCCGCGGCCGCGGCACGTCGCAGCCCTGCACCGAGGGGAGGGGAGATTTGTGTTTAATCACATTTGGAGGGGAGAGGAAGGGAAATTCCTCAAATCTCTTGCTTTTTTCAAACCTTTCTATACCCAACTCTCAGAGGTAACAAGGAATTAGTACAAAACCATACCAAACAATAATAACCACATTCAATGTGCTTAGAAACTCATGGGAACTTGAGAAACAAAAGGAATCCATGGTATTACATGCAGAAAGGCTCGCGCTGTCAGAGACTTGCTGCATTTCTTCTCTCTCCTTCCAGGACTCGGCATTAGGGGCTGCGCAGGGCCAGGGCTACAGAGCAGCGGGGAGGGAAGAAATGTGTCCCCGGGGATCCAGCCCGCAGTTTGCCACAGCCCCGTCCCAGCCCCGGCGGAGCCCGGCAGCCCAGATGTGATCAATAAAGTGCATAGCTGCGGACCCGGCTATCGGATTGCTCGGCTTTGATTTAAGGAGTTTCCCCGCCACCAGGGACAGAACACTTGGGATGTTTGCATGGAAACAGGATCTGTGTTTAAGTCATTAGGCCAAATTCACTGCAGGTGGAGGCAGAGGCAGCCCCACGGACAGGGCTGGGGTTGTGCCCACGCGGGTGCTGCATCTGCTCCGTGCTGTGCTCCTGCACCCCAAGGCAGAGTCTTTGGGGCTCCCTCCCTGCCTCCAGACCGGCTCTGCTCCATCTCACTCCAGCCTTAGGAGATGGCCGTGCTTCAGGCTGTTGGGTGGAGGTGGCCGTCTGTGGTGTCCCCACACCCCTCTGTCCCAGCCACCACTTATTGCCTACACCTTCTGTACTTAATCACGACTCTACCTAACAACACCTAAGCAGTGTCACTCTTTCCATCTTCCCCCCTTCCCTTGTTACATGAAAATTGCAAGAAAACCTTGGTGCAACTCAAACCAAACCCTCCTGGGAGAAGCTATGGTTGCCCAAGGCTGGAACAGGCTTAACGGTGTGCGCCCGGTGCATTTGCTGGCTGCATCAATGAGCGGATGCTCCACGTAGCATCCTGCTCCCCACGGTCAGCTGGAGGGGGTTTAGCACCTCCGATGCCATGTGTGGGGCTGGAAGCGGCGCGGGGGCCTCGGCACGTGGCTGCAGGTCCCATCGCTCCCCAAACCCTCACACCTTTTCATCTGCTCCTGTCCTCCATCAACGCCATCCTGTCTTCGAGTGGCCTTGAGCCTTCAAAGAGAGGGGGAGAACGGGGGAGAAAAATCCACAGAGATTACTTTTAAAAAATTTAAACAAAAATATCTGGTCTTAGCTGATGTTAAAATCGGAGCATTTCATTAAAAGGCTGCAGGGCTTTTAAAGACAAACTATAAGCAGAGCTATGAATAATGCAGTTTCCATTCAGAACATGAAGATTTTAGCGCATCCATAATACATGGGGTCAACCTGGGAAGACGCTGCTAATGCACAGAAATGCAGGAGGCAGCGGCCTCGGCTCTCCTCCGAAAGGAAAACAAACTGAGAAGTTTTAGGAGCTCTCCGACTGACTGGGTGCTCTGGGGTACGGCTAGACTCCGAGGGATTTTTAAATCCTTTTTATTGGTGTCTTTCTCAACTAAAATAAACTTGGTAATCTCATTATGAGATTGGGGGCTGATCCAAGAGCACTGGATATGGCCCATATAACTCTGTAAATAACTGTCATTAAAGCTGGCTCTGCACACTTAAGGCTATTAGTTGTCGGGACAGAGGCAGCTCTGGATGTCCTGGCATGCTGTGCAAGCTGCCGGCTTTGCTGCACGACCTGACTGCACTGCAAAGCCCTGTTTGCAGGGGAGAGCCATGCAGGGCTTGGCTCGGGCAGCAAACACTGGCTCCACGGCACTGGCTCATCTGTGTGATGAGTTGGCAGCACCTCTGCGGGTGCTGTGGCCACTGGGTGGGGTGCATTTCGTGGGACCGGTGAGACCCATGTGCATGGCGTAGGATGGCAAGTTTTAAGCAAGTCTGCTCCTGCTCCGAACTCACCCTGAGCCTCTCCAGCCACTGCAGTGAGCACTGGATGGGGCCCTGCATGAGAGTTTAATGTGTCTGTGTTGTGGGAAAGGAGCCAATGTATAAACATCACACTCAGGAAAACACAATCTCTGCAGTAAGGAAAATTGATTCTTCTAACAGTTTTATTCACATAATGTTTGGTGGCTTTACCAGAGTTCCCAAGTTATCTCCCTCCTCCGCTATTTAGCGCTGCAGAGAGTATGTTCTCCAAATATCTTATCTCTTTAATAGCCCTTCCTTTTTAGAGTGTATATATCACTGGAATCTTCTGCGGCTTTGGTTACCTTAAACACGGGTTGCTGTTAAAAAAATGTTACCCTTTCAGAAAAAAGGCCATGTAGAAGTTACTCACGCCCATAAAATGAAACTAGAGGAAAAAACGGTTTTCGGTGGCTTTTGTGGGACTAATGGGGAACAATCCATCCTCTGGATCAGGGTTTTATAAATCTGTTTTGGCTGAAAACCTGAATTACTATTTGCATATTTTTTCCAACAAAAGAAAGGAAGAAAATTAAGTGAAAAACCCCCATGATTTTGGTTCGGTGCCTGTGCAATCTGTCAACAAGGACAAATTCCCCACACTTAATCCAATTACACAAAAATTCTCTCTGCAGAATTATTTGGGGATGAAACTGGCAAAAAAGTCGCTGGGGACTTTTTCTCCCCTGTTTTGCATCAAACCACTAGCTACTCCTCCTGCACGGTGTCAGCTGGTGGGGACCCTGCGGTGGCTGGAAATGCAGCCTCAGCACAGACGCACGCAGAGGGGATCCGCTCGGGAACTGCTGGAGCAGCCGTGGCACCCGCTCCGTGCGGATAGCTTGGGATGTTTTATGGACTTCCCACCCCTTTGGCAGGAAAACCCTCTCTGGGAAGCCGCGACGGGTCCGGGTGGCTGCGAGAGATCTCTGGCTTCCTGGGACTTGGGAAACATGGTGGGACCAGGTAGCTGGAGATGGCCAGAGTCCAGCTCTGGCTCCGCACGGTGGGAAAATGAGCTGAAACGTGTGGATCCTCCTTTACTCCACAGAGGGGAACAAAAGGATGCTCATCCCAGTCCCGTTGCTCACAGCCAGTGCGGGACCTGGTGGGCTTTGGTCTGCTCTAACCTGAATCTCCCTTTTCTCCCCCAAAGATGCGGGGCTGTTCCCCGTTCCCGTGAAGGCAATCGCTCAGTCTGACACCTCGCTCTGCTCGGAAGAATTTCCTGATGCGGTGCTCATGTTTCCTCTTCCCTGTTGCCTTTCTCACACTTCATGTCTGCAGCTCTGCCTCCATCTGCTTTCCCTCCTTCCTTTCTCCCTCTCGGGCAGGTGGGGAGAACAGAAAGTGCCTGTGGACCGAGAGAAAATTTGCTATGGCAGACGTGGAGCTGATTTCATTCCTGGGGTAAACTCGGGAAAGGCTCCAGGGCTTTCCTGGGGAGGAATTTGGCCCGCGGGGAAGAGAAGGCATGGGGAATACATTAGGAGGGTCACCCCACTGGCTACAAACAGGCTTCGTATTGTTACCAAATGTTCATTAATCCAAAAATAGAATTTAAGAAATGTAGCAACTTTGCAAGAGGAATTCAGACAATCCAGGAAATCCAAAGGTAGCCCTGTGACCCTGAGAAAGTCCCAGGGTAGCCAGCGAGCCCCGAGTACAGGGGGCATGAATCAGACTGACGGAGCAGCTTCAAGGAATGGAAACGCGGGACTGTTCATATATCACCCGCTCTGGGGAAAGCAGAGGGGCAAAAGCCAGGAATAAATATTAAGTTGCCTCGAGACCCTGACGTTTTTGGTAGGAACACAATAGCAGAGGTGGCCACTGTGATTAACTTCATGCTGGAGAGCTAGGCCAGGCGAGGAGGAGAGGACCACGCTGCTTTGGGGTCTGGTGGACCCTTCTCTTGCCCCTAAGCAAGTCCCTCATCCTTTGGCGACTGCAGCAACCCCGTTCCCCTTTCTGGAGCCTCCAGGCATGGCCAGTGCCGCCTGTAATCATGCCAAGACGTCACCTGAAGAGTATGCTGCAACCCACACGCAGCCCTCGTGTGTGCTGGTACAGCCTATGGCTGGCTGGGAAGCATCTGTGATGCTAAATGACTCCAGTCAGGAACATGTTGCATTGCATGAGCTCTGTGGACTTTATTTCTTGTTGAAAATGGCTTTTTTAAACCTGCCTGTGCTTGGGCTGCTAGGGAGAGCTCTTGGCTCTGCAACCTGGCTGGCACAAGTGTCCCCATGTCCCACTTTGGACCCTGTGCGGGGTTCGCCCAGGTTCACAGGCGCTGCTTGCTGCATCACCAGCACACACGCAATAAAGCCTTAATGGGGACGAGGTATTTGTGCTCTAAAAGCAAAGATGAAAGCAGCTCTCAGCAGAGAGGAGAAACCACGCTCTCTGGGGGAAGAGAGAGCCAGGAGAGCAGCTCTGCTGGGCACTGAGAAGGATCCCAGGGCAGAGGGGGAGGCCCATGGTGTGGTTTCCCACCGCCTTTGCTCAGACGTCTCCCTGCCTTATGGTTCACATCAGCAATTATTTTTCCCCTGGTGCCGCAGCTGGAACTGGACCAAGGCAGGTCGCGGGGACCCTCACATGAGGGAGCCTCCAAAGGGCAAGAAAGGCAGAGGCATCGACAGCAGCAGCAAAAAAAGGGTGATCTCAGGATGGAGAGCCTGCAGAAGACCCGGTCAATGTGGCTGCACCCATCTGCCATCGAGACAACCTACCTCCCATCGCGCAGAAGGCTGGCACTAAGCGCTGTGATATGGACCGCTGGCACTGCGGTCTGGGAGAGACTTTTGATGGTGTCCTGGGGTTACCACAGTTCAGATGACAGGGTAAGAGGACACAGTGACCCCAGCTGGATTACTTGGGCATTTCCACCCCGCCAGAAAACCAGCACCAGACAGATGCATGAGCTGTCAGCTCGTGGCCATAACCTCACCCAGGAGCCGATCTAATGAGCGTGCATCCGTCTGTCCAGCCAGGAGGAGCACTGGCTCCAGGAATGGTGCCTGGACTGTCAACCCCCAGCAAATATTTAGGCTTAAGCTAGATTTGGGATTTCATCCCTTTACTGGGATAGGGTAGCTGCAGTGAGTGTGGTTGTGGCCAGTGCTTTTATCCTGACCTGTGGGATTTAAACCTGGGGAAGAGCTTCAAGGTGAGATGCCATGGCAGAGCTGCCTGCGGCGGAGGTCTCGGGGCGGGGGGGTCAGCAGCCGGTGCTGCCCATGCAGCCATGGGCTGATGGAGAGCTCCCATCATCTGAGCCCCGGGCACCGGGGAGCTGCGTAACAGCCAGGCCCCTGAGATTATTTTCAGTGGAAAATGCCAGGCATCTAAATTTAGCACTTTATTGAGGGGGGGGGGAGGGAAGGAAAAAAACCCCAACTCTCCCTCATTAAAGCCGAGCATCTGCAGAGTATACTGAAAGCAGAACAAATGGGAACGAAAATCTCCCCCACCACAAGGGCAGGGCCTGGCTTGTCGATGCTTATTTTAGATCGGAGCTGTGCTTTGGCAGGCGTGCCAGCGCGGAGCCCCGAAGCACTGGTGAGGGGAGGGAGCACCGAGCTGCCGGGACTCGGTGTGCGGGGGCTGCCCTGCTGCCCGCAGGGACCCTGCTGTAGGAACAGGCAGTCCCCGAGGGTTGGCAGGACAGTGGATGCTGCCTGGATCTGAGGGTGGTTGACGGTGAGCAAGACAACCCCCCCGGCAGCCCTCCGCAGAGCTGGCTCTTCCCACTTCCCTGTACAGCCCTACGTGTGAGCACCACTGCATACCTATGCCCCATCCGACCCGCTCTCCCGTACATGCAAAGGCAAAGCTCATGGCACGTGAACCCCACCAGCTAGAAAGTCAAACCAGACCCTCTGTCTTCCCCTCCCACCCCCGGGAAAATCCGCAGAAGTGGCCGAAATGAATGAAGAGGGAGTGAATGTGTAACAATTTGGAGAAGAATTACTCCAAGAGACTAAAATATCACTGGCACCCTGGTGGCTTTAATGCATTCTGCCTCTTGGCCCTGAATAAATAACAATGGAAAAGCAGCCCCAGAGAAATATCAACCAGACAAAGTGCATCAGCAGACCAGAGTGGGAGCTGAGGAATGTATTTAAACAGAGAAAACACTGAGAACAAAAAAGCCATGCTGGATGCTGAAAGGGCAACCAATGGGTAGGTTAGGTGGGTTATAAACTCTGCATTTCCATACTTTTTTCTTGTTTTCCCCAACACCCAATGGCCAGAAGCATCATGGTTGCTGCTTCCTTAGTATTAATTGCATGCAGCAGGTAAATACTGGTTTAGAGGCATGGGCCACAACTTATTAATGGATATTGTAGAAATCAGTTGGCCAAAATATATCCATCAGCAGTTTATGAGAGGTGCAAAAATCCAGATTTGAAAAAAAACTATTTATTTGTGTAATTTTTTTCTTTATTTCAAACTGCCTTGCCCCTAAAGGAAAAACAATTGAACAGAACTAAGACATTGAATTTTAATATTTTCTCCAAGAGAAAGCCTCTGACTTTTCAATACGAAATTATTTTCATTTTTAAATTGCATTCGTCTAAATTTGTATAGGGGTGTTTTGAGGAAAGGCTTGAAAATCTTCCCCTTCTGCCATAAAGCACTGCAGCTGTGGGGCTACAAGGCAGCAGGACTGGCCTCTGGCAGGGACTTCCAGAGTCAGCACCTCCGTGGTTTACCATCGTCCTTCCTTCCTGGCAAGCTACTGCTTCAAGCACAGGGAGTCCCTGATGAGGTACAACCTCTCCAGCTTGCGGCTGAAAGAGCATCCTTGCCTGGCTGTGACGGGAAGGAGCAGCGTTGGGAATATCCACCACTTAACCCTGAGAAGGTGCTTTGCAAACTGCAAAGCATATCGATATCATTATGGGGCAGAAGTACTGGAGTGACCCCTAAGGTCCATCAAGTGATATTATTTTGGCAAGCTGTACTCCAGGAGCTTGCCGTAGAGGTGTTTTCTTGGCTCCCGCTGTTCTGCCAAACAGTCCCCCACAGCTGGCTGAGCTCACGGCTTGCAAACTGCGTTCAGGCTCAGATATCTTAATGAACAATATATATGTCCTTAGTGCTGCTGGTTGTTCCTTCCTGTTTTATATGGAAGGCTATACCGAATGGAGAGGACCTGCCAAGCATCCTTCTTTTATGCTGACTGGCAAATAAATCCAGAAAGTAGATGTGGAACACTTGCAGAAAGTGTACACAGCAGTCATGCCGCAGGGTGGGAAGGGGTAGGTGGCTGATTGCATGGTAGCATTTCTGTTGCGTGGACATGTCTGTACCCTGTCCATGCTGTGACCTGACACTGCCATCCAGAGGTGAGGATTGCTCCCCACCAGCTCATCTCTCAATAAAAACTCTCGCTGTGGAGCCTGGGGAGGAAGAAGCTCCTCCAAGAACCATTGCAGAGGGCTGAGTGTGCTCTGCCTCCTCCATAAATGAATGACCCCCATTATCTGGGAAAAGGGAAAACGCAAATGAACCAACCATCCCTCAGTAAGAGTCAGGGGTTCAGGTGCCTCCATAGCTCTGTGTTTGTCATGGCTTCATCTGTCTTGAGAAGGAGCTGGAAGCCACTCAATGCATGAATGCGTGTCCTGCCTAGATTTTCCTTATTTTCCACTAAAACACAGTTGAAGAGCATGAGCAGAGATCTCTTCCAGTGACTATCAAGTGCAGCCTTTGACCACAGCCAAGCAGACGAGGGGCTGCTCCCTTTCTTTCCTAGCAGTGAGAGCATCGGGGTCACCAGAGAAAGCCACCCACGGTCTCTTCCCCGTTGCCACCAGTGGACCCTGAAGACTTCACTAGGTGGGAAGGCGGAGGTAGGGTTGATCTGAGGCTCCCTGTGGCTACAGGGCGAAACCTCCCAGCGTGGCTGCCCGCAGAAAGAAGAGAGGCGGCTGCGAGGTTTTAGGCTGAGCAGCGTTGCAGAAGTTGAGGTTTCACAGGACAATGACAACTGTAAAACAGGGAAATAGATCTGGGAAACCTGCTGAGCCACAGCTGGGCTTTCTGACCTGAAGAATTATCAGACACTCTTAATGATTTGTGTCAATTCTGTGCCACCAATTTTCTCCCTGTTCATTACCAATAAAAAAGTAATAGGCACTGGGTCTTTATAATGGTCTCCTGATGGGTGATACCAGTGACGAGCAATGCCAGCAACAAATTTAATGAGAACCAGAGACTGCCCTTTGACAGACGCTGCCCTGTGATGACATGCAAAAGTGAGGTATGTCGAAGTGCATTACTTTATCTAATAATTCTCATTTTCTTTTGGATATGGTTGTTTCTTGGTTGTTTCTTAGGATTCCCAGTGTAACACAAGGAGCTCTTATTAATCCATTTCAGTGATTCCCTGGGATGAACAAACTCTTTCCGCCTAATTTCAAACCCACTTGAACATTATGGATTTGAAAGTTTATCTAAAGGATCAAATGTTACAGAGTCCCTGTTGCAGGAGGGACTGTGAAAAAGGGCACAGATCAAAACACGCTACAGCTAAAATAACCCAGTACATATTATACCACACCTTCTGCTAGCTAAGCTCCAGCAGCAATCCTATCCCCCCCAGCATAGAGCAAACGCTATCCATCACAGTTTTGGGGTGTTTTTTTTTAAATCCAATTTGTGGAGGCATGGCTTGAAGTCTTAAGGAAGGTTATTGTTCCAAAATATTAGTGAACTGGGCAAACTTCTAAAAACATTTCAAGACAGTCACAAGTCCTTTTGGTCCCTTCTGATCACCCTACCCAAACCAACAGATTGGACACACATCTGAGACTTTCCAATCTTTGTGGGCAACTGTTAACAAGCAGAACATCAGGAAATTACATTCAGTGGCGCTCTGCTGGCACAGACCTGTCACAAGACAAGAACCAGGCTGCACATGAAGGGTTCGAGGCTGAGGCACCCAGCCCGCAGCCAACCCAGCAATGCTGGGGGTGCCAAGCTCTCAGAGAAGAGCCTCCTCTCCCGACATGTCCTCTGTGAGCAACGGAGAGACTTGACAACCTCCTGGAGACAATTCTGGTCTAGTGGGCTGAACGTGAGCATCTGCCCTCCAAATCTGGGCATGTCAGTTGGACATGTGGATGGGACCCACCTGGCTTGTGCACATAGGTCAGTCAGGCATAAAGGAAAAAAGAAGAGGAATCTATTCTGGACATGGGAATAGAGTCTGTGCTAGCTAGCATTACACAAAATCCCCCTGTAAAAGAAGATGGAAAACTTCTTAATGGATCGGAAAGCAAGTTCTTAATGGATTGGAAAGCCACCGGTGGAAGCAATGGTAGAACAGAACAGACCGAGACATGCCAGAACAAGCCTGGAAATGTGTTTCAGGACTTCACATGCAAGATGCTGCTTGTGTGATTGTGGCATGTATTTGGTCTCTGGGGAGAGGAGGACAATTATGGAGGGTGGAAAAGCTGGGAGAAGCACATTTTTCGTCTTGATCTTTGCTGTAGAAGACAATGAGGGGAAACATTTCCATTTCAAAGGCATTGTGTATAGGAAATCAGAATGTGACCTTAACTGTGAGGGAAGTCTCTAAGGAGGAAATCAGGGAGCAACTGGAGAAAGTGTAGTAAATCACCAAGGCTGGATGGTATTTATCCAAGAGTTCAGAAAGAAATAAAGTGTGAACTACTGGGAAGGTAATGACATGGATACACAATACATTCTGGAGGTGAAGGGAAAGGAACCACGATAACTCCTGTGGAACTGCAGTCAAAGATGATACCAAAATAAGAGTAATATGAGAGTCAGGCACAGATGTTTCCAAAGTTCTCCAGAAAGAGAAAAATTAAAGCATAGTTTGGGAAGGGTTTTCCATCACTCCTTGGTCAGCCGCAGATCACCTGATGGTATTTTGATCTGACAATACTCTGCTACTTGCAGGGCTTTGCACTCGCACATTGCTCCCCTGCTTGTTCCTGTAAGTAGTACCCGCAGGCAGCTCTTCTCCTGCCCATCCAGGACACAGGGACAGTCCCCACAGCCCTGCGATGGGTCCCCCCCCCGTTCAGGTTGCAAACTCCAAACTGCGGCACAGCTGCCAGGAAGCGTTTTCCTGATGTTAGGCATGAACTCCTCGACAATCGATACCACAAGCCCTATAAAATGAGACATACTCAGAGACATGCCAAAAGCACATTGCAGCATGCTCTGCAGCCCCCAGTAACACAGTCCGGCAGGTATCACGTTGTGCTATCCAACAGGGTACAATGGAGGGGCCGGATCCATCACCAACACTCAGATCCAAGAATGGCTGGATGGAAACCGGACCACTACATGCTCCGATTCCTGCGTAGTGAGTCATGCAACAGCAGTGACCAGCTGACAAAATCTCCGTCGCTCCTACCTCAAGAAGCGCCCGTGACGAAGGAAGAGCGGTTCCCGAAGCGAGGGTCCCTACCCCCTTCACCAAGAGTTGGTTGCCTGTAAAATTATACACCGAAACATCACAGCCGGGGGATTTGACCGCACGCAGTGCCTCATTCTCCCACTTCTTCTGGTTCCCATCCAAAGGAATAAAGCCGCCTTGTGCAGGAGGACGACCGCCTCCATTCAGGGCCATAATGGGAGCTGACAGCTCTGGCGGGCAGCCCGGCGCGGGCAGCCGGCGCGGGCATGCAGGCAGCTCTGCTCCTGTCCCCCTGACAACGGCGAGCCCAGACTCACCCTGCTGCCTGCAAAAGGTTAAACACGAGCCACTTCCCTTCCTTCTATTATCATTTTTTTTAATAACATTGTCTCCATTGTGTCACAGAGGGGCGAAATAATGCAGATTTGTGCTGAGAAGCCCTCCCAGCGGCGCGAGGACGCGACGAGAACAAGAAACCCCAGAAGTGCTGCAGACAGAAATACGAAATGCCATGGCAATGTTTAAGTCATTATCCCAGTATGGGAGGCAGCCACCGCGAGAGGAGCCGGTACGCATGGGAGGGATGCGGCGAGCGAGGGAGGGGGTGAAAGGGAGAGTGCGAAGGCTGGGAGATAACAGCCCGAGGTGGGCCCACAGCCCTGCCCCGTGCTCCTCGACAGGGACCCCTCACGCTCCACGGGAGAGGAAAAAAACGCTTCTTTCCAGGCACAAATGCTGCCGGTGCCTTGTTACCATAAGCGGCAGCAGGGCTGGCGAGGAACAGTGGGCATTCACCTGGAGGGAGAGGCTGCTGGCATCCCTTGGTGGTGCAGCCCCCAGGGACCCTGGGGGTCCCTCCCCAGCGAGGGGTGCTGTGCCCCTGCCCGGGTACCGAGGGGTGAAGCCCCCCGGGAGCCGCCTGGCGAAGGAGCGGGGCTGCTGCGGTGCCATGGCAACGGACCTCCTCTCCATCACACAGATAATTTCTGTGCGGAGAAGCTGTTTGCTGGAGTGTTTTTGAGGGCTTTGAATGCGACTTAGAATTTAAAAAGAGGAGGAAGAGGGTTAACTGCCTGAAAAGGCTGGGGGAGTTTGGGGACAGGCAGAAAAGCCCTTTTCACAGGTATCCTTTGGTGTGGGAGAAAGGTCCGTCCATCAGATGCCTTGAACTTACCAAGGACCTGTCCTGCCACCCTGCATGCTTCGGCTTTCAGATATTCCTGTCATGGTGGGCTTTTTTTGTTGTTTTTAATTTCAGTTTGGGAGGAAAGAAAGGACAAAAGGTACCATCACCCCACTTCTGTATCTACAGAAGAGAGGAGAGGAGAGGAGAGGAGAGGAGAGGAGAGGAGAGGAGAGGAGAGGAGAGGAGAGGAGAGGAGAGGAGAGGAGAGGAGAGATGGGGCAGTAAATTCTAGCTCAGTACCAACTCCCCAGACATGCACCATGAAATCCCATACTCTGCCAGATGCCCAGCCACTGGGAAATGGCTGACCAGCATTTCTAGTCCCCGAGGATATTTCGGTGTGACAAACCCTACGTGTGGCACTGCTCCAGGCACTGGGAGCCATGGCCCACATGGCAGAGCACAGAGTATCTGCTCTTGCCCTCCAGAGCTGTTTTTATTCTGACCATGTGCAGTTCAGTATTGTGGCTGTCCCCCAGATGCTGTTGGTTTCTTTTTGTTTGTTTGCTTTCCTGGCAACAGTCATCGTGGGAGGGGACTTCTGTGGTTCAACAAGTGTCCTGGGACCACAGATCCAAACCCTGCAAATCCACGAGTGGAACAGAAGAAATGCAAGAGATGTGAGAACAGTCCTTTCTTCTCAGTTTGTACATTTTCCAGATGCCAGAACGATCCCAGTTGACTTCAGTCTACTAGTGGCATTAATTGATGAAATCCCTGCGGGATGCAAGGAAAGGGTCATTATTTACCTTTGGTGTGGCTCCACCGACACCAGTGATGGTGTGCCAGGGAGCTGGCACTCCTCTGTCTCTGCTCCTAAGCAGATGCAGTCCCAGGTAACAGCAGTCCAAGCTTCCCAGGCAAATCCGAGAGCACTTAGTCCTCCCCATGAGGGGCCATCTCACTGAAGGATAAACTTCATCTCAACAGCTCATTCAGCCTTTTGCTTTGTTGCCAAAACAGCCCGCAAGCAGGACTGGGAAAGGGGGAAGTGGTGGGACAGGGACAATTAGAGCCAACTGCGGTGGAGGGATTTTGAGTTGATCTCTTTTTTCCCCTTTTAATAGCGCTGTATTATAAATATCACAAAACCACATGTTATCAGACAGAATGAAACAATTATGCTCAGCTTCACAACTATGGGGATATGTGCCTTCGATGGGGCCTTGCACTCTCTGATGTGGACACCTGCTCTCTAGAAATTTGATGGGTGAGCAGCAACTTGACCAGGATGTGGGCCCCAAGAAAACCCCGTAAGTCAGAGCAAATTTTAGTCATGACCAATTGGGTGCTACTGAAGGAAGAACTCATCTCAGTTGCTGAGTCATTTTAATCACACGCAGCTAATGACCTTCTGGGCTGGGGGAGCAGTGAGCCCGCGTGCACTCTTGCAGACGGTTCTGATTTCTTCAGAGGACGCAGCGAGCCCTGGTAGGTATAATGGATATCCAGGCAGCTGGGGCTTAACTCCGACTCTCCTGAGCAGGTTCTGCTAGAAATAATGTCAGTGATTTTTCTGCCCCATTTGCTTCGTGCAGTTGTGGTTTTGCGTTCATTTACTAACAAAGCCCACTTCGGGTCCCCCCACCCTGCCACACGTGCATACTTTCTCTCTCTTCCCTCCCGATGTCAGGAAAGTTTTCCTTGAGAAGGGCTGCTCACAGGCATCCCCCCATCCTTGGCCCGTTATTTATAGGGTACCTCTCTGCAGAGCACAATGCTGGGAGGTGAGTGAGTTATTGTTCTGGGTGACATCATGGAGTGGACTTCATAAGGGGGCTCAGCGGATGGTCTCTGAAGACAGCTGTGAAAAAGGCAGCCCTGAAGGATATGATGGAGTGGGTGAGACATAAATTTCTTAGGACAGGCAGTGAAAAAACGTTTACAGCCCTTCTTTCCTGAGTCTGGTTTCAATCAGAGTCCCAGCCGTTTCATTGATGCTTCGCACTAAGCACTCACTCAGACATACGCTTTATGTGCTCAACCTGCCTTATTTATTTTATTTTATTCCCTTTTTTACTGTTTTTAAAATGCACTGGTACAGGATGGCTTACAGATCCTCAGGCAGCCAGCTCCCATGCAAAGTAGCCACAGACAAAGGCTATCTGCCTGGATATGAATCTGGCTTGCAGACGGGAATCAACTAAGAATAATATTGATAACAGTAATGAAGGAATGGGTTTATAAAACCATCACATTGCAGTCTCAGTCTATAACAAACGTGGTATTAACTTTGACATTCATTAAGGCAGCTTGCCATTTCTTCCAGGCTTAATGGAAAATCTGTCTGTTTAGAAGTGTTTGTTGCAACTGCAGAGGTTAGGGGAATGGATAGGTTACTGATTAGAAAAGCCCTGAGTGCTTGGCTACCCCAAAGGGCATTTTAAGTTCATTCTTGGGCTTCTTGTTCCTATTTTTATTTTATCTCATGTCTTGGGGCAACTCTTTTCTAAATTTGCTGGGTCCAGCCTCAGGCATGCAGCAGGATGGGCTGTCCCCATCTCAGCCCTCGATGTCTGTCCAAACTGCTCCTGGAGACTGTCAGGATGGAGCCTCCACCACTGCCCTGTTGTGGAGTCACCTTCCCAGTCTGGAGAAAGTCCTGCTCGTTGTGAGCCCAAATCTCCTTTGCTACAGCTTCAGCCCATGACTTCTTGTCTTCCTCCATCACAGGTATGGAGAAAAGGCTACTTCTGTATTCTTGCTGCCCAGTTTTATAGATCTGAAGACTCTATCGAGCCTGTCTCTCCCCAGCCTGTGGTGCTGTTGATTAAACAAGTGAGTTCATTCAGCCTTTTCAGCGGGACTTGAATTTCCCCAGCGAGTGACTGCAAGTCCTACAGCTTGGGTGAAATTAAACATCAGGCACCTTCCCTCTGATCAGCAAGTCTCCTGTTCCCCACGTGCCCAGTTCCTCTCTCACAGGCTTGACAGTCAAAATAGCTGTGCCTGGTCTTTGTGTGAGGAGACATGATTTTCACCCAAATGCTCACTATATTCCCAGGGATCCTCCAGTAATATCAGTGCAGCTTTCCTGGGGGTGAGGGAAAGCAGGGCTGTTAATGAAGCTCCCCATGGGCGAGGTGATGCAGAGCCCTTCCACCTCCACTTACCCAAACTGTGGATGCTGCCCACAGGTGTTTGCTTTCGAGCAGGACTCCCCGGCTCCCTGCAGCAAGGTTAAACGGCCTTTTCACCATCCTGAGCTTTGCAAAGCTTCTGCTGCACCAATCCTGGAGCCCACGAGGGTGCGAGAGGAGGCGGCACCTTTCCCAATGCCACCTTGAAGGCAGTCTCGGCGCTCTCCCAGGCTGTGCCATCTGGATGAGCCTTTTGGTATCTCCGCACATCTCAGAGCTCTTGAGCTTAATGGAAAGAATAGGCTTTCAGTTAGTACAGTGAGTTAATCTCTATCTGCCTCCCCCTGTAACGAGCCAGTATTTATCAGCATTCTGTATTTTACATATATGTGCGAGGCATTTAATAAAACCCAGACTGAGGAGATGAAAGATTTATCCGTTTGCCCTGAGAGATGTCCCTTGCGAGGGCAACTTGGGACTCGGGAGCGGAAACCTGGATTGTTTTTTATGGCAGCTGCGTGAAGAGATACAGAGCCTTTGAAGTCCTCCCGGCCTCGCTTCCTCCCGCCTGCCCCCCATGCCACCGGCTCGGCGCAGCGGGGCTCCCCCCTTCCCCCCGGCCCCAGCACGGTGGGGTCACGTCCCAGCCAGGAGAGACAGCTCTGTGGCTAGAGCACGGCCGAGCCGGTGGGAAGGGCACGGAGTGATGCACGGAGGAGGAGGAGGAGGGAGGACGCCAGGCTGGCCACCGTGCCATGCACCGGCTGGCTGGCATGGGCAGAGCTGGCTTAGCCTGCTCCACGCAGCCCCAAAAAGCTCTTAGCAAGCCCTTCTGTTAGAACAATTTTCAGCATAAAATCGTAGCATGGAAACAACTGACTGCCCAGAAGGTGACAGCAGTTAGAGGAGAAGAGCCAGCCCTCCGCCATGCTGACACACTGCCCGAGCCCAAAGACTGCTTCGGCTGGCATGGGACACCCCGTAACGGCACGGCTGGCGTGCACGGCCACCGGGTCATCTCCCTCCTGCCACCCGCTTGCTTGGCTCTCAAATCCTCTTCAGCAAAGCATCTCAGGCCCCAGATGCTCTGCAGCACGGCAAACCACCCCGGACCTGCCGGCGGTAATGCCAAGCTGCCTGCCAGCAGGCTGAGTGATTCAGGCTGTGGGAAGGAGAAAGATGCTTCCCGTTAGGAGCGAGGCGGTGACATTTTGCCCGTAGTCCCCCAGGTGCCCATCTGCAGAAGGGCAGGGAGGCGTCAGGCAGGTGCCAGCCCAAATAAATACGAGGTGAGTGGTCCCCAGGGGACCATCGGGGCTCTGCCAGCGACGCTGGCTGGGCCCCGAGGACGGAGTCGGGAGGAGGGGCACTGTTGGTGCCGTGGTTACTAATGAACAATTTTAATTTCTTCCATAAACAGCTAATAAAGCTCATCTCTCTCTCCTTCTCTCTAATGTACCATTTATTTCTCGCTTTGAAAGGCGATCAAGGAAATTCACACAGAAGAATGGGAGGGGGGATTTGATGCTAAATGTCAGCGCCGCCTGATGAAGCCTAATTCTCCCTCTGAGCAGCTGCAGCAGCATCTTCACGAACGGGGCTCTAAATGAGAAAGAGCCCATGGCTTCTGGCGGCCAGGGGAGCTGACGGCGTCAGAGCCTGCCCTGGGATGCTTCCAGAGCTGATGGCCCACCCCAGGCAGCAATTCTGTTCATTGCAATTATTAGAAAGACTCTCAGGATGGGCATTACTCATTGCTTTGGAGAGGGACTGGGGACTCCTTACTTTACAGGCACAGGGGAGGAGCAATGACCATCCTTTGCCCTTTCACCAGCTCAGCAGCTCCTAGCCCTCGCGTGTTGTGTTTTCTCCCCACCAGCCTGGTGTGCCCATCACCCCCAGGGCTCGGGCTGGGCGCTTGGTGCACGGCCCCTCCGTGCGAGTCAGCCACCTTGTCCACTTCCAGCCAGCTACGAGCTTTGCAAATACCAGTGAAAGACTCAGGAAAATTACTTGTCCTCATGGATTATGATTATCTTTAAAGTTACTGAAGGGTAATTATCATCATGTCAAGAGGCTGATGATAATCTTATGATATCATCCTCACTAGTGGTGGAGAGGAAAAACACAGAGCTAATTACCCAGGAATAACTATACAGTGTTGAACTTGGTATCTCTTGTTGTGCAGGACAGAAAGAGGTTTCCAAAGCCTCTGGAGCTGTGTTTTGCAGGACCAAAACAAAGCAGTTTTCCATGTAAGTGGCTGAACAGTGGACATAATGGAAATACAAGTGTCCTGCTAAGAAACCTGTTAGGCCTGTGATCCATGTGTGAAACGCAGTGCTATATGCACATGGGAACTTTTGAAATATCAAAGACAGATCCCTTTTCATCTCTCAGGTCTGCCTGAGGAAGAGATACTAGACAAATATTTGCACCATTTAATCTAGATTGTCAATTCTTAGCACAAGCACAACAGAGGAAGGAAACACGTGAAGAGGGCACAGGAGGAGATGTGGAGCTTCGGACCCATTCGGCGTTTAAGTGTCCGGGAGGACACCAGTGCATTTCAAATGCAAAAAATACAGCAATATGGAGGCTGTAACGTCCGAAGCCCAGAGAAGTGTTATGGCTTAAAGGACTTGACAGGACTGTGCTCACACTGTAAGTGCTCATTTCTGGTCAGCACAGTGGAAGAGCGATGGAGTTGCACCCAGAAAGGGCCAACACTGAGCACCGGGCTCAGCAGAGTCCAAGGAGAGGCTGAAAAAATGGTGAGTACTTAGCTGCCAGAGAGGGTGATTAAAAAGTATTTAAACTAGCTAGGTGTTATTATAAAGTTAAGCTTGAAGATGTCCTTGCAGCAGCCATGCAGCAGGGAGCGGAGGCCACCACCAGTGATGGGGACGCAATGCGGGGGTCTGCTGGCGGCACGGCCGCGGGGCTGGAGCGTTGCTGGTTTAACCTCCTGCCTCGCAGCCGTTCACTCACACACAGCATTCTGCAGCATGTCTCTTCTGGGCTGAAATTGTCACTGTCTGGGCTGCTTCTAAGACCATTTCGGTTATTTTACTGGGGAAAGGATGAAAAACATTTTTCACTTGTGTTATAGCCCTCCCCTGAATCTTTTCATTTGTTGTTTGTTTATTCTTCAGTGTAAAACTCTGAATTTGGGAAGTGATGCTGATTGCCTACGGCTGAACATCCCTCCCTGTGATATTCATGCCGGGTGTATCTAACATCCATCAAACATCATAAGTCTGGTCCTGATCTTTCTATAGAAAGATCTATAGATCAGATACAGATTTCTGTAGATCTTTCTGTAGAAAGATAGAGGGCATTCAGAGGACCTGAGGTATTTGAACGGCCAAATACTTGTTCTGCACAAGTGTGTAACCATTCCTTAAATCCACAAGGCCCCATCAAGCCTAATGCAAGTCAATTTAAAGATGTCAGAAAACTGTGGATCAGATCTGTGGCAGTTTTAAGTGGCCTTAGGTTATATAAAGTAAGCAACTGTCATTCACCAGTTTGAGTTATTTCACAGTTCGTGTACAGAAGAGCTGGGGCGTACTTGCTTTGTAATATTCAAGACACAAATGATAAAGCTGAGAGAAGTCTGTAAATAATTTTCTGCTAGTATTAGCTCAAAAGTTTTAAATGGTTCCTCCAGCTCCACTTGAGCATTTCAGCTCCCTTTTGGGGAACTTTAAAGCTGCTTTCACTGGCATGGATATTCAAAAAATCCTAAGGTCTCCTACCAATGTTTTGTGTCTGAAACACACACATATATACCCACACATGCACACACAGAGCCAGGGTTCACAGCCTTATATGTTTGTCCCATCCAATCTAGCGCTGTTAATGGATGCAGCCCAGGTGGGACCTGGGGAAATCCAGGGACAGAAGAGACCATCCCAAACATGCCTGTACCATGCTCTCATGGAAACAGCATTCTGCCTGCAGACATCCCATAGACTGAAAAGGAAGCAAAATTTGTCAGGTGAATTTGTCAAGCAGTGGTGATAATCATTCATTTAGCCTGTAATGACATGGCACTTACTATGTAATAACCTGGATATTGCATGGAAATTACCATGTAATCCAATGCTCGGTAGTTGCCATATTGTCCGTGGCTGCATGGTAATTTGTACCCTCTCATTTAAAGCCCTGAAACTGCTATTATTATGGCAACAAAGCAGCAGATTCAGTTTGCCAAAAGGAGGATCTCCAGAGGGATGTTATGAATAATTAGGCAGCCACGGTGGTTTTGGATAACATCTTTACCATAACTCCATTAACTAACAATTGATTGCTTTCCTAGCTCTGACTTGCCTCCAGTCCTTCCTACCCAGAACTCTGGTATCCCAACAGTAAAGACGCAGCTCTGCAAGGGCAAGCAGATCAACAGCAAGATAAGTGCTCCAGGAGTATGAGCCTGAGAAGCGGCATCCCTGAAGAGGTCAGCAGCTCAAGCAGGCCAACAGTTACTGAAATGCAAAAACTTCTGTAGAAATGTGGGGTCACTGTTCAGCTGGTGTAGACTGGTGCTTTCTCCTGATTTTGAAGGAACACCTCCAGCAGATGCTGGTGGAGAACCTGGCACAAGGCTTGATTGGCATTAGGGACACCCAAGCGCAAAATGCACTGGCACAACCATTACACATCTAGTGGGTTCAAAATCGAGGCAACCTTCTCTCGGCCAATATCCAGGTTCAAATACCATCCTCAGAGCTCTCTGTCCCCAAAAAGCTCTTTTATAACTTACAGACGATCACTGAGCATGGTCCAAAGTTGACCCTTGTCACCTTCAGACGCACATCCTCAACTTTGCCTTTGGCGTGATAAATTGTGGTTCACTGTAGTCATCATTGCACTGATAATGTGTTATTTTTAGATGGAAAAAGTATGAGGTCAGAGTTAATGTTTTGCATTTGTCAACGGGAGGAAGACATGGCCCGCGCTGCCCTCCTGCACTCTCACTCATCCCCTGCCCCTCATAATCCTCCTGACCCACTGGTAACCCCCTCCCACAGATGCCTCCCCCAGGCAGCTCGCCCTCCTCCCGGAGATGCTTCGCTTGCCAAGGGGCTGGGCAGCAGCCCTGAGGTCCCCCCTCTGCCCGCTCCCCTGCCCCTTCCCGGCACCGGGGCTCTCCACGCTGGGTAGCTCAGACCCTGCTCCTCTTCCTCGCCTCCGCTCTGGCTCCCAGAGCCAGCACATCAGGCTGGCCGGCATTGTCTTCCTCTGCTTTCCCTTGGAGGTTATGATCTATGGAGGAGCAGCTCCTCTTGTGTTGTTGTTTGCTATATAAACTTTTAAAATGGCCTGTGCCTGCGACGTGAGAGGGATGAATGTGTGTGGGAGGTTTGCAGTTTCTAGTGATTGAGATTCTTTGGTTGGAGAAGCCTAAACAAACACCATAACCTCAGGGGAAATTCTGCAAAGTTTTAGTTTTAAGTGTTTCCTCTAACAAAATAACTGTTCGACCTAGAAAGCTACCAGAAAGCATTCCTTTGGCTGGCGGAGGCTTTGAGAGCTGAGCCTGGAGATGGAACTCAGGCTTTAAAGTGTGAGCGTAGAGAACTTTATCTCTACCTTGAGCACATATCGGAAAGTGCTCCTCACTATGGACTCACCTCCTTTTTACTTTCCACCAGGGTAAGTCAAGGAAAATTCACCTGTCATAATTTCCCCTATTGGAGGACATTGGATTCTATAGGATCACACTTATAAATGTCGCAGGGTAAGTGTAAGGATGGGGTGAGCCGTCTTGAAAAGGGGAGAGGCTCAAATGTGAATGCTGATCCATCCTGCACCTGGACACCCTCATCTGGTGATAGAAGGGCTGTCCTCAAGCCCAGTCACTTCTCTCAGCCTTTTTTAATTTGTCTCATCCATGGTTTAATTTTTTTTCAGAAAGAAAAACCCATTGCTGACCTGCTTAAATATCTCTAAAACTACCACTTTTAGAGCCAAAAAAAAAAAAAAAAGAAAAAGCTTTAGTGAGTAGCAGATGTGCCAAAATGGAGAAGTAAGCAAAAGTATGCTTTTAACCTCAAAACTGTTTACTGTGTAAGACTGGAACGAAACCTCAAAGTGGGCTCTAGCTCTGCAGTCCACCCCATGCACCCACCACTTGCCCTTCCCAGTTGGTGCTGGAGGAAGTTTCCCACTGCAGATGAGCTGGGCTGAGCCTCGATGCTGGGAGGCACACGACTGCTCTCATGTCCAAGGAGCACCAGAAAAAAAAAATCCCAGCTTGGGGAGTGGTGGCCATCGGATGCTGAGACTAGTGACCTGAATCAGCAGCAGCATTTCATGCTGAGCAGCAGGACGCAAGTGCAGGAACCATGCAGGAGAAGACCTCCTCAAGTGCCCAACAAAAGATTAGTGTAGGAAAACCCCTTGGTTCCTTCCCTGGGGTTGGACCCAGGAATCACAGCATCTCCACTCAGCCCTGTGGCTTTTTTAGCAAGAACAGACTCTGCACCCAGACTGGCTTCTCTCATAGGAAGCTCTGCAACCACCAGTAATTGTATTTTGTCAAGTGGTTTAGAAAAGCAATCCACGTTTATTAGCCATCTGGATTAGAGAAATGGTGTTCTTGATTCTAACTGCCAGCTTAGCCAAGGCATTATCAAAGAACAGAATAACTTATCACATTCCTCTCTTTCCATGTCATGAAGAAGAGTTTGTTTCCCTTGCACACTTTATTTACTTCTGTTTGTTGTATGTCTCTCAGACAAATCACTGTTGAATTCAGACTGGCCATTTGACTCCAGGTTACAGCACGAGATACAGATCTCTCCAGTGCTGTCCTTTCCTCATGTCCTTACAGAAGGATGAAGAAACAGACATGCACAATCAACATGAATTTTACAAAATCACCTCAAGCTAATTGTGAAAGCTCATTAGAGAAACGAACGGGGGGGATCCTGCTTATTGTAAATCATCTCCCTGTCCTCCTCCCACCCCTTTTCATGGTCCTAGTCCAGAGACAGGAATCTTCCTCTTTACTTTGATTGTATTAATCTGCTTCATTTTTATTCTGTCAACCCATCCAGCAGGAACATGGAAACACAAAATGCTCTGTGGACAACATGCACAACACTGACAAAATTATCCATGTTTTAGCTGGAGATTTTTCAGAGCTACTTTATTCCGAAGTGAAGGGGCTCCTACATCCCTCCCCACCCCTTTCATTGCGCAACACCCAGAGCGTTCCCCAAGCTTGGGAACCTGCTGCAGTTGCTCACCCAGAACCAATTTCCTCGGGAGCTGGGGTGCTGATGGGTCCCATGAAGACACCTGCCTCCGTGAGCGCTTTCCAGGCACAACGACCTGTGTTTGATTGCTCTGTGAGCCAGGTTACTAGGGACCTGCTGTTCACTCCACCAAACCCCATACTTATTCCCATTCCCACGGGGTTTTCCCTTAATTGAGCTGCTGACTGCATTAACTTGGGGAATGGAGTATTGATTCAACAGCCTACTGAGACGAGGAGCTGAGCTCAGGCCTTTGCTATTTACGGAGACTTGCATCGCGGTAGGAACTTTCCAAAATGAGGACACACATGAGCTCATTGTGATCATTATTTCCTTGGAGGGAGAAGAGAAACCCTTCCATCTTCCTGCCACACCTGGAATAAGACAGAACCTCTAACTGCAGTTCACGGCTTTGCCTCCCTCCTTCCACCTGCGTTCACATGCATTTCCAGCATCTAACAGCACTCGTAGCAGTGCCGCAGCTGAGGGGAAGGGAAATGTTCTTTCTCGCTGACATCTCTCGCAGTTGCCCGGTCCCTGACACCCAGAGGGCTGGGTCACATCTGGAGGAGCAGCTGCAGGACAGCTCAGACCTGGCAGCAGCCCTGCACCCGGCGCTGGCCCCTGTGCCAGACCCACCCGGAGGGAGCACCCATCTCTCTTGCTGCCTTTGCAGCTCAGTAGAGTTTTCCACATCGTTTCAATAAAAGTCTTGAAATTATTAAGTCCAGGCAATTGCTAGAAACCAGCAGAGAAGAGATGTGGGAAGGGAAATTTGAAAATAAATGAAGTCTTCTAAGGCTAAAAAAACAAAACAAAATAAAAATACAAGCACGTGCAAGGGCTCGAGCCAATGGGGATATTCCTACAAGTAAAGTTATTCTTAATCAGGCGAACCTCATAATGCTTCTAAAACAGCGTCTGATAGATCATTTCCTCAGAAGCAGCAGCCTAGCATGGAAAACATTGACATTTCCAGGTTGTCCAGCAGTGACTTTGGAGCCAGGAGTCCCACAGAGCAACCCCGTCCCCACCTGTCAGAAAGGGAGACTTTGTCACGGCAAAGCAGCTGTACGAGACACCCCAGCTCCTATGCTGGATGGGATGGCTGGCGTGTTCAGACTGCAGCTCCCATGGGCTGCATTTCTAAATTAAACTATTGCCATGAGTAAGCTTTTCCCAGTACATCTTTCTTTTCAAGACGGGAGCGGGGGGAAGGAAGGAGAAACCCCGTGCACTTTGTAACCAGCCCTAATGGCTACATGTCATCATTTACTTCCTTGAGTACATTCACATACGCGCGCACGCAAACTCCTGCAGAGCTGCCCTCAGACCTGCTTCTTTCTCTCATTAAGGCTGGGATCTGCTCTGAAAGTATCACCCAGAGCAGTAACGGGTGAGCGACAGATCACCTGCAGCATCACTTCAATCACTGCAAATTTTTGGAAGTCAACTGAAGAGTCTTCTCTTTCCACAATCTCAGGCTCTGAAAACTTAGGCTAGAAATTTTGTTCTAGCTTTCTTTGGGAAAGTTAAAAGATTTCTCATTTATCTTCTGTTTGGAGGAAAATAAGACAAGACTATTAGAGCTGGCTGCAATACAGAATTCCCATTCAGCCAAAAATATCACTGTTTCAGAGTTTTCTTTCATCCCATATTTGAGCAACAGTGTTAGCAGCTCCAAATTTCCAATGAAATAAAAATTCCAAACTCCTGCTATAAACACTGAAAAGCCTTCTCTAAATATTTTGCTTCAATGAGGCTAAAGTGTTTCGCTCAGTGTTACCATGTAATAAACTCCAGCATAATATAAGACATTCAATGATCTTGTTTCTCAATGACAAAGCCAGAACATGATGCTCTGGCTGAGGGACCTGGCGTGCTCCCATGGGGTGTCACAGAGGCCGTGAGCGCTGCCGATACCCCCACTGCTTTCTGACTTCTCCCTTGGGTTTGATCCTTTACTTTTGAACTTTTACACAGAGGTTTTGTTTCCTCCAGGGACATGGAAAGGCACCTTCAGCTGGTGGTGGGTGAAGTAGATGCTCTGCAGACCCCTCTAATTTAGCACACGTTGCAGGGTTGCATGCTGCCAAGGCAGTAGATCTAAAGACCCAGGAGCTCTACCCAGTCCTACAAGTGGGGAGGGGGGGGTGGAGAAAAGCATCCCACTGAAAATGCTCTGACTTCCTCTGGGAACAGCTTTTGCAAATGTCTGAATGAGTCATATTGTGAGGAATGGGGCAGGCAGAGAGAGCAGATAATTGGGAATGTTTCCCATGAGGCAGATGCCTGAAATGTGTGCAGAGTGCATGCACTGTGCAGACGCAGAATGTGTAGCAAAAATGAGAATGAAGTTGGCTGTATTATCTTGAAAATAGTTTCATTTCCATTTCAATTCCAGGTGAGGGAGGAAAGTCAGCACCTTTCTCATTTCAGCCAGTCTGGGTCTCATCTTACTTGTGAAAGTTAAAGTTCATCCATCACCCATGCCCTGAGGGCTGCGTGCCAGACCAATTATTCATACTTAGCAATGACTTGCTCCATGGAGAGCCCCAGTGAAATCAATGGGGTGGCTCAAAGAACAAGGTGCTACGCAAGCCGAGGGAGAGCAGCAGGCTCTGCCCTTCAGTTTATTGTGCTAATTCCCACAGCTTTCCTATTGATTTACATGAGCATTTCTCCAGCCCGAGGATCTCGGGGTGAGGCTGCTCTCTGTGTGCATGTTTGTGTGTGCTGATATTTTATGGCTCCATTTACACATCAGGCTTCCTATTCTCAATTTTTCAGTGCTATCGCTAATCCTGTTTAATCAAGTCTTCCTTTGATTAATGAGGACAAGCGTGGGGTGTCAGCAGAGTCAAAGGGCAGCCGGTCCTTCTGTGAGCGTGTGGAAACACTGGTCGCAGCAGGAGCAGACAGATGCCAAACCACTTTAAGGGAAATAATTTGATAACAGAAAAAAATTTAGATACAAGAAAACTTCAGAAACTAGAGAGCAGCAGGACACCCTCCAGGGGATGTCTGCACTGTCCCTGCTGCCCTTTGAAACGCTACGTTTGGGATAAAGCCTGAGGAAAGGCGTGGGAGAAAGCTACATCACATGGGCGTAAAGCCACATTTCCAGCAAACTGTCCTGTCAGCCCTGACGGGCTTGTGCGGGTTCCCAAATCGGCATAAACAATCTCCTCGGCAAAACACCGTCCTGCTGTGCCTGCACCTGCCAGATGTGCTCTGCTCTGCTGTTTAATTGCCTTTGCCTGGAGATGCCGATGGAGAACTGGTACCTCTCCTCCACACCGTGCAGAGCTGTGGGCACACAGGCGCTGCTCCCGGGCACGGCTCCTGCCAGCGACCGCGGGGAAAAGCTCTGCTTTCTGCTTCAACCTTGCGGCCCTCCCGCATGAGACTGTCACCCGGCATTTACATGGAGCTCTGACATGGGCCGGTCACTGTCACGCAGCACTACGAGGTGTAAAACTAAGCCACCGCGGAGATGCTGAACTGGGCAACAGAACTCACACGGTCACGTTTACCAAATAAATATCACCAAAGTTGTGATTGCTTAACAGCCTGCTCTCACTGTACAGTGTGCGTGACATTTCTGACTGCCTGTTCTGCTGTCTAAGAGGACATTATCCAAAAAACAAACCCTCACATTTATCCAAAGCACTGTAATTTCCCTGCAGTTGCCCAGAATGTCATATTAGTTATTATTGTTATCATCTGCTTTATCATAGCATGCAGTTACAACACGCACCAGGACAACATTGACCCGGGGGCTGCCCAGAGCAAAAGATGGCTGATACCTCCAGATTATTCCACTCTAAATACGAGGCAGGAGGGCATAGTTGGATAGAAAGAAAAGAAGCAAGGAGAGAGCATTGCTCCCTGGGCCAGGCAGCAGTCAGGGATATCTGCACCCATGTTTTGCATAGCTGGTGCAGCAGAGGAGGGACTTGAAGAAGCACTATCTGATAATCTCTGGGAACCTTCTCCATCTGAGGGAAGATGAAGAAATACAGGGTTTGCAAATGTAGGCAGTGAATGATAAAAGCTGGTTATCGCAGGTTGGAAGAGGCAGAGCTGACCCTGCACTTCTGTCTGAGAGAGTGATGGGGGTGCAGGGGGGGAGTTGGAAAAGGAAAAGTGATCCAGTGAGGAAAAGGAAAGCTATGGTTGGCTACAGTCCCAGTGAAGGGCCAGAAAAATTATCTTGGTAACAGCCTTCTGGATGGATATTAGCAGACTACCCTCCCATTTGTTAAGGCTTGAGAAAAGGATGTGTCAAGAAACAAGTCATGAAAAGATAACAGCCTGGAAGCCTCAGCTGTGGATGGACAGGCAAGGTCATACCTTGGAGTTATGAAGTGAGACGCAGAGGTATGCTGGATATGCAGACCTGAACCAGGGTCTGAGTCAGAGACGATGCCCAAGTAATGAGGGCGAGCGCTGGAAAAAAGGCTGAGGTAGTGCATACCTCCTGCTTCTGGGAGAAGAAAGGCAAAAAGTGCCTTTATGGACGGTAGGTCACTGATAAGAAGGAAGACCCATTTTACCATAGGCAAAGTTTCAGTCTACTGAGAACATACGCAGGTCTTCACGGGCCATGCGCTGAATGTCTGATTTCCTCTCACTTTCCGCATCGTGCTCAGGTCTCCAGCCTGGTCCTCACCGTCTGTACTTCTCCTGCCTGCCTTCACCTCCGCACGCTCCCCACCGTGCCCCGTGCTGCTCTCTTGTTACTGCTCTCCTTCCCCTAAAACCTTTTCCTTGTGCCACCCACCATGCATGGACGCTCTCTCCTTTCTTCTTTCCTGAAAACAACCATAGGCAAAACTGTGAGCGAGACAGCAGTTCAGGTTGCTTCCCAGTGAGAAAAATACCTGTCCCAGCAGGAGCCTGACCCTTTCAAAGTGCCTGAAGATTCTTGCTTGGTGTGAAGCAGACTGAGAAGACACTGAGTGAGAACGTGGCTCCTCTGAAGTCGGTAGTAAAAGCCGTTTTGCCTTCAGCAGGGACGGATGTTTACCTGGAAGAAATATTTCTTCCCCTGAGTTTTGTACAGCACTCATCAACCCTGAAGCGTGAGGCAAATAACAAATAATAATATCACAGGGATTTTTTTTTTTCTTTCAAAAGAAATCTCTGCTTGGCTTCATTGGGAGCTTTGCTATAGGTGCAGAGCAAACTAGATGAGTGCTAAAAGCAGGAGGTTTTGCTGTGCTGGAGGGAAGGCAAGACAACACCACCTCGGCTCCCCCTGCATTCCCCCCTTTGCTCTGACTCTCACCCTGTAACCTGGGAGAGCAGAACAATTCACTGTTAATCACTGATAGTTCATCAAAAGCTGGTGGCTTGTGTTTCCAGGTGATAATGGGATTGCACAGAGCGTCTTCATGGCCGGAAAAGCAACTGCACGGACCCCCCCCCTTGGCATTGTGGCTCCCTGTTGTCTCCCCCTGGGCTCGGGGGGGATGTGGAGGAGCCAGCACGGAGGCGATCGGTTCCTGCGTCACCTGTGGCCAGCTTGGGTTGTCATCCCCAAATCTTTGTCCCCTTGGCAGTGGGATGGCGTAGGAAGGGGAGCAAGGAACCACCTTGATTCTCAGTCATCAACCTGAGCCGGGGACAGGCAGCAGACAGGGAAATCGTCTTCCAACTTGTAAGCAGAGCACATTTTCACCCACCAGCCACTGAGGAGGAAGCAATGTGGAACCAGGAGCTGTTACAGCGATGATAGTATGTCTTTTCCCCTTGCAGAATCACTTTCCTGACCGTAATCACACTTTAATGTTAAATCGGAGGTGGTGTGAGCTCTTGATTTCACAGCACTGCTGCATTAGTATGCAAGTATGAAGCACACAGCAGAAATGTTCTTGCTTGCAAAGAGCACTTGGATAGAAACATTAAGGAGGGGAGTGGTACAGTTCTATTAATTGGAGTGTTTTTATTTATTTCTACTTTATTCTTGCTCAAAGCTGGATTTACAGAAAAGTTTAAAAGCTGCTAAACCATTGAGCGTTCAAGCCCTTCTTGATGTGTACATAGCTGGCAAGAGCAAATACACAGCCTTATTATTGTTTCCTTTGTCTTCCCACCCTTCATTCTTTCTCGTTACTCTTATTTGTTGTGTCTGATCTCCTGCTAAAGGGCTGTCTCTTGCTCCATATTGCTACAAAGCTGAACACAGGGAACGCTTTCAATTTTAAAGAAGTCCCTGAATGTTGCCTTAGTAGAAATAATAAATAATAACTTTGAGAGTTCGTATTTAGCTGGGCTGAACATGTGTTTGCTTGTTTGCTTTTTAAAACAAAGCTTATTTTCATGCCCCATGGAGGTAGATTTCTTTTAAATGGCCCCAGAGCTTTTCCTTTCCACCCGCCCATCCGCCTCCCCGGCTCGCCCCTCTCCCTCGCTGTGTCCTGCTCCCCCCGACTGCTCGTGGGGGACCTTTCCAAAAGGCTTCTTTCCCCCTCAACCCCTTTCTCAGCTCAGATCTCATCTGTGACCACTTTTGTCCTTTGCCAACTGGGATCTCATAATTTCTCCTTCCCAGTACTGGTCCTGCTCCCTGCGAGCTCCCGTTTCCACTCACTGCACAGTTTCAGTTCTTGGGGACTTTGGGAGGTGGCTGGAGGCTGCACAAAGGATGCTGCTGTCCCACCAAACCTTCATGGGCTCACACCTGAGCTGCAGGTTAGCTCAGCATCCCGTTCCCATCCTGCCGCCCGGAGAAGGCGAGCCCGGCTGGGCTCCTCCAGGCTGGGAAGCTTTTAAGTCACTATTTCATTCTGCGTTTCCTCCTATGTCCCAAAGAGAGCACTGACATTTTTTCAGCTTGAGATGTTGCAAATCAGTTCAGCCCCCGAGAGGGCCAGGCTTTCTGCAGGGGTCGGTGTTTTGAAATGTGAGGACAGCCGGCCAAATACTTGGGTCCCTGCATCATCCTGCCCTTCCCTGTGGTGGGACACGGCCGTTCTGCAGAGCAACCGCTGCTACTTCCCGGCTCTGCCCTGTGTCGGCCAAGGGTCCTTGGGAGATGTGCGCGATGGGGCAGCCCCTCCGTCCCCCCGTTACTCAGTAACTCAGAGCATCTCAAGATAAAGAGGATGCTGAGAGGTCACCGCATCCTGCTCTGCGAGGACCTTCGTGGGTACCACAGCCTGAACACACCGAAACAGCCAAACTGGTGTGCATCCTCTTGCCATCGTGCTTGACGGAGCTGCGGGGTGGTGGGTGTGCGGCATGCCGACGGGGTGCTGGGAGGGGAGGAGGGGATGGGGATGCAGAGAACCCAGCTGTCTGCTGTTTCTTATAAGCAGCGGGTGAAAAAACCTCAGTTTTTCCTAACTGGGAACATTTGCCTTTAATGAGCCTAAGAGCTTTTTTTTTTTTTCCTCTTGCTTTATATTTTCAGGGAAGCGGGGAATGGAAAAAGGTTCTTTTCTAATAAATAAAATATCAGACACTTCTCTGGGTGTCGGATTAACGCCCCTGCCCCTGTGCAGGCACCACCAGCGAGCACAGACCCTCGCACTAGCCGCTAGTCTGGACCGAGTCTGCTTTCCGCCTCTGTGTTCATGATGCCCCTTTGCTCCCCCTTCTCCTCCCCAAGCTCCCTGAGCATCTTCCCCGTCCTCGACCCCTCGTCGGGTGCCCTGCCTCTTCTGGGGGTCCCCGCGCCCCCCCCAGGTGGTGCTACCGCAGTCCCCGCTCCAGCCATGCCAGAGCATCCCTGACATCGTGTGTATGCCCCAGCCTGCCTCTACCTCACACCAAAGGGACCCTCTGAAGCAGGCTAGCTTTTAAATACATGAGAGAAATTAAACCAGTATGGTCGCGCTCAGATTGCTTTCCTGTAGTTAAAATGTATGGCGGATCTATTTATTTTTGTGCCATAAATTTGCCACATAAACTCAGGTCATTTTGGTTCATTCTGTAGCTATTTTAATGTATTTATGCATTAGATCTGACCATGATGCTGCTGGTCAGTAGCATGGGAATATTATTCTGTATGGGAACAGATATGCTAGATCTACCAGAAAGTAGATCTTTCAGTCTGCAGACAATACCAATATTTATTCTGGATTTCCATAAAAAGCTAAAATTTCCAGTGAAATAAAAATTCCTACAAAATTCTTTCATCTTAAACTAAAAGTTCGTTTTAAAAAGGGAAAATACTTTGGTCTAGCTACAGGCAAAAGCTTAATTTTGGTGATACCAGAGCATGTTAATAAGTACCAATAAAACAAGTACACGAAATATATTAAAAAAATTAACTATTTTTCTGTCACATAAAATTGAGAGCGTGAACCAAGAAAACAACTCCAGTGTGATTCACGCTGCAGACCAGGGGAATGCCAAGGAGAACAAACGTGTGATGAGGAGCGAGCTGCTCTGGTGCAGCTCCAGGATCCAGCGGGATCAGCTGTGCTGGCCGGAGGAGAGGGTGGATGCTGCGGCGGGGTACGGTCTGCGTGATGGACTGTTTGTTTGAAAAATCTCTGGCCCAATTTTGTCCACACTCTGCCAGAGGGTGTTGAGGTCCCCCACGCCTCTCTTAACGTTCCTCTGTCAACACCTCATCTCCCAGGGCTTTGGCCAGAGCATTTTCCCTTCAGCCTGAGGTCTGATACTAGAGGAATCCAGACCCCCACAGCAGCTGAGGACGGGGCAGTCCCGTGGATGGGCTCCACAGGAGACTTTATTGGCATGGCCAACATGCATTTAGCAAACCGTAAGCTTCAAGGCTGAGCGCACAGCAACATATTTAAAGTGAGTGGTTAATGATTAAGCGTGACCTCCAAAGGAAGGGGCATGATACATTTCAAAAATTGCATTAAATGAGACATATTGAAATATTGGTGTTACTTTCAGGAATTGATTGATTTATTTCAGACCAAAGTCACAGCTCTCAGTTTACTGAAATTTTCATTTGATGATAACAGATCTTTCGTCCAGGATACTTCTCCGTCAGGGTTCGATCTTCCTTTTGGATCAGGGTATAGACCAAAATCTATCTGTGTGCCTCCAGTGACAGCATCCAGACCTTCACATTTCCTTTCATGCCCTTGCTAGGTCCCCATGACACTGTTACCCTACAGAGCAAAGACAAGTGTCCCACTTTTATATAAAAGAGATTTAAATGTGAACCAAGACACAGCCTTTGAAACCCCTGGCTCTGGGTTAGTTCAGCTCTGGATTAAGTATAAACTTGGTGAATTCTAGACTGACTCTTCCCATCATGGCTCTAGGGATGGTGAGGGACCCCTTGTAGTGACATGAAGTGTTTCCATACCGTGCTCACTCTACAATCCTGTTCCTTGCTAATCTAGTTGATATTTTATCCAGTAATATATGTTAGTACAAGTATCATCTATTCTTAAAATATATGCTAGCTAGATGTCTGCATTGGAGAGCCAAAGTCTAATTTTGGTGCTACAGTGAGAGGGCCACCCTGCATGCCCAAAGCCCAGGTTTGAACTAGCAGGAGTCACTGAAGATGCTGAAGGGTGCCAGGTTTTTTTAACACTGCACAGTGGGTCTTCACCCTGTGCAGGAGGTGGTCTGGTGAAAGGGTTTGGTGAGCATCAGCATGGTCATAACCCAGCGCAGGTGAGGTCCAGCTCATGTCCTCCTCTCTGCCTGTGGGTAACAATCAGAGCATCACCTCCACATTAGTTAGGGGAGCCCGAACAGGTCATGTACCCCGTGTCGGAGTTGGTCCAGACTTCCAGACTACCATGTCTATGCAACTGGCTGGTACGCAGTTGCTCATACAGAGGAATGCAATACTGTATTAGTTCCCGAGAGCAACGGCTCTGGGAAGGCTCGTATGCGTCTGAGGTTTCCAGTTGGACATCATTTTTTATGTGCTCCCAATCCTTGTTGCACAACCGCAATTTCTTGGGCTGGCGATGGCTGGTCAGCCCCCTCCCCACTCCCACGCCGACCCCGAGGCACCGCAGACAATGCAGCCCACTGAGTTTTATCACCAAGGGAAAACACTGGACCCCGTTCAAGCAATGCAGAGGCCTTTCTAAGAAACAATTATTATTATGGACAACAGCTGGGCTCAGAGGAGAGCTTTGCCCGCAGAATTCAGAGGGAGTTGCTCTACCAGACTGCCATTATTTTGTGCCAGATCAATCTTTCAGTTGAAAATAGGGAGACACAAAAGCTAGGCAGACAGTGTGGTGACATTCCCTGTAAAACAAGACCTTGGAGACTAAAATACGTTGTTTAGTGGCCATCCTTATGCCTTCACACACAGAGACCACACCAGCTCGTGTCACGCTTTGGAGACGGACGGGGGAGTGATGGCATCTTGTGCTCAGCAGACTTTCCTGTCTCTCTGGTTCAAACTGGTATTTGTCTTCCCATCACCCTACCCACGTGCTCGGCCCCATTTCCCAGACTATTTGTGGAATGAAATATTGTTGCTATCATGGTTTACATGCTAGGAGAGAGGGAATGAAAAGAAGCGAGGTAGGGAGGGAGGGAAGCGAGGAGGAAACAAAGACAGCATTGTTATCTCTTCCAAAAAACTGCAGACACTTATTCAAGGCAGAATGACTAGTTGGGGTTGTGGTTTGCTTTTACATATGTGTTTAACCTCGTGAAATAGTCAACAGCCTGGAAAGAAAACACTACACTCAAAGGCAGAGGCTGCCCAAGGCTCCCAAACCCTCCGCCTGATTTTCCAATTTGGGGCGCTTGGCTGGAGCCCAGCCTCGATCCCTGGGATGCGACGGCTTCTGGATTCAGTGGGGCGAAAGAGTCCCCCATCCCCAGACAAAGGCATCTTCCCACTGTCCAGCAGGAGCCGCACATTGGGCTTATCAGGCTCCTGTCTTATCAGTTCCTAGCAGATGCTACAAGACGATTTGTCATCCAAACCTTGGCATGCTTCACTCCAGCCAAGCAGCCGCAAGAGCCAGAAACTGGGGGGAAAAAAGAAAGGAAAAAAAAAAAGGAGTGGAACAATGCAGCGAAAAAACACAAATTCTGCAACATCTAAATGTGAAAGAGAGAGTGAGCATGCTGTGCTGCTGTGCCAACTTTCCAGGGTTTAGAGCACAATCTTTTCTGTGGTACCACCGCTCATGATTAAGTTTGCCTGACACTTCCCATCAGGAGGCTCTGCAGTCACTCGTGCAGAGCTTTGCCAGACTTGAATCAATTGGGCTGAAATTTCCCATGTTTGGTATCTGCCTGAGGCAGAAGCTGAGGAAACAATCCACTCCACACGGCACAGCCATTTCTGAGAACATGGGTACAGAAAAACACTATGTATTGCTATTAAAAAAAAAAAAAGAAACCAACTCAATTTCCAATTATATTTATTTTATCTTATTGAGAAGTTCTTGCTCTCCCATGACATGGAACAGATGCTCAGCATTTTCCAGAAGCAGCTCTGGTTGCAGAGATATGCCTTTTGCTTTTTCTGTGGAAATCTGCCCCAAATTTGATTGACTTGAAGTGCCTCTGAAAAAAAAATAATCACAGTTTACGGCTCAGCCAAGGGTATCTCCCTTCCCATGGAGACCACTCCATCCTTTCCCACTTCTTAGGTTGGCGCTGGCTGCAGGAGGGGACAGCAGCTGGATTTGGGGACGGGCAGGAGCAGGTGGGGACACAGAGTGGAGAGGGGATAGTAGGGAAGAATGAACCCAGGACTGGAGGCATCATAGGAGGAACCTGTTGTATTTTAGGGGTGAGAGCGGCAGGAAGAGGATCTGAGACTGGGACGCCACGGGGGAAACACTGCGGGAGGTGAAGGCTCTTGGAGCAGAACCCAGGCAGGCGGGAGACCCCGAAGCGAGGCTCTGACCTGGATGCTGGGGTACCGACAGGATTGGTGCAGACCCCTGCAAAGCATCCCAGGAGGAGGGAGAGCACAGGGAAATGGATAATGTTCCTTTAATCTTTTGGGGCATAATCAGATTAACAAAAGTGACTGAGCATCATGCCTACTCATTTTTTTTTCCTTTCTCTATCACACAACCCATAGTAAGAGCTATATTTAGCTTTCTCATTGCTAACTACAGGGTGTCAGTGGCTTCTTTTTTCCCCTCCCGTGATTCAGCCGAGTGCAATTGTTCATTCAAGTGGAAGTAGGAAAATGTAGACACAGCACAGAGGGGTGCTGAGCCCATCCCCTCCCGCAGCCCTGCCCACACTCCTGCCTTGGAGAGGAGCCGTCGCCTTTGCCTGGCTCCCGTTTCGCCTCCCCCGGCTCCGGAGCCCCCCGCTTCGAGGCTGATGAGCACAGACTTGGCTCTGAGCCTCCTGCACAGACACGCTGCCACGTGGCTCGTCCCTCCGCACTGGGCCACGCTGGGGACAACCGTGACAACATCAGCTGGAGACGATGAGAATTGGGCAGAGCAGGGCTTTGGAGCCACTCTCACTCATTTTAGACGAGAAATTCCATCTGAACTTGAGGAAATCCGCACTAACTAAATTTTCGCTGAAATTATTATGTTTCCACAAAAGGTTTTGATTTCCACGCATCAGCATTTTTCAACAACAACAAAAAAAACACACCCCGCTTTGTTGAAAAATTCCTCCTCCATTGAAAGGAGATCGCCCAGCTCCTCGGCGTGCCCTGCCCGCGCAGAAACCTCCGGCTGAGCCACGACGGCCGGGCGACGGCAGGGCTGGGCTGGCACCTGCCCTATCCCTTGCCCCACATTTCAGGGACCGGAGTCCTAACGCCATCACATCAGAGATTGCCTAATTGTTTTACCCTCACTAATATTTGCTGGGGATGCCTAGCAAACCCCTGAACCGCAGAAGCCCCGGTTTGCAGTCCTTGAGGAAAAGCAACTTCAGCTTGAATAAGCAGCTTATGGGCCGGGACCACTGACCATATGGGGTTGTGGCCATTTGCTTGTTTTAATCCAAATCCAGGAAAGAGGGAGGCGGGCAAAGGAATGACTCTGCATCTTACACACACTGGGAAAATAAAAAGGGACAGAAATGCCTGCCCATCAGATTTTTTTCCCCCCTTTCCTGCCCCTTCTGCAGCTGGGGAAACCGCTGCAGCTTCAGAGGCCATTTGGAGCCGGCTGTGCGGACGCAGGCTTTTGCAAACGTGCAATTACATCCACAGGCCTCTCCTTGTAGCTTAAGCAGGTTTAATATTACAGGCAGGCACAGGAAATCTTAGTCCTTTTTTCTTTTCTTTCTTAAATTATTTTTTAAACGCGCTCCCAGTAAAGTTAATGAATCACTCCCAAAAACGAGGCTTTTATTAGAGTCTGCAATTCGGCACAGATTTCTTTTCCTTTCCTGTGGCAGAAAGATGCCAATTAAATAAAAATCTTTTGTTTGAAACCCATTGCTATTGCTGTATTAGGGTTTTCTCCCCACACAATTAAAAAAAAAAGAACAAACACCATTTTCCTTTTGTTTGGGATGGTCACAAACAACCACTCAACTAAAACCCGCCCCAAAGTCCTATCCCACAGACAGGCCACTGCTGTGAAGTTTATTTTCCTCTGCTGTGGTCCCATTAGTCTTCACCTGCTCCCACTTATCCAACAACCCACGGCTCATGCTGGGCTGACCCCTCCCCGCAGCATCCCCTGGGCTTCCTCCTACTCACGCCCTGGGATGGGGATCCCACCACTCGGACAGCCCCTCCTGGTCCCACAGCCCCAATTCCCATGAGGAACATCATCCCTAACCTCTGTTACTTCATCCAGTTTTTGCTGTCTACCCACAGGGTATAACGGGACACAGCCTAGGCTTCTGGTCTTTGAAGAGGTGGGAAAACCATCGCCAATGGTTGCCACTACCTCCCAGTTTGCAATAACACTATTTCTTTTGAAAATCTGAATGAGAATCATGCTAGTTTTATTAAAAAGAAGAAAAAACCAACAAGCTTCCCCTTTCCCGCTCTCCCCAGCTGCATACCAGCAGCCAGCAGGTGTGTGTCAATCGGCCGGCCTCGGAGATTTACAACCTGTTCCAGGATTTCTCGGCCAGGCTTCGGCTGTGGAAGTATTTTCTGCTCACAAAGGAGCTGTAGCGAGGGGGCCCCGAGGGACACAACAACCGGAGATGAAAAAACAAACGCATCCTTCCCTAATGCGATTAAAACAAACAAACAAAAAAACCACTGAAGCAATGGGCTCCGGCTGGCCAAGGGGATGACTTAGAGCTCTTCGCTGCTTCTTCCCCTTCCCCACCTGGCCCCCTCCCTCCCGGGCAGGAGCAGGGGGGCTTGCAGGAGGGGATGGGGGGGGTCGCATCCCTGCCTGCCACTGCCTTTGGTGGCTGGAGGAGCCTGGCCGAGCCCTGCTCCCCCTTGGCCTCCCATCACCTGGCCGCTGCCAAGCGCCGTGCACGGCCAGCAACCCAATTCCCTGCGTTTCAGCAGTTTTCGTTAAAAATAGATCAAAGCTGCGGCCAAGGGAAAGCCACAGGAAGCGGCTTGGACCGCCCTGGTCCATCGCTCCTCTGCCCCGTGCTTCGGCACAGGCTGAAGACCAGAAGTTACTCCCAGGGTTGTTTTCCGTGAGGGGAGGATGACTGCGTCCTTCCTCTGCGCCCACTCATGCCCAGCCCCATGCACCGCATCCTCACTGGGGGGTCCCCCGGCTTTGCTTTCCTGGTTTAGCTCTCCCAGCTTTGCTCTCGTTCAGCCAATTTTCAGAAGATATGGGCAACGTCCTCCACGCTTTATTAGTGGGACCCTTCTGTTGGGAGCAATTTGAAGCAAGGAGAGAAAAAAATCACTGTCATTTGTTCCTCTGATACAGATATCTAACCTGCATTCCTGTGCGTGGCAGGGGGAGCGTGTCCCGGGCATGGGCTCCTTCCCCAGCGCGCTGGAAAGCTGCTATGGGAGATGTTGCAGAGAGAGCAGGGGTCTGCAGGGACCTGCAGATGAGTGCTGCGTTTTCTGGGGCAATAAAGCGCATCCAGATGACTCCCCACCCTGCAGAATCCGGCCCTCAGAGATGCTCCACAGGAACATACCGGGACGGCTGCTCCGGAGGAGCCGTCTGCAACAGGCACGTCGTGTTAACGCTCCTGGTCCCCAGCAAGGGCGCTGCTTCCCAGTGTAATCCTGGTTTGTGTGGGAATTAATAGCTAAGCTCGCTTGGAGCATTAGACTTGAAACACGTATGGCAGCATAATCCTTGCAGGGTCAGGGATCCGGTACATGCACAAAACCCTTAACTCTTGTGAACACTCCGGGGGAGAGGGGAGGCAAAGGGAGGGTTCCTGGTACCTACAGGTGTCTGACAGAGGGAGAACGGTCACACACAAAGATGCAGGGCAAAACCAGAAGCATTAGGGTGAGAACAAGTCAGGGAAATCTTAGCTTAGACAAACAAAAATGACGTAAGAGTGAGATAATTAGGCTGGAGGCTTCTCTGCCAAAGGAAATACTGGAAGTCCCACTCGCTGGACGTAGTCAGAACCAGGCAGGGCGAAAGCCCAGGGGACGCGCTGGGGACGTGCCTGCTTTGGCAGGCGCTGCCGACCGACAGTAGCTCCTGTCCCGACGGCCCCGCCACGTGTAACGAGGTGACACCACGGCCTGACAGAGGCGGATGCCGTCCCCTCCGCCGGCTCCCCGCCGCTTCCCGGCACAGCCTGGCACACGGCGCTGCCGAAGGAGCGGCGGTAACGTGCACACAGCTGCGCACATCTGGAAGAGGCTCTTCCAGCCCGACTTCCTTACCAGCAGCCAACCATTTTGGAAAGGCCCCACCGCCAGCTGCTCTGACAGAAGGGAGAGGGAAAGCGCTGGCTGGAGGCGTTTGCAAGGGGCTGGCACACGCGCCGCGAGCTGGAGCAATGGTGTTCAACAGTCCCTGCGCACCCAGGAGCTGTGGGTGCAGCTCCGGCCCCGTCATCGTGCACCAGCCAGCTGCCCCCCAGGGAAGAGAAATGACAGGGAAGCCTCCTGGCCCCCGGCGAGCCCCGCAGCCTCCCCATGAGCCGCTCAGCAGCCCTCTTCAGCAGCAGTCTCTGCCGGTGGTACTCAAGCGTGAAAGGAAACGCATGACTTGGAGCTGGAGGAACAGACTGGGAGAGCTACTGCAACTCAAGGAGCCAAAATTCATGTTTCCCATATGGGCTGTGAATGAGAGCCCTGGTATACGGCTTGGGAGCATGAATTCCTGATGTCCCAAGCCTCAACTTGTCCAACAGTGCCAGAAGAGCGGCAAAAGGAGCAGGGTCTCAGCGTCACCAGGGTATGATGATCTCTGGAGACGGTGGAAGAGGAGCCTGAGCCACCGACGCAGAAACGCTCTGCTCTCCTTCTTCCCACCCATGGCCAGACCCTGTTATCTGACCTCCTGAAGCACCAGCCCTGGCCATCCCCGAACAAGCAGCGCTTTGTCCAATGTGTTTACTGCAGTCAAGAGATTAAACCAAAGGAAACAAAGCAGCTCAAAGGCTTAAGGCCGTGACTCACGCAGAGGGCTTCCCAGGCTGTCTTCACTCGGCACATTGCTCTGTCCCAAATGAAAAATGACTAAGTCAAAATAAATAAATAAAAGTCAATAAATCTCATGCAGCAGAGATGGTGAGTGATTGGGGAATAGAAAAACCTGTTCAAACAGAGCAGCATATTCTAGGCAGAAAATTCAGCGTCACGTTCCTGAGCTGAGAGGGGACACTATGGAGGGAGGAAGAGAAATAAATATACATTTCCCAACTACGTGACACAGCTTCCAGAAAGCATCAGCTGGTGGTGGTGAGGTTTGTGCTTACGGCTGCCGTTCTTTGGGACGGGGTTTGCAGGCCAAAGAGCAGGGAGCCAGGCAGGTAGCAAGGGTGTGCTCAAGACTGGGGTGAGCATGTTCCCATCACAGCTTGTGGGCAGGGTTTCAGGGCAGGCACACTAGCTGTCCCTGCAGGAGAGCCTCCATGGGCTTTCATCCTTCGTCTCCTGGGAGCCAGAAGATGGGGGAATATTTGGTGACCTCTGTGCTGTGCTTGGAGCTGTTTCTACAGAGCAGCAGACTCACCAAGAACAGCAGGACACTACTCTGTCCCCTCTGGACCTCAGACACACAAGGAACCACGCTTTCCGAATGGGAACGGCATCTGAGAGCTGGTCCAGCGTAGATTGTTATGCAGATGAAGGATGAGGTGAAGTTGAAGATGCGCCTGCCTTGCGATCAAGGGTTAAATGGACATAAACCTCCTGCCGGTATTCAGCACATCAGGCCCACATATTCCCAAGGGACATCTCCCGCAGCATCCGTCTCCACTCCAGTTATCACCCCTGGACCCCGTGTTGACCATGAGAAAGACATGGAGGGTGGAAGAAAGACCCACAGCAGAGCGCTGTGAACCTGAAGCTGTTATGCTGTAAAGCCTCAGAGCTGAAAGCTTCTTTTTGCCTGAGGTGACTTTATTTCTCCTCAGTCTTGGACCCAGCTGACAGTGAGAACTGCAGTGTCTGGAAGAGGGCTGGAGAGAGAAAGAAGCTATCAGCAGAAGGAAGCGGTTGCAGCAATAGCAAGCATTAAGGCACTAATGAGACAGAGTAGAGCTGGCCTGTCTCGTACAGAAGGTTGGACTGCGTAATCTAATGGTCCCTTTGGCCTTACAATTTGTGAAACTGTTTCATTCTGGTAGATAGTTGGCTCTGGCTTTATATCATCCTCTGCAATCCAACAGCAAAAAGCTGGGAAAAACAAAGACTTTTGGAACCGCACCAAAAAGCTGCTGGAGTCGTTTCTGATAGCATTGTTGGGCCAAACCCTGCAGCCCTCCTTGCCCCGCTTGTGATGGGTGAGGATTTGATTTCAGCCTGGCTCCCCGGAGAGCAGCGGACTTTGCCCCTGCATGCACGGACAGCACGATCTGGGGTCTCAAGAGAGGAATTTAGCAAGCAGCCCCTCGATGCCCTTGTTGTGATGCATGTATCGATGGGTTTGGACGGAGGTGCTTTCCTCGCCTGAATCCGGCCCCATTTCCCTGACAGCTGGAGTAATAGAGTCCAACCCTTCGGGCCACGGGCCAGCGAAGTGTATTGTTTTAAGACGATCAACTGTTGCATGCTTCTTTCCCCCCGCTGACTGGCGTAACAAAGCCTCTGCGAGAGCACACAGGGCACTGTGTGTGCGCGGGCTGAAAGGGAAGGAGAACTCGGAAGTGGGCTCTTGATCATCTTTTCTGGTCTCAGGACTCCTTGTTTGGATGCCAAGACAAACAAATAAATCATATTCAAAGGCATCTGCCCACAATAGTGCTGAAGTCAGAAAAACATAAAAGAGGGGAGCTGAGATCAGGGGTCAGGATTCCTGTTAGACACAACAGCTTTGCTCAGTGCTTTCATTTCGTTTTACTGCCTCTTCTGCTGCCGTTCGGGCGAGAGCGATTATTTATTTTGTTGCCTTTCTTTGGCCTGTTTTTGCAATAGGAATTTGTGATACGCTTACAGAATTCCCTGGCACAGCTCGCTGGTGGGGACTGTCTGCTGTGGGCAGCCTTTTCAGCCCTTTGAAGAGTGCTTACACACTGTTAGTGAGTCAGCATGCGCGAAAGCTGTCGCATCCTCGTTTCTCAAGCACCTTTCCTCCAGTTGCTTTCCAAATTGTTTTTCGTGGGGGTTGATCTAGCCATCACAAGAAGGCAGTCACTTCTGTGGCAGATATTTAAAAGCAACTGCGTTTAGTAACCTGGAGCAGAATGGGAGTAAGAACACAAGAGACGGGGGCTTCTCTGGTGGATGCTATTTTTACCCCAGGTAAGATTTAATGAGGACAATGCTAAGTGTCTTTTTCCTGGAGGAAGAAAAACCATAAGAGTCTCTTTAAAACCAATAAGTGACTATTTGATATTAACCATCTGCACAAGGAGCCTGGTTTGCTGCCGATGGAGGGGGAAAGTGGCTGCCAGCGACTCCCTGCAGCTGGTGGACCCTCCCTGGAGGTCTCTGATGCTCAGACTGGTCCCACTCAGCCCCAAAGCCCCATTGATCCTGGCTGGTGGGGACTGGGGAGCCCAGCCGCAGGGTGCTGGCAGGGTTTTGAAAGGGCCTGCTGGGGTGTGGGACAAGGGGGGGCTCAGGCTTGTCATTGCCAGGCAGGCGGCAGTGGCAGCAAAGAGAAATTCAGCACGTCAGCTCTCAGCCCCAGCCTCCGAGTTTGCAAGAGCTTTTCTGTAAGGGGCTCGGGGAAATGACTGAAATCAGCTAGGTCATTTCTCATCGCTTGGAGAGCCAAAAGCACCTAATTGGGAACTGATCTCAGCTGTTTGTTTGCCAGGACTCAGACCAAAAAAAGCTCCATCTGAATTAAAAAAGAAAAAAAAGGAATTTCCTTCCCCTGATGGTTTGGATTGTTTCTTAATGTTATTTTAATGTAGGTCTGTTTGGTGTTTATTTGGAGCTTAAGGTGGTGGAAAATAAGCTGTGGGTCAACTCTGATGCTAGATGGAGCTGGGCATCCGTGGAAGACGCACGCTGTTAATAGCGAGCGAGGTGCCATTCAGGAGACGTGAAATGTTTGTTACCTGAACTTGATTTCCTTCTAGTGGACCCGATAGTCCCATAGACCGAATAGCTGGGAGGAGAAATGCTCAGCCTCCGGGTTGCTTGCAAAGTGTTGGCTCTGGCTTTCTGCTGCTCCTCGCGCAGAGCTGGCTGGCCAAGGCACGTGCCCTCCTGCCGGCTCCTTGCCTGGATGCCGGGAGTGTTCCCAGCGGCCAGGGTAATGAACGAGGAGTAGCAAGTAACTTGCCTTCACCTCCAAATTTTCAGGCAAATTATTACTCATGCAAAAATCTGACAGAGTTTTGGGACTTGTGAATGTTTTAATAAATCCCCAGTGACTGTCTCGCTATTCACAAAGAACGAGTAACAGGATCCCATAAATCACAGCAAAACAAACTCAGCACTTTGGGTCAGGAAAATATTGAGAAATCCGTGGGTTTTACTCTAATCCTCCCATGGCAGGGGCCCTGGAAATGCACTTTTTTTTTTTGCATCCTTCTGGCTTCGACACTAACTTCCTATTCCAGCCGATGTCTTGCCAGGCTCAGCAGCGTGCGTGGGCATTCGAGGTCCAGCGCGGCACAATGGGGAGCAAGGAAAACTCCCCTGGGATGCGATGAGCCTGGCACTCATCCCTGCCAGAGAGCAGTTTGCCCCACGGGCTGTATCTTCTGGGCTTCTGCCTACCACTCACTGCTGCACAGCGGCCAGCAGACTGCTTCTGACTTTTATGGAGCTGGGAAGGGGTAAGGGTTTGCCTGTGGTGCTGCTCCCTGCTTTGGACTCTGGACTTTTGACCTCCGAGCATCCCACCAGGACATCACCCGGCAGGGACCCTGCTGCTCCAGGGAGTGAGGCTTTGAGTCTGCCTCCAGCAAGGGGGCCTTTCATCTTCTGTTGCATCTTTGTTTTGCAGAGAGACAGGATTTGGGTGGTGGGGGTTTTTTTATTGGGGTTTTTTTTTGCACCAGCAATACATCTGAGTGCTGAACTCGCTGGGGTTTAGGGTGGCCGCAATCCTGCGGTGGCTCGTCAGGCCCCCGGCCAAAGCAGGCTGTCCTTGGCAAGTGCAGAGGCAACACATGGCAGAGAGGCTGCCCTTCCCGCACGGAAGCAGCGAGGAGTCAGCCCTGATGTGTGGTCCTGGCTTGTCAGCAAACCAGCCCCAGACCTCCTACCTGCCCCGAACATCTGCTGGCCAGAGGAGCCCGGGTCCCGGCAGCGCTGCGAAGGGACGGTGCCATCCAGGTGGAGGGGAAAGCAGCCGAAAACAACGGCAAAGGAGGGATGGGACAGAACAGAGCACAACTGAAAAAGGGAAAGATGAGACAGGAAAAGGGCAGAAACCCCGGCGCTCTGGATTTCACGCTTGCAAAGCCAAGTTGCCGAGGGGTACCACGCAACGGATGAAGTAACTGGCTGATGGAGACGCAGAGCCCAGGCAGATGCCTCCAGCACGCCTCTCCTGCCCCACTGGCACCCTCAGGGTAGGGCCAAGGGAGAGGGACACAGCTGGCCACCCTTCTCCTGGGACACAGCCACCCTTCTGGGGTGGACACAGCCCTGCGCACCCCGTGCTTCGCCTGTCCAGCACCTCCGGAGCAGACACACTCAGCAGAAGGGCCTGAGGGCTTTGCAGTGTGTGTGTGGGACTGAAACACCATCAGCAGCTTTATTTTTCAGGGCCAGATTTCTATTTAGGAAAGGCTCGACGACCCGGGAGTCGGGACGCTGGTCTGTGCCCTGACCAGCTCCCCACCACCCCCCAGGCTCCCTCCCCAAGCCATTTGGTCTCTCATCATGCATTAATCCATTGGTGACTTCAGCTGTAATTGGCTGCAGTCTGGCATCAATAAACTGAAACATTTATTGCACAGTTTAAATCTAATACAGATTATAGCAACCCAGCTAGTTTTTAATGCCTGAGCCAGGAAGCAGCTCTATGAACTCCTGCTTTGCAGGCTGGAGGCTCTTCCCCACCGCTGGAGCTCCATCCCAGCCTTTGGTCTGAGTGTCTGGTCCCGACCTGCTGCCCCCACCTCCTCCATCGCCCACGCAATGTCCCTCCGGTTTGCTATGTCAGTTCTGGCCCCTCTCCATCTGTATCCTGTGCTCCGGGACGGCCGAGCCTCCCTCCCCATTGCCAGTCAGTCGGGGTCCATCTGTGCCAGGAGGGAAAGTTCCTTAATACCTGTGACATCCAAACCCTGCTGCGGAGCGGCGGGTTAGAGGTCAGACCTTATCTCAGGATCTGCAGTGAAATTACTGAGTCGTTCGCCACATCTGCACCAGAGTCAGGAAATCTGATTTGCAATAATATAATGTTCCTTTAAGTAACATTTTCTTAAAAGACATTATCGAAGTTTAAAGAAGGGGCCAGGGTGCAGGGGAGCTTTAATTTTAGATTTTGCAATTATTTTCCCGACTACTGCTGTTTAACCCTTGTGAGGCTGAAACCCAAATCCATGCGGCTGCTGGACCTTTGCGGTCCCCATCACAGGGCTGGCATCAGCACGGGCTTGCCCTTGCTGGGGGTGGCCTCCAAACGTAAGCTTTGCATCTCTCTCCTCTTTCTGCCCTGATGTTTGATTAAAGAAAGCCCATCTGGGAAGGCCTGCGCAGCCTTCCCCAGCATCTCAGATCTGGGTCCCCCTCTGCCCAGTATTTTTAAAGGAGCAGTGAGGTAAATCATGGGCACGGCATAAATGCAGTCGCCTTTTAATGAACCCAATGAGGTATAAATGGCAAATGCCTCATTTTCTCCTGATTTAAATAATGTATTGGAGAGGCACTTCACTGGCTTTTCAGAAAAAAAAAAAAAAAGAAAAAGGGGGTAAAAAAAGGACTTGTCAGCTTTTGTCAGCCTCTGCCAGCGGCAGTCACCCAGCAGAGCCCACCCCACTCGGAGCAGCACGTGCGGGGGGCGAGGGCAGCGCTGCTGGGGGGGCGGCCGGCTGGCCAGCCGGGAAAGGCAACCACAGCCCCGGGATGGATGGTGGCCAGGAGGAAAATGAATTGAGAACTATTGGGTTTCTCATGGACACCCACTTACTCTGCCACCGCTCCAGCGATTTCGGAGCTCCCCAGATCTGATTAGGCTCTCCATTACTGTCTGCCGCGCGCTCGCATGCCAGGAATCGCTTAACAGGGACCGGCTGGAGTGCCTCTGTGGAGGGAAGGGGGGCTGTCTTCGGTCCTCCCCCTCCACCCCCTCCGCACCCCCGGCATGGTATTACTATCAGAAATATCAGACGTTTCGACTCAAATTAAAGTCAGGTTAAATATCTCAAATGCAAAAATTCCACATGGTTCCAGATGGAAAGTGGTTCCTCAACTTCATACCGAACAAAATAAATAAGAAACCTTTCAGACCTGTGCCTGCCCCTCCGCCGGGGAGAGACGGGGAGCCCGCGCCGAATTTGAGAACTTTGAAGTTGTAATTTGGCCGGACTAATGCAAAGCATGACACACTCTGTTGGAGTATAAATAGCATATTCGTGAAACGCACAGTGGTAAATACATTGTAATGATAGCGACCAAAGCAGAAACGTGTGTGCGCGCACACGAAATACACACAACAGCACACACACGGTGCACGGAGGCACACGCGAAGGCAACGCGTGAACCCTGCAAATACCTACAGCCCCGCACAGCCCCGGCGATGCCGCACAGCGCTGACCGCAGCACGCAGGCGCGCATCTCGCACTCGTCTCTGCACACTGGACAGCAATGTGCTAGCAATTAAATCGAGCAACACAATAGCACGAGAAGAGCTTTAGCCACGGAGAGGACGAGTTGATTTAGGGTGGGTTTCTTTGCATGTTCTTTTTTCTCTGTCCAGACACATATTTAATGACATGAGCGTCAACATCTGAGCTAGGCTCTGGAGGGACTGCAGGGACACTGCTGCCACCAATCGCTTTGGGGAATGCCAGCAGATCTGCCCCTTGTGGCTACAGAGCAGGTGGATTTTGGCAGGATCCACCGAGGACGCTCAGCGAGCTGGTGGCCACGCTGTGACAGCCGGAGGGCTGCCCACCGAGGACCAGCGGCCGCTCGAGAAGCCCAGCCCCAGGGTGCAGAGCAGCCTGCCTGCGTGGAGACACCCTTGCACCATGCCTTGGTGCCGGATCTGCCCCACTGCTCGATCCTGCCCCATGTTCTCAGCCCATATACTCATAGCCGTGGCATGCGAAAAGCCATCTCTGCAGGGGACCCGTTCTGCTGCCCAGCTGTAGCGTTAGGCTGCTCCCACGGCGTTTACGGGATTGCCAGACCTGAGCTCTAAAAGGAAGGAGAGAACTTTGCTCACAGCAATGCCGATCCCAAATCACACTCTGTGGCTTTACACAGCCTGAGCTGTGCCAGATCCCATGAAACTGGATATGCCCTTATCTCCCACAGCCTCTCATCCCTCTGTGCATCAGGTCCAATCCCCAAAGTTCAGATCTGGTTCCAAATCCATCCCAAATCACTTGTATTTGCAGAGTTGGGGATTTGCCCTACCCCTATTGCTACAAGACCGGGAGTCCCGCAGATGTCATTGCCATCCAGCCCAGCATCTTCACAGAAAGGTTTAGCATCCCTCTGGTCGGGGTCCTCAGCCACAACTTCTCAGCCAACCACCCCCCTGCAGTGGACAAAATGCCAGCATATCCCTGGTATTTCCCTCCAGGAACTCGCACCCTGCTCCCCTTTTTGTCTCTGCTCTCTCATGTTGCCCCCAGCTCCTCTGGCTTTCCATGGTGTTTCTAACCTTGCCCTGCGGTTGCCCCACAGCCTTCATCTCTGCTTTTAAACCTTGCTGGAGCTGAGCCACCCCCGTGCTCTGGTGTTGTTTGGGTTGGTGGTACTGTATCTTCTCTCTTGCCCTTCTGCTTTGACTTAGTGTCTGCGTATCTCTCCTCAGGTTAATCAGTGGATTAACTGCAGCTCTCCCTCCCTTTCTCCTAAATCCTTATCCTTCATCACGAATCTAAGAAACAAAACAGACCAGGTACTCTTCAGTGGAGGCAGCCAAACTATTTGCTTTCCTATCAGCCAGCCTCTCCCACACCTTTCTCTGGGCCTTTCTGACCCCAGGGACACCCACTTGTCTGCAAACACCTCTGCCTCCCCGGCTGCCCAGCACTGTAGGCAGGCGGACCCGCTGCCTGCCCCTCCTGGGGACACTGGCACAGAAAAAATCAGAACAGGACCCAAACTTCCCAGATCTCACCTGGGTGCCACCTCATTTTGCCCTCTCCCTGCCTCCGCTGCATCTTCCTCCTGGGGCTGCTTGTGGATTCCCGGATTCCCTCTCTCTGAGATCATCCCATCCTGGGGAGTGATTGCACGCAGCTGACATCCCCCTCCCACAGACACACTCATCCTCAGCCCCTGCTCCCAAAGAGCCATCGCTGTCCTGTTAACCCTTCGCTCCTACCCACTGCGGTGCCGCGGTTCGCGGGGCAACTGATCCCCCACTTAAGATCACCCCGCTCCGGGCTCGAGTTGTTCGGCTCTGCCCTGTGAATGACCCTGGGAGATACCCAATATCTCAGGCTGGGGGGATGCCGTCAGAGTCATCCATCCTCCCACCTCAAGAGAGGGAAGGGAGCAGCTGATAGCTGGGATGCACCTTAAGTTTTAAGACCCTTCATATTTTCTGCTTTAATCAGCAGCTTCCAGTGCTGACTGAAGGCGAGATAAACTCTGTCAACCCTTCTGCAGGTGGGCAACCAAAATGAGATTCTCTGAAATAAAAAATGGAGCCACTGTAGAAAGTTGTCTGGATCCCAGGAAATACCATTTCCTTGAACAGCGCTGCTAAATGGAGGGAGCAAACGCTTCTGGCTCAGCTCCACCTGAACATGCCCTCAGCATCTGAATGACCCCAGTGCTAAAGAGCTGGTCCTAAGTGCTGGGGAACTCACAGCCTCTGCAGAGCTCGGTAGGTTCATGGCAGGATGGTTGCAGTCTTCGTGTTGGAAAGGAGGGGAGGGCCGTGCAAGCACTACGTTTATATAGCATTAACTGGAAAGCTCTTGCTCTCCTGACACGACTCTGGGACTGTGCCCCGCGGTTCTCCCGTGCAACCTCACAGCTCCCCCTCTCTGCCTGCCGCCTCTCTTGGGCAGCGGAGCAGATGACAGCGATGCTCCAGCGGCTTTGGTCACTCTTACCTTCTCATGCAGGGCAGCTCGGTCTCTTCCCTACTGGGTTTTCTGACCCTTTGTGACTGTTCACTTGGCTCCTGCTTAGACTTTGGCTACCCCAGCTCCTGCTAAGGCCTGAGGTATGCTGGGACCAGCATCACTAGGTCAAAGCGAGAGCACCACGTAGGCAGGACAGATGGCCAAGAAGAGCTAAAGGGCCATGACGCAGCCGTGATCACCGCCGTGTCTCCGGCAGCCATTATCTTTTGTCTGGCAGTTTCCTCAGAATCCACGAACTTATGGAAATAGTATAGACCAAACCTCCAAGCTGGAGGGTATAAAACATCAGCTCACCCAAAAAGCTTTTGAAGCAGATCCAACAGCAGCCGGACTGCTCAGGCTTTCGTGCCTCCCAGTGTGACAAAGGGGAGGAGGAAGGAGGAGCCCCCTCACCCTCGCCTGGGTAATTAATTCTTTCCTTTTGCTCATAGGTACATGATACTAAGAGTTACGAGTTATACATTACGAAACCTTATGACTTGAATGGTGAATAGGTGAATTCACATGATAGACTAGTCTGGGCAATAGGGGACTGAGCCCCTGTTTGTCATGTTTGTTTACTGTATTTCTTAACGAGCTCATGAAATAAAGTTTAAATCACAGAGTACATTGTCCTGTAAATTTGAGAGATCCAAACAGACCATGACACCCTTCCCTTCCCCTCCCATCCCAGTCTGTAGTTTTCCTCCCAAACCTTGAAGGCTCCAGTTCCTCCTGTCCGTGGTTCATCACCTTTCTTGCAGACCACAGAGAAGAGGGCACTACAGCAGCAAACCCTCATCAGAGGGAGAAGATCACCCCAGGAAATCTCCTTAGGAGGCCAGGGCCCCACTGTGCTGCGTATTGAAAAATCCAGGGAGAACCAGATAACCTGCACCCAGGAGAACCGGTCAACTGGCCAGCAGAAGAGGGACTGGGAGGAAAGGACCAGCGCTGCCCTATCCCACCTGGCCAAGGGGAGCAGCGGTGCAGACGGGGTGCTGGGGGAGGCAGGGGTTAACCCCTCGCCCAGCGTTGCCCCGCTGGCTCCGCAGAGGGAAGCGGTGGGTGCCAAGCGCGGAGGTGGGATCACTCAGCAGGTCCTGGGGTCTGCGCGTGGTGGGAGCCGACGGTGACTGACGTTTAGGCCACCTGCCAGCATTGCATCAGCACCCAGAAAATGTGCTGCCTCTGTATTTATTCGGTTTTTTGGAAGCCGTTCATCTACCTGTTTGCGGTCGGGCAGCCCAAGAGCCCCCTCCCATTGCCCAGAGCCAGCAATGATGTCCAAACTTCGGAGCAGAGCCGGCGAGGGGGGAGAGCCGAGCTGAGCCACGCCAAGCCGAGCAGAGGAGAGGGGTCGTCGTGAAAAAGCGATTCCGGCAGCTCACAGCTATGACCCAACTTTTCAGCTCAACCGCTCCTGCCAAAGCAGTGTTTCCAAAGCTGCAGCTCCCTGATAAAACCTAATACCATTGCCCATAAATTGTATTAAATAAACAGCAGCTGCAGATCAAGGTATATTCATCAAGGGCTTCCTCTTCTTTTTTTATGAATGGCTGAAGACTCCGAGATGCCGTTTGCCAATAGTCTGTCAACGGAGCCTGCATTTAAAATCAATTTGGTAATTACAACTCCGACTCGGAGCCACAAATCAAAAAGGAAACTTCAGCCCTTCAGGATGTTTTGGACCATTAGGGAGCTGGTAATTATGCACCCCAGCCGGGCATTAATTTAAGGCCCTGGTGGAAAAGCGATGGTGTGAATTTGAGACAGGAAACTGACTGCGAGGAATTTCAAAGGTTGGGAGGCGTGCTGTCAGTCTGTTTACAACCACCTAACTTAACATGGTTAAAATCTGCTAGGAAACACTTGCTGAACTCGGGATTGCCATTGTGTTGGTTTATTTTTCCTTGTGAAAGAGGCCGCTTTTCTGTCGGCAAGAAATAAATGAGGAAAATATATATAACCTCTGTTTACATAGGATCTACAGTGTTTGTACTGTGCTACTCCAGGTCACTTGGATTCTGGTGTGACGAACGGTGTGTATGTGTATAGAGCTGGAGATATATATACGGACAGACAGGAGGGTTTGACAGAACTAGCCGAGGGAGCATATCTTTAATTCCGCTAGCAGCAAGTGAATTTGACTGCACAACACCATTACACCCCCTCCCCTTTAACATGTAAGGAGAAGACCTGGAGGCTTAGCAGCCTTTCTCATTGCGCAGCAGAGCCCTGCTCTGCACAAGCCCGGTTTTCTGGCAGCATCCTTTGGTTCACGTAGTGTGTGTTGTGTCCCCAGCGACTCCCGCATCCAAGGAGGAGGTCAGCCAGGCTGTACCTGGCCACAGACCCACTGTTACAACGTGGGGAGCAAGAGGGTCCCCCCTCAACTGCTCCAGCCAACCTCAGCCCTGCAGCATCAGGTCTATTGCTATTCCTGTAAAAAGGGATAACGTTCAGTAGCTGCAAATGTTATTAATGGTCATAAAATGATCCGGTTCTTCAGAATATCCTGTTACACTGGTTGTCTCAGAGATCTCCTGCAGGCTGGTCCCACAGCCCCATTTGTCTGGGCTCTCCAAAGTATCATGTCTCCGTCAGGAGAGCTGCAAAGGTAGTTAAGCCCTGGGGACCAGCAGAAGGGTAAGGCTGGATTTTGGATAATGAGGAAGGAGAACACCCGGGCCGTCCCTGCCCAGCCTGGGCTGCCTGTTCCCAGCCCAGCTGGGGCTGCAGAGGCTCCATCCCATGTGATGAAATGCCCATCACAAAACCGGTGCCCTCCCGTGACCTGGGTGCCGAACGAGGGGCCCCAGCGCCCTGTGCAAGCATCAGAGAAGGTTCAGAACATCCGACAATTCATGGGCATCAGAGGAGGTCAGAATCTCTCTTCTTCCCTGCTCCTCCTTGGCAGACATCGCTTTTTCCCTCTGCATAGATGGTGCAAAAGTGCAGCCAGCTCCGACCACTGCAACGGCCTGACTCTGGCAAAAACAGAGCAATTGGGCAAATAAAAAAAAGAAAGTGGGAATTTTTCATTCAGGATTTAAATCCTTTCATTTTAAATCTCTAAGCACAACGATGGCTAATGGCTTTGTAATCCAGGGCTCTGGGGGTCCTTGTGCCGGTGTCTCTGGGACTGCCCTCCCCTCGGCAGCTCTGCCAGCCTCCGAGGGGGCCGCGGGCAGCTGGCGGCGCTGGGCTGCCGGCCCCGGCACGAAAGCCTCATCCTGTAAATAATGAAGTAATGAAGTAAGGATGTGTCTCATAGCAGTCCATTAAATGGATGCGTCCAGGCTGCCGGAGGAGCTTTGATGACTCGGGCGCTCGGCAGACGGAGCCACAGTGAACAGACTGATTAAATAGAAACTGAGCTGCAGAGGAGCGGTGCTGTGCGACGTGCCTGCGAGGGGCTCGGGCAGGGCGAAGCTGCCGTGCAAACCACGCTCCGGCTCGGCCGCAGGGGGACGGGAGGTGGAGGGTGATGTTTTTAGGTGCTGTATTTACAGCAGACGCCATCCTGCAGAGCTGAGCCTGCGTGGTGGGGTGCAGCCCAGTGCCAGGGCAGGGGGTTTGTCCCCAAAAACAGCCCAAGGGATGGTGGGGAAGGAGGGACCCCCAACATGAAGGTGCCGTTCCTGGGGTTAGGGCCCCTAGGTGTGAAGGAGGAGATGAGGTTTGCAGGTTTCCCTGTGATGGGAGCTCCTCCATGCCAGGAAGCTTCTTCCCCATTATCCAGCCTGTTTTCCCTTTCCCGGGCATCACCCCCAGCCTTGCAAAGTGCCCCTGCTCCCTGCCTGCTGTTTGCACCCTCCACGCTGTACAGACCGTCCTTTCATCTCCCCTTCCCTCACAGCTGTGGCTTGCCAAGCCAGACAGATTTAGCTCTCTAAATCTCTCCTCGTGAGTCAATCTGTTGTGGTGTGATGG